>NC_133977.1:17916397-18291397 GCF_047716275.1 Strix uralensis | reverse complement strand
TGAAGGCTTAAAAATGATCGTATGAAACACTGAACATCACTATTCTGTGAGTCTCTCTGTTTCGTTGCGGTAAATTGAACCTTTCACCTTAGTACTGAAAATATTCAGGACTCAGCCCAAGAGGACCCAGGATAACCTGATCTCAGGCTCTGCTTCAAGCAGCAGGTGGGATCAGGTACCTCCAGAAGTCCCCTCCAAGTGTGACTCTCTTGTGATTCTACAATTCTAAGTTTATGCCACTTAAATTATCACAATATATCTAATGGGAAAATTGCCAGCTACAAGCTGTCAGCTGGAAACCACTATGGTACACTGCAGCTTCGATTTGGATGAGGAGGGCAATTTCAGCCCTTGCTGAGAGTTATTTTTGATCGTTGAGTCAACTGGATCTTTAACTTTTAGTGTATTCTCGCCTCCTGAGCTTTCCCAGGTTCTTTATAAACCAACTAGCTAGTGTGCTTGCCTCTGTTCAGAAATACCCTGATGTTCTGATAATGTGTTAAAGGTTTTCATTTGTATAAATCAAAGCCAAACAAATATTCCACCCCTGGCTTGCTGATTTATTCTGCTGTGTACGGCCTGTGCATTGTTCTTAACCATGATCCCCACTCCTTCCTCACCTCTTCCACTGGCACAGGTGGGAGAATACTCGGTGACTCTGAATAAACCTGTGATGAACTGTGATAATCCTGAGTGCTTTCAGTGGCCTGAACAAGAAACGTGTTTTCAAATTCCTCTGAGTTTTGGTGATGTCCAGCCTCAGCTCTGAACTCAGTTGCTTCTCTGTTTCCTTACTGTAGTCTGTCAGAAGCAGACTCAAGTTGTTACTCCTCTCCGTGAATTTTGTCTGGTTGTTCTGGCTGGTTGTGTTTCCCTTTCCTGTTGAGAGAGTTCACAGGCCCTCCAAAAACCTGACCAAAATATGCTTTCTCTCTGCAGGTAGCCTTATCTCAGGTAAAGCTGAATCTGTGATGGTTTGGACCAGTGTGGGTTTTCCTGCTGTACTTCATTTTCTCTTTCTTCCCAGTTGGCAGTAGTGTGCAACAGGAGGTTGGCCCGATGCTCTTTGGCTTAGACCTGAGCTTTCAGCATAGCCCTTTGAACTGTCTCTAGGGCATTTTCCATCCAGGGATGCAGTTTTGATATCAAGCACACCTTTGTCACAGGAGCTCTGCTGTGCTGCTTAGCAGTGGTCATGTGCTCTAAGCAAAGAGGTAGTGGTCACTGTGTATCGTGTCATACGCTTCTTTTGAATCAAGGTGAAATGAAGAATGAAAATCAATTATGTTTACCAGAGGGTACTATTGGTACGATTGACCAAATTCTTTTCCTGGTCTTGGAAGAAGGCACAGATTTTTGTACCCTGAAGTAGGATTTGGCCCTCTGAATTTTAGCCATCTGCAAGTGATGTAACTAGTCTGAGTCATCTTTACTTTTTCTAGGGTTAATGGAGAGAAAATGTCATCTCCAGCAAATACTATATTCTGCTTAACTAGGACAGGGTGAAATGCCCTTTGATGCATTCTGCATGAGGGAACCCAGATAGCTGGTTTAAATTTGGATGTTGTCAGTATCTGAAGTCATATGAGATGGAGCCCACCACAAGAAACCGCAGTCTAAATCCACAAACCCAGCCTAAGGTGCAAACCCACTTAGCACACCAGAAAACCTTCATGAAAGTGTAGGCATCTATGTAGCATCATCATCAAAAATCTTCCTGGAAAAGGTTTAGAAAAACGTTTGAAAGAGCAAAGGCAGTTGTTCAATATGTGAGAAGAGGAGAATGGTTCTGGCACAGTGTAACAGAGATGGAATTATTGCATCCACCCCTCCTGCTACCTCCACCCCCAAAATCTGAAAACTTCCTGATTTGTGTTCATCAATAATTAAGAGCCCATCAGCAATACTCAGAGGGAGCTTGCATTGCACTTCTGAGCAGCCAGTTAGTAATGTACGGTGGAGAGATCCTCTTTTTCAAATCCCAGGGCTCCAGGCCATGCAATGCTAGTATTGCATTTTCAATTAGCTTCTGAGTGAATGCTTGGCATATGTAGAAGTGGACTGGTACACAATTAGCTTATTGTTCCTTTCAGCTTTGTGCTGAGAGGATCTGAAGGACTGCAGAAGAGAGGGAAGAGGGGAAAAAAAAGAAAATAGCCAAGCCAGCAGCACCTCCGTGGATGTGGAATAAGGGAGTTGCTCGGCTCACGCAGATTCCCGTGCTAAGTCGGGAGTTACAGCTGTTACTGAGGAGCCCTCAGCCTGGCTGTGGGGAGGGTGCCCGGGGAGAGGCGCAGACTGAGTCTCAAGCTCCGGGCTCTTCTCTCCTCTGACTCACCTCAGGTCCACAATGGAGCCCAACAGCCCTAAAAAAATACAGTTTGCTGTGCCACTGTTTCAGAGTCAAATAGATCCCGAGGCAGCTGAGCAGGTAAGGAAGACGAGTTTCTTTCACTCTTTTGAGGGAATGGGGTAGGAATGGGGGTGAGATGTGGGGTGAGAACAGGTAACACTTGTGGCCTAAATGCTTTTCTAACTTATATTAGCATAACTATAGATTAAACACTCTGGAGGTTATAGCAATGTCTGGATATACCCAGAAATGGAGGAGGATATGTCCTCTAGCCAGAATAAGGTTTCTTTACCTTGGGTAGGCTTATTCAATATATATTTGTTGTGCCTTTTCTGTAACTGGGCTTGTATCCTAATACATATACTTCACATGAATACACATTCTCAACAAATCAAATAAAGTATATTGTTTGTATATAAAACAAAATATGAAGCCAATAATAGGTACCTAATGGAAATATTGCGTAGAAGACAGCTTATTTACCTATATTTTAACATGAGAAAATACAAGTTGTTTTGCACAATAGTTATCACTTCAGTTACCTCCTGTATTTCTCATGATTTTCATACAGTCTTTATGTCATTTTTACAGTGGTTTGCATATTTAAAAATACATATGTGTAGAAATATGCCTGACTTATGTCCACATTGGAATTATGTCTGTGCTATTTTAGGTTTTGACTCACTCCCAAAACATACACATACATATAATATATATAGCAATACAGATGTCTGTGGAGGAAAAGATACCTATTATTGTGTACAGATACATGTAGATGCGCATAAAGAAGGACATGGGGAATCTTATGAGAAAAGCTGGATAAATTGTAATTAGGTGACCCAGTATATTTATCTCAGTGCAAGTCCTTCTCATCATTTGCTTCTATTTTGGTAAGTCTAGTTTTAGATAATACCAGGGGAATATTATAACCTTGACAGTTCCCTGCCATTAGCTACAAAATTATTGGCACCTTTAGGACAGGTATCTGGTTTCCTAAATATTCAGATGTCATGTCTCTTAAAAGGTAGCCACCTTTGCCAGAAAATGATGAGTTGTGAGTGACTACTGAATGAAGAAATACTAGAAGGGTGCAGGAGAGAATTGCTGTGGGTCTTCATTTTGTCCATAGGTATTTCTGAGCTGCAAGATGTCCGTACCTAATAGAACAGTCCTGCAATGAATTCAAGCAAGATATGTTCTGATATTTTTCTGAAATCTGTGAGAACCACAGGATTAGGATTTCCCGGAATTCCCATGGCTTTTGAAATGCTGTGGCCCAAATTCTGCCCAGTATTTATGGGCAGTCCTTTTTTTTATGTTGTGAGTTTAATTCCAAGTACTATACAGTTTCATTGTGGGTGTGTGATGAAATTAAAGTAGTAAATTCCTCTGTCAGCTACAGTTACGGTAATCTGGAATAAACCCATTAACCCTGATGATGTAATTTTCCATTTACACCTCTGAAAGCAAAATTTGAACCCAGCTAAATACAGATGTTGACTCAGCAACTAAAAAAGAACAAGCACTGACATTGAGGTTTTGTGTCAGAATGGTTTCTAGCTTTAAATACTCTTGATCCCTACCTTAAATTCAATAGAATATCAATAGCCTGGAGGCTTTAGTAAAGCAACACAAAGCTTTCAATGCAAATGTGTGTATTTTAGGAGGGTAGTTCAATATCATGTAGTTCAACCAGTGTTAACAGAACAAAAGTACTTAACCAAATAAAACTGAAATAATAAGAATTACATACAATTCACAATTATATATTGATATGTAAAGGTCTGTTGTATATGCTCCTTGAAAATATTCTTTTGAAAGTCTTAAGTATTTTCTTTAGTTAAAGAAAAATAGTAACATCTTTGGCCACAGTTTAGAAATATCATAAATTCATTGTTAGGCATACATGCAATATCAACTCTTAAGTGCACTTACAAAATATTATTAATGATTACTTGTGAGGGCTATGACAGTACTAGGTATTTGCACATATAAGCTCACAAGCTACTGCAATAATTTTCCTGATGCAAAGCTAAATGTCAATATTTGAAGATATGACTGATATATGTCAGCCAATACATGCCCCACAATTTATTCAAGATGATTGCAAATCCTAAAGGTATTTTAGAAAGCTCTGTCCCATGCCTTTGCTTTCCATGTACAAGCAGCAGCATGACACTGATCACTGTCAGACCAGATGAGCAGTCAGTAATACAGTGACATGCTGCTGTTCTTTAAATATTTTCTTTTTTAACTCTGACTGGTCTATACTTGGGAGGATGCCGGAAGGATTTTTTGCTTTGCTTTGTGTGGGGGGCAGTTGATGGACCCTATTGACTCTCCTTGGTTTATGCCTGCTTACAGATCAGGAAAAGAAGGCCTACACCAGCATCACTCGTCATCATGAATGAACATGTGCCCCCGGGTAAGTGCCAACATACCTTCTAAACCATTGAACTTGTACACACAGGATTGTCTATAAATTTTAGCTACATGATTTAAAAAAAACCAGCATTAATTTCATAGCACTAAATATCAAATAATGGATCTTAGAACTGTTTGGAGTAAATCCCATGTGTAACTCCTGGCCTCCAGGTAATGTCAATAATTCAGTATTTTATCCTCCATGTAAATCTTTTGTTGTATGTATAAGGAGAATTAATATGACCCAGATACAGCACTTCTGTCCACAAATGTTTTCTTTCCCTGAGTGGATACTTTGGAGATCCATGAAGGCCTTAATCTTGGTTCTCTGATCTCTAGAGATAACAGGGTGGCTCCAGGGATGATTCAACTAAGGGAATTACTTCTGCAAAACAGGTTGTTTTCTAGTTTTCTGATGAAACATGATGTGTGTTTTCATTATTCCTTTTCAACTGTGAATACATTATCTTCATCCAAGACTCCTCCCAGACGATTTTCTGTGGGATGAGGTGATTTGAGGTTGCAACATACTTTGTCACGTAAATATGACTTCAAAAGACTCTTTAATAAGCTGTTTAGGGAGTATTATAAGCAAAAAAACTCAACAAAAATGGATTACAGGAAAAATTCCTCAAGACATAATCCCTTTGAAACACACTACTTACTTTATATCAAATTTTTCTTTTGTAGTGCTCTGCAACATTTTTTTGCTGCCTTATCTCTTCATTGCCCAAACCTTTTCTTAAAGGAAGTTCAGGCTTTTTCTCACTGATGTGTCTCTAAGGTCATTACTGTATGCACTGGCATCTCAGTAAAATAAAACCATCTTAGTTCTATTAGGATCTCCACTTACTGCACTATGCTGATGGTCTCCAGTTTTGATTAACATCACTTAACATCATTAACATCACAGTAGCTGAAGTTCCTCAGAAATGTGCAGAAAGAAGCATTTAGAGAGCACTGCTCTTGAGGTTGAGATCACTGCAGCACAGCACACAGATTAGGGAGGTTCAAACATAGCATATGGCTAAAGTTATATTCTTCTGACACTGAGACCAACTCGTGCATTTTCTGCAGGGCTGACACCAACTCCAGTTTGAAGAGTAGTCTTCTGGCCGGAATTTCAGGCAGTTCAACTCGCACTAATCGTGCGCAAAAGATTTGCCTTAGACCAGCTTTACTTACCTTCATGGGATCTACTGTGTCTGTGTTACTAGGACTTACTTTAAAGCAAATTCACCCTGACTGTTAATCTCTCTTGCAATTCGCTTTGTACACTTTGTACCATCATATTTCCTTTTATAAACAGATACTTGGTACAGTACCAAATCAAAACCAAACAGAGAATAAGAACTCTTTAATTTACAGGAAATTTTACTGTAAACAAAGTGGTACATGTCTGTTATCTCCTTTCCTGCAATGTTCATAATAAATCTTTAAATAAATCGTTTTTATTATGAGTCAGGATTGCTGCAAGTATCAGTCAACTTCCATATAAGCCCAAGAGTTAATATTCACCTTCTTCACTTATTTATATTTATTCATTTAGATATTATCTCCTCTTACTAGATAGTGGGAACTAATATCAATGAAGGTATTCTTTCATTAAATTATAATCTTGTCTTTTTAATTTTATATAAAGTCAGATAAAAATAAAAACTTTAAAAGCACCTTCATTTTTCTGCACCTCACCATGTGGTTTATGCATCAGCATGTGCATGCATATTTCCATATGGTATGGTTGATATGGGCAAGCATTTTGAACAGGGTGTGCACGTGTAGGTGTGTAAACCTGCTGAATACAAGGACTGCAAAGTCAAACTGGAAAGCCAGACAATAGCTTTACAGTGGAAGTCTGAACAGTAAAAAATTCCTTATGGTTTTGATCTTGCAAGGTGCTGTACAGCTTCTGAAATTATTGTATACCTTCAGCTTTCAGAGTTAGCTAATCCTAGGGTCTCTTGACACCTTGGATTTTTGGAGTTCAGTGGGATGTTGAATAACAATTTGTCTCCAAAAATGTTAAATTCATCACTGCACATGGTTGCAGTCAATAAAATAATAATAATAGTAAGGGTGCTAACTTGACACTCCAACAAATTACTTTAGAAGCATGATTCCCCTAGATCAACAGGGAAACTGAACAGCAGAGAGTTTAAGTGATACTGTCAAAGCCACCTATTAGATGAGTGCTGGTCTAAAAGAGAATCCTGTCTCATGTATTTTACCCACTGGAGTACTCCAGTTCCTTCAGTAGGAGCAAACAGCTAGTGAAGGATATATTTCCAAGGGTTTGAAATGTGTGTCATAATGCAACTCCAAATGTTTGAATGCCCCTGCAGAGTTTACTCAAATTATCTAAACCTTTTATTTTGAAAAACAGAGACAGGCATTTTCTAAGAATCAGACTTTTCTATAGCCTTCTGTTGCAGCTGCTTCTGATTGCGGCAGGAAAAAAGCAACATTTTTGTGGTATTCTGGTGTTCTGGATGCAGATCCATCTGGAAACCAGAAGGCAGTAAAATGTGTTTGGACGTGTCAGAACTCCACAATAAATGCAGTTTGAGTTGTGCTGTACAAAGATCTAAAATAGTTGTTTTCTTCTAAGTCTTCTCATCCTTCCCTGATGTCTACTGCAGCCTTGACAGGAATCTGTCTTCACTGATTTAGGTCAGGTCCACTGTACTATAAAGTGAAGATGGAATATCTACTAAGGCTTTTTTAAACCGGTGACAGCTACTCAAAACCTTTAAGAAGAGTCTGCTTGGCTTCCTTGCTTCCAACGATACAGTGCTAGACTACACTAAGTGATTTGAAGACAGGTGGTAGATGTGACTGCAGGAGCTAATATCCAGCCTGTAGTATCACTGACTGGCACATTTTCTCATGTTCACTCTGGTTGGCGTCGTATATAATTGCAAAGTCAACCAAAGAGAAATTTGAATTGCAGCAGCAACAGTGATTGCAGTGGTTGAGGTTGTGAAGCAGCATAGCAATGAATAAACCCTTAACTTTTTCTGTAAGTGCTCTGTACAGTGCTATTTGATGGGTTATGTCACATCTGAGCAGAGAAGCTAGCTCTAGCAAGTTGAGACTCAAGTTATGAAGTTAACTTAACTCTATTGTGCTTCAGTTGCCATCAATGCAGCTTTATTTTCTGAGCATCTGATGTTTGATTTCATAATATCTGATCAGTTTTACTTTTATTTGAAATTATAAGACCCTTTTACTGTCTGTGAAAGCAAAGACAAATATTAGTGGAGAGAATTACAAAAATGTGCAGCATCTCATCCTGTGCAGGATGTCTGCATGGGTTACTGGGGTAACCCACTCATGTCTGCTATAGCCACAGTTGCTGCATGACTGTCCTTTATAAAAGGAACATAAACATATGCTTAGTTTTAAAGACAAATTTAACTATGATGCTGCATAAGGGCTTAATCCAAAAATTGCTAAGGAACTCCTGCTTCCTCTTTCTCTTGCAATATCATTGGAGCCAACAGAAACTGAGTGTCATCATACCTTAAAAGCAATCTTTTCTGTACTGCCACAATATACTCACAACCTCCTGTCTCTGTACCAAGTGTAGCAGAATATATATGAAAATCAATTCTTATAATCTGAAATAAAAGTCTGACCATGCTTTAAACTAGTAGAATATCATACTGCAACTGCTCAAGAAAAAGCTGGTGGCAATGTAGAGAAGTGATGATTGAGGAAGGAAAACACGTCAGACCACAACTCAGGTTTAATGCCATTAGGGCTCTCTTTGAATAGAAAACAATGCCAGCATTCCTATACAGACTGGATTTGTCGCAGAGCCCATGCAACATCAAGCAGTCTGGCTGGCAAAGGCTGTTCAACTTGTGTCAAAGTGTTCGGTCTTCTTGAAGCATTAGAGTATGGGTAAACATTAGGATAAACTGCATTTCTGAACTTTCTACGTATTTGCTGTTTCCAACTCTCCTTTCTGCTCAGTTGCCTGTTTTGGCTTCCTTGCATGTAATGTAAATGTTACTTGGTGTTTGGAAATAAGAAAAACATAGCAATGTGTTTTGATGACTCTTCTCCAGAGCTGCCTTTTTGTATTCTGCAAATCTCATTTCAAGGCAGAAAGAGTATATTATCACAGCAAAAGCAATATAAAACATATATTCCAAGTACAATTCAGTACACCTGAGATTTCTAAAGGCCGGAAATCATAACTTGAAGATAAGCAAGCTGTACCTGTCTCCAGACAAGGAACTTGCTTGCAGCTTTTCTTTAGGCATTAGCAATTTTTCTGTCTTGTTCCCAGCTGATTTTCTGTTGTCCAGAGAGGGATTTATGCCTTTCAGCTTACTGCCACTTCCTCGGAGGTCTGCTGAGATGCCTCAGGAGCAGCCTCAATATTTAGTGCAGTAGCAAACAACACAGCCAGATGGGTGATGGGAGGAAAAACTGTCCTTACACCTGTGGCAATCCCATGACAACTCAAAGTTCTTTTATGCTAAATTGCTTCTAGACACTCCCAGACTTTCCATTACCAGATATAGATGTGCTTTTCTGATGATGCAAACTATACCAGCACCACATCCTTGAGGGGATAAATACAATATGCTCTACCTAACATTAATATTTGTAACTAATATTTGTTATTCTTCTAGGTAAATGAATGTGTTTGTTTTACATCTAATGGTCACTTTATTTTTTTCTCCCAAGACAAAATAAACTGGGATCAAAACAGACCTACTAAGTAGGAGGCAGCTGTTTCTGGGCATTGTCAAGCAGTTCTGCTATACTTTCTCAGGCAAAAGTCTCACTGAAACTTGAATCAGTGGAGAACTCTTGGTCTCACAGTTCATGAAAACTGATACTTTTTTCAAAAGCTTGAGATTCTGGTAGGACATACTGCTTATTTTGGTTCAAGAAATAAAAAGTGAGTAAGCCAAAGAGCAGCTGTTTTCAATTGCAAATTTAGGCTTCTAATGTGGTAATAAAGCATTCAGAAAAGCAGCACATTAATAAAAATTGTCATTAACTGTATTTTTTTTTCAAAATACTTGGCCTTTCTATATGCTAAATGTGGATACCATATAAGTGTGCTGTCCATTTTTATCTCAGTCTAGGAGTTCATGGAGGTATGGCAATAAGCAATGAAAAAGATTTGTGTCCCCTCACACCACAGGATCAGTACAGCTCAGTGTGTGTTATCAATGGCACCAGGATGCTCAGAGATCAAACACTGCTGATAAGGGCAGTAAGGACCTTCATGTTCTTTCGGCCTGTGCTGGAAAGGACTATCTGACACTGGGAAACAACGAAATATATAAAACAAACATTGCATAAGACCTGACAGGAGATAGGGATTCCAGAAGAGACATGAAAATATCTGTGCTTAAAAATATCCTGCTGTTTGCAGGCTGATGTGTGACTGCAAATGTTCAGTGGCAAAATACATCCCTTTTTCTTACCTGTATACACTATGCTTGAATGCTCCTTCATTTGGTTTACTTTGAATTTACTCTGCAGTTCAGGCTCACAGAATTCCCTGGGACAAGCCACAGCATAAGTTCCTCACACATATACAGTGTGAGTAAAGACTCCATGATCTGATTCACAAAAATAAAATGTTCAGGGACTTTAAAAAAACAAGAAAAAAAGAAAAAAGTCAGGAAACTGTGCTTGAACTGTTTTTAATGCAGCCCAGAAGAGAAAGCTCAGAGGTTCCAAACAGAAGCAATGAATTTTAAAAAAAAAAAAAAACAACAGTTTTCGTTAACGTCTTTCATGTAAATGCTCCATTTTCATGAGAGTGTGAGGATTTTATATGTCATTGTCATCACTTGCCAAAAGAACTCTCATGCTCCCCACAGTACAGTAAAGACAACAAGCCAGATGACTAGGTTTGAGTTCATTGGGATGCACCAGGCATTGCTGTGCCTAAAGTGGTTTATCACCATAGCAGCCAGATGCATTTTCACTATTCTTTAAGGTCATGAACACATTAGTTCACAAACAGAAACATTCCCCAGAAACATTTTAGTCTTTGTATAAAAGACATAGTGTGAAACAGTAGGAAACACATACTATTTCATATAGTGCCCAAGTAGAATCCTGACTGTCTCTTTAGTCAGTTAGTAATGCTTTAATGAGGGGAAGGGTCTGAAAACTACTCAGAGAAAGCCAAAACAAAAAGGCATTTTGCATGTTTTGGTCAAAATTCACTTATTTGACTTCATTTTTCATGTTTATTTTTATCCATGCTTCCTTCATTTTCAGTGTTTAATGATGACTGCATAGGTACATTTTACATGACACATAGCCTGTATCAGTTTGATTGCTTCTACTGACTACAGTGTAGTTGACTGAAGTGTGTAAATTTAGTCAAAACAAGAATGAATCCCTCTCGTTCATTGGAGCCTGCCTTCCTCTGTGAGACAGGGGAGTGTGGGATGCAAACATCTCCTGTGAAAGCTCTGGTCTGTGAAAAGGCCAGAGCCAGCCTGGCAGACTGGAAATAGAGGTTGGATATTCACAACCAGGACTCAGATTTCTGGCCTAGATCAGAGAAGTGGAGCAGCTGAGAGGACATGAAGCCAGAAAAAAAGTTTTACTCCCAATATGGGTGGAATTGCTTAATCCATTTCTCTCGTTCCAGCCTTAAATCTTCAACAGGTGAATCAACATACTTTTCTATTTATCAGTGCAGCTAAGCTCCTAATGAGTACCATGACATTACTTGTTCCTCCTGCTCCCTGCCTCCTGTTGGTTTTGTGTTGGAAGGGTCAACGTCCGTGGAACTATCTGAAAGTGAAGGAGGTATTTTTAGAGTTGAACCTTGTACTCTTCATCTGTTTTCCTTGTTCCTTATACAAAAGCACCATAGCAACGGCCTTCTGCCAGCGCAGGAGATAATTTGCAAATAATTTTTAATATATATGGCTTCATGTTACAGATCTCCAGCTGCTTGATTATTCAACGTCAGAACTGATAAGCTTTTGGACTGTTTACCTCTGTTATCACCTCCATGTATATTAACATGATGAAGAGTTGTGCCTTGGTTAGAGAATAGCAGTGTGCATAACTAGCTAACCTGGTGAGGAAGTTAGTTGGACAGATTCTAACTTTATTGCATTCATAAGGCTTAATACTTTGCTAGAGGAACTCTTAACAGATTTGCACTGTGCCAAATACTTATACACCTCATACAGTTTGTTTTGGTGAGAATTCTGAATAGATGGTGAGTTTTCTATTTAAAAAATGAAATGCCTACTTCTTATAGTCAAAGTACTTAAGCTATATTTGATATAGCTACATGAGTATAGAATTCGTGGGGTTCATGGCAATTAAAAAAACTCCAACGTTTTAAGAGGTCCAATTCAGCCTGTGGCAAACATTCTGTTTGTATTTTGAGTGGGTTTTTTTAAAATGATAAAAAATTTTAGAGTCTATTTAAAATTAAGACCATCTAAACATTGTAAAGCAAAAGGTTTTGAATAAGAATGTCAAATTAGTTTGGTTTGAGATTATATTTAAATTATACTTCAATATATATAATTCAATAATAATACTATTTTTTTTTTTTTTTACATTAGGTAATAAACTAAAATCCATTAATAAGTGTTTCAGCCTTGCTGAGAGGAAAAAAAAAACAGCACAGGGTTTGTCTGACCTCTACTATTTAGTACTTAATGCAGCACTCATTTACCATGGTGACGTGTGCTGAATAAATAGATAATGCAGACAGATGAGAGAGAATCCAGCTTTTAGCACTAACCTCATTATGTTCAGAATATTGGGAAGGGGTTGCACTTAAAGCATCAATCAAGATAGCCCCATTTATTGAGCTTTCAAAGTAAAAATTTAACCCTTTATATGGAGCAATTGAAGTCAAAACTTCATTTCAAAGCACACCAGAAGTGCGAATATAATGAATATGGACCAAAAGTTAGCAGAGACTTTAAACAAAATGAAGCTATCAATCATGAAAGTCTTTGTCAAGTCACAAGGCTACAGAAATTCAGAGTGCAGGGGGGTATAGAGCTTAGCTGAGCTTTCCTGTGAGTCTGAGCTGTCTGTGTCACCAGCTGGTGGAAACAAGATCAGCTGGGCCAGCCAAGTCCCTTTTTATAGTAACCGAAGTAGTTCTAGCATAGAATTAAACTATACATCTATTGGAAGGAACTCTGTTTTCCCCTTCTCCCCTTCAAAATACAATTCACGTGTCTAAAATCATCACTTCTAATATTTTTCTCAAAAGCCTTTAGTGGAGGATCAAGAGAGTATCACAGTAGCAGAATGAAGCACAGTTACATTCTCACTCTTTGTTCATGTTTTCCCTTGGATACCTGGGATGCAGACATACCACAGAGAATTAATATGTTGGCATTATTCATCTTGTGGAACCAAACTGCACTTACAGAGTTAGCATTTAAAGGTCGTGTTTTTCACCTGAGGCCACGTCCTCTGTTCTGATGAGACAAGCAGAGAGGAATCACACAGGGCAGAAAACGAGCTTGAGCAAGACAGATAGAAATTCAATGAAGCAGTGAGCTCTGTTGCATCTTACAGTACCACTTATCCTGGTACCTGGACATCCCATAGGCTGAACATTTCATCACTGAGCCTCCACAGCTCCGTGGCTTGTGGTGATAGTATTCCCTTCAAGTCTTTCTGAAGTCCCTTGCCATAGCTGTTCTCAGACAGTGGCAGAAAGCAAAGAAGATCTGGATGAACCTTTCCTGCTCTTTCTTTGACCACCACCAAACAGTAGCATCTCTGGGGTGATCCACCATGTAGCTGCAGTGCTTGCTCCACATTCTCCCTGTTATATTAGGATCTGCAGGACAGCTACAGAATCAGGGAGCAATTTAACCTACAAGCCCAGCTGGTCTGAATGCAATGTGTTTGTATTATTAAGTGCTACTTTATGACCTTTTCTCGTTGAAGTGGAATTGTACTGATGAACTAAAAAGTGATTGGGGGTGTAGGAAAAAAAGGTTTTCCCTTTAAAGAATTGTGATCAGAAGATTTTTGATCCAGATCAACATTAAGTTTTTACTATCCATTTTTGAAATACAATAAGTACACAGCAGGGCTGTAATTGTTTAGAAATGTGCTGTCAAGCCTCCTAAAATGCTGATTCTAGTGTGTAACAGGCTTTAATGTGTACAGCATATCCCGTAGGAGGGTGTGGAACAGCTCATTCCACGGGAATCATAGTAAGGTGTTTCTAATTGTGATAGTATAGATGGAGGTGTATAAAACAAAACCCAGGTCCCCTCTGTCTCTGGTATGTAGTGAGGTTAGTAGAAATTCTGAAAAATGCCTTTGGAAGTTACAGCTGACTTAGTCTGAGTTAATGATGATGGCCCTGTCTTTTCCATCCCACCTAGTCGTGCTGATGGTCAGAATGAGCTTATGGAACCTCATTTTGCTGACTCTTTGAAAGCTTAGAAAACCAAACAATGAATTTTAAAAACTGGTATTTGCATCTTCTTTTTGTAAAAAGGGTCATAAACCCCAAGAAGTATTATTACTAGTAGCTCACTTGATTCCTACATAAGATGATACATGTATGTGAGGAGCTTTATGCATTCTACCCACAAGCAAGCCACGAGCAGTTGGCCAGGACTAGCTTTACAACACATTCTTACTGAAATCCTTGAGGTATTATTCCAAAAGGAAGGAAACTGCAAAGGCAGTCATAATAATCACTGGCTAAGGAAGAGTTTTATTTTTTTGTAGTTGTTTTCTTCTCCCCTGGCAAATGTCCCTTTCCAGAATGTACAATACACAACTGTTCAGCTACAGTATTTTTTTTAAATGGCTTTATGAGATAAAGCATGCTAAGAAATGTTTGACTTTTTTAGTTTTGGCTGCTGCTGCTGGTTTTTATTTTAAAGCTTAGAATACTCCTACAGCCAACAAGCGAGAAAGGAGCTGCTCACAGTGATAGCTATTGCAGCTGTAACTCCAATACAAAGGTTGCAATCGCTGGGTCAATTCTGAGTCATTTTTCATCGCAACTGATTCCTGCGTACGAAGCCATTAGGAAATGGTTTAAATGTATATCAGGGGATGGGCTAGTATCATATTTCTGGTAACCATGGATTCTTCTTCATGATCTTTGGTTCAGTTGTATTTAGATCTTCAACGTCTTCAATATGTCATTTGAACATAGACTGAACATAAAGTAAGCAAGCTGCTGGAATGTAACACATTACTAATACTTTTCAGTATTACTGACGATTTCGCAACTCTGGGTAACTGTCTTCTCAAGGTATTTAGCTTCCTTCTGTATTTGAAAATACTTAATGAACATGTTAAGTCTTTTCACAAACTAATATGTTGTTATAACTGTTTGCATCAATGGACAAAGTAATTGCAAGCTATTTGGGAAGTTTTTGTGTACATGCTTTGGTAACATTTGGTAAAACAGCAGTCATTATTTGCAAGCAGTTAGTAGTCTGACAGTATGTTTTGCTTGGGCATATTCATTTCAGAGTCATGTTTCTGTTCTTTGAACCTGTTTGAGTATTTGCTGGCCGTCACTCAACAGCTCTGGCCCTCCACTAACCTCTCATAAGTCACCTTTATCTCCCCTCCTGTTTCCTTTGTGTGAGTCTTTTCTTTCACTGTCAGATTTCAGGCCAAGTGAGGTTACGCTGTGAGTGTGGAAACTGCCCTTACTCCATGCAGCAAAGATGTAATCTTTATTGACGTCTGCTTTTGTGTCAGAATAGACCCTGTGTCAAAGTAACCTTACAGTGAGGTGAGTTCTCCTTCTACACAGTTGGACAAACTTGAGACACCACGTTGTGATATAGGTCTATTTCCCAGTCCTTGTCCTTTGCCTTGTTCTATATCTCATGAAAGTCTGTTTTTCTGAGGTCTTCTTGTAGTTTGCTTTGGCCCTCCAGCACTGCCTGGGGCACCCAGAAATTCTGGCTGTCAGGTTCCCCTTCTGGCTCACACCAGAAAATCAGTCACCCTGGTTTACATTTATTTGCTTCAAGAATAAGGGAATATTTCTTATGTATACTTCAATCTAAAAGAGAGATTTGAATCATCCTAGACAGATGTGTATGAAAGAGGGTCTTTTAAGTCTTACTTTGCACATTTTGAGACTTGAGTTTATCATCAACCTTCCCAACAGGCCAAGGATTTTAAATTTCACATCACCAATCACAACAGTTTTCTTCAGTTTGTCTCTTATTTTTACCTAGTTGAATGAATTAATCTGGATTTTCAAAGATGCAGTGAATATTAATGTGACTGTCATTACTTCAGATAATGATTAAGAGGTCTGACTAAGAAACCAGTTTATGTGTGGCTGAAGTTCTTTCCCAGTTGCACTAGCTTTAGTACTAGTTTATCAAATGAGAAAGTAGTTTGCCTTTTTTCTCTTTTTTCATTTTTTTTACCAAACTCATGCTATATATCTAGGATAAAATCTTGACTTCTAAGTCAATGGCAAAACCTCCTGTTGCTTATAGCCTAATAAGGTCAGCAGTAAAATGATTTTCTGTCTTTCTCTTCCCTCAGAAATTCTGTTTTGCCTGATCTGTTTTGCTGATGCAGACTGTAGATTTGCCACAGTATTTGCACTGAGCAGCCCTTCACATGCGTTGAATTCCTGTGCTGGACTCCTTTTGCCTGGAGCACTGCTCGGTTCCCCTTAACACCCACCTGAGCTGGGCACTGATGAAACTCATCTTTGCAGAGGGTCAGTGTAACAGGCAGCGCAGATTTGTGGTTAAGCTTAACTTTGTCATGCTGGAAGTGGAAAAAGAAGTACTTTCCTGTTAACTAAATTGTATTCTTTTGGAACAAGTTAATTAAAGGGAGCTCTCAAGCAACACAGAGGCAGACCCTGACCTGGATCTTCTGCACACGGTGATACCCTGTAGTCTTGCCAGAGGTTCCTCCTGGCTCTGATGCCATGAGTCAACACAGGTCAACTGCAAATTGTATGAAAAGTTTGGCTTGGTGTCATTCCTGGTAATCTAGTGAGAGATTTATATTGGGTCCAGAAAATGTCTCATTTGAGAAATCAAAAGAAAAAAAAGACTTTTACTTACCTCCTTCTGGTTCCTCTTTAGTCAGTTCTTTGAAAGCCGTCTCCTTTTCCTTCACCAAAGAGGAGTTTGTGCTGCTTAGAAAGCAACTTCAAGCCTAGCATTGGTTATATTGTGATTTAAAGTCAATCTTTACATTAGTTATCCAAACAGAATGTTTATTTCAAGCATATTTCTCCCTGGGTTGATTACTTTCTCTGGGAAGACCTGCTAAGTTTTTAATCATCCCCATATGATGGATGAGGCACTTACATCAGGAAGGTCTGCTCCACACTCCTTGCTCACCTGACCCTCTCAAGAAGCAGGGCTACAGAACAGGGCCTCTTGTGCTATGAGGAAAAAAACTTGCGTGGAAGGATTTTTTCATGACAGGTTTTTCCATGAAGCATGTTTTCTGTTCTGTCATTCAAAGCCAGGACAGTATCAGAAAAAGCCTTACAGAGCTGGCAGAAGCTAGAAGGCCACAGAGTCAGGCAGCTGTGTAACTCCAACAAGGCAGATAGAACAACTCAGTTCTTATTACTAAGAAGGGAGAAAAGTATTAAATTTGAATTCTCTTCCAATGTATATTTTGAGAAGTTATATTTGATTTATGTTACTTATTTAGAATATGTTTTATATTTATATTTAACAGGTATCATAGGGAGGGAGAATGAAAAGTTGGAAACAAAATGTTTAAGAGAGGGAGGATTTTTTTGTGCTTGTTGTAATAATTCATGACTGCTCTGTGGTAAGGCTGCAGACCTGATTCATCACTGTTATATTCTGTTTATGTCTATTATATGTTTAATGCCAGTGAAACTAGAATGATTTCCATGAGTCTGGCATGAAACTGGAATAACAAGGTGGTGAATCAGGCACTATAATTCCCTTCTGAGATTTGTGTGATGTAAACAAGTACATTTAGATTCACATTTGAGGTTTGTAATGTCTCCAGTTTCTTCCAAACCAGATTATGGTCTCAGAATGTATCTTCTAAAGAAATTTTGATCTGTGTAATTTATGAAAAGTGGTTTTATTTCATATTCTTAAAGCTGTGCAGTTGAAAGTGGGTCCTTGGATACTGTCTGTATGATGTTCAGAGATACAGGTGCTGTTTGGATCAGATGCTGTTGCATGCGTTGGGAGGAAAAGGATGATCGTTCTTTCCATTTAGAGGTTGACTTTGAGCACCGTTGGTCTAACAAAGGACATTGTTGCCCCTACTCTCAGTGCTAGTAATGGCTACTTGAATATTGAAGGTTGGGAATGCAGAGCTATGTAAATATAAATGGGCTAATTTACCTGGAAAGAAAATCTTAAATTTCCAGACAGCTGATTCATCTGGCCTGTGGCATTTTAGTGAACTGCAAAGGGCTGGTCATCACAGTCAGGATCTACTTGGGAAAAGCTACTCTATGATCTCTGAGCCAGAGTGATGAGAGGTTTCTTGGTGGTGGTGCTGCTGGGGTAATGTGGGACCTTTCCCTTGCTACATACCTTAACTGCAAATGCCTGATAGAATAAGCATGCAAATGCTTGTGTATATAGCAAATTCCTCTCTCCCCTATGTTTTTATTAGTATTTCCTATACAAATCTTGTTATTAGTGTTCCCTAAAGGGCCAGGCAGTAATTCAGATGCTGATTAGTGTGTGAGATGCAGCAGAACCGCAATGCATGCACTCTCTTGTCAGCACTTGTCTGAGGAGGGGAGCAGACCCTCCAGCTACATTTACCACAGCAGCTGGGATACTGGAGTTTAATGAGGTGCTTTTGCAGTGTGAAAATTTTCAGAAACATATACTCACACCAGGAGGGCTTACCAGGATATTTTTCTGTAATTAAATGTAATTACATCTATACCCGTAATCAAGTTTTCATTGACAGATACAGGCAAATAAAAACCAGCAAGCAAAAGTCAAACAATTAACTACATAAGCATTTTTTTACGTTTGTCTTTTTGGACTTTTTTCCTTTTCTTACCTCAGTGGTTTAGTAAAAAGTGATGAGATTCTAGCTGATCTGGCAATGTGTGGTTAGAACTCTGGCAAAAACAAAGCATTAAATATTTTTTTTAATCTTATTTTGTCTTCTGGAGGAAAGGAAAAGTAGTTTTGATACCATAAAAACCAAGTAACATTATACCAAACAATTTCTAAATCAGATTTCAATGAGCTTGTTTTACAAGTACCAATGGCAAATACAAACAGTGATGGCCAAACACCAGTGAGGCCAGCTGGTAGATCTAAAAATATCCTTATTTTACTGATGAAGAAATTGAAATGTGAAAAGACTGAAAGCAAATTTTCAGAAAATTTCAGGTTGTCCTGCCACTAGGTGGCAGGAGAATGAATAATTATTTGGAAAATTATCCATTTCTTTTTTTAGTTCCTAAAATTGTGTGGGTCTGTGCCATTTAAATGTGAAGTTTTGAAACAGGTGATCTGCCTTGTCGCATAACTAGCACACAACAAGACTGGGAGCAGAGCTCTGCTGCCCACTGCCCAAGCACACAAACATCCCCCAACCCCACAGCAGGAGGAGAGAGACACTCTCCTCTTCATCACAGGAGATGGCTAAGTGGAGCCAGAGCCAGGAAACTTATTTTCCTTTTCCAACTGTATGTCATCATTGAGCATATTGATCAGAAGTCAGCAACTGATTCATTTCCTTCACATTTTTTGAGAGAGAAAGCATTGCTCATGGACATAGTACTGTTTGGCCATGGAGACGATTCATCAAAACTAGTGAAATAAAATTAAACTGGCTGAACTATTCCATAGCAGTAGTGTTATCTGATTTGTCTCTAGCTTTAGTGTCCTGCACTAAAGTTTGCATGTGAAAGGCTGGATCCCCTGCTCTCTTCAGTGGCACTGTTTATACAGGGGTGGGGGCAGGATTATAAGGAGGCTCCAGAATGACAGTGACATTGTGTCCTTAAAGTCTCTCTTTGGGCTAATTTCTTTCAGATTCAAACCATTCTTATTTAAATCATTCTTTAACTAAAACCTGTTATAGGCATGCAGCTCATGGGCTGTTTCCACTATCTGAGCAGTGAAAGGGTATCATGTGTATTATTTTTAAGGGAAAATTTAGACAACAAAAACTAACCAAATCCAAATCCCTATCCCTGTGATTTTTACCTGAAACTCCTCAGTTTTGGTTTCTCAAGGAAAATTCCAAACTGTCTACAAGAAGCTTTCTCCAACAATTATACCAGCCTCTTACTGAGTTTCTTTTGTGTAACAGCTGGCCTCTCTGACCTGTTCTGTTCCTCCAGTGCCTGATTGAAACCCTACAGAAAAGGCTTTTATTTGCTCTTGCCAAGGGGAAAGAAAGCAGGGTACTTAGCTGGATGAGATAAGCCTTTTCCGGATGACTCCACTACAGAGCCCATGGGTGATATCAGAGGCCAAGTCTTTTAAAATAGGTCAACTCTTGCCCTGCATAGCTGCTCCAAGAGCATTAACATTATCCAGTGGGAGAAGAGAGGCAGATAAATTTTGATCTTACTCTAAAAAGACCACAAGGCTTCCCCCAGCATGGTCATGCCATTTGCACAACAGTGGAGATTCATGGAAAAAACGATCAGCAACAGCAAGCACTTCTCATCCTGGCTATAACCAACCTCCTTGCACTCGGCTCTTTTCTGACCTCATATAATAACACCTTTGGGGTAGCTCAGCTTATTACATCAGCTTGGCTGGGTGCATGTGCTAATAAACATTCAGAAGAGCTCTGCTAACAAGAGCATTTGGGAGAAAAATCCCTTGGTGTTTCTTTCTCCATATTTCAGCAACATAGCCAGGCCAAATCTTGCAGGTTTTCCTGTGAGTGGATGAGATTTTAAACTGGATAAAGACTAAAGCATAGAGCTCTAATGCTGAAAGGGGGTCTGTGCAGGTAGCTGGACTTTCAGAAGTGTCTCTTCTTGAAGAACTAGGGCTTCATTTCAGAAAGTCTGTGTCCGTATCTGGACTAGTGGAAATATCCTTTAGACTGAACATGAACACTTTTGATGAACATGGACCATTTCTCTTCCTGAGGACACTGACTAAAGCCTAATAGTCTGTTTATTTGCCAGGTGCTAGTCCAGTCTACATGAGGTATGGGTCACACTAGCCTGACAAATTATTCGCCCAGCACAGGGGAAAGTCCTCAACTGCTTTTTCCTCAGCACAGGTGTAAAAATGCTCTAAACAAAACTCCAATCTTATTTTTAGGTACTGCAACTTTTCAGCAACTTGGGTGTGTACAAATCTGTTCTCAGCTCTTCATATGATTTCTATTATACCAATTTAAAACAAAAAACTGTCAAGAAATTACTTGAGTAATTAGATTCTTGTTAGCTAATTAGAGCAGCCAATAATAATTTGGATTGGAAAAATGTCGTATGTTCAGATTAGGAATATAGTGCAGTTGTATTATGTTCTGTGAGAAATGTTATGGTCTGTGAGGGAAGAATATGGAGCATCCTTAAAAAGTCTTTTTTCTTCCTGGCCCCCAAAAGAGAGCAAACCTGTAGGGAGAAGTTATCTACTGAGAGCTTGGGTTTTGTTTCATGTAAGAGAGAAATAGTTGATCACTTGAATTCACGTTCTCTGTAATATATCTGCCTAGTTATAAACATGATAAGGAAATTTCTCATTCTGTATAACTATGATTTTTTCTGAGCAGAATCTTGACTGCACAGTAGTCAATGGGAATTGAAGGATGTTGAGAAACCAGGGAATTCATTCTCTCCTGTGAATCAATTGATATCACAGTCTGATATTTGTGATTTGGTTTCTGATTATTTCCTGACACCTCTCAAGAAGAATTTATGGTCAAAGAGTTCAGTAAAGAAATTCAGTTTATAATTGTCAATGGATTTGAGAGGGATTCAAGGGTGGGAAATGCTTGTTTGACTTCTGTAGATGGATATGTCTGATTTGCAGTAACTAATCGATAATGTTCTTTTTTACCTTGTAACTTTCATTCTCATCATAAGTTTTGTTGTCATGAAGATTTTCTGTGTGGAATCTCCTGATGCCAGAACTGACCTGTTGTAGTGAGAACATCGATTTGTACATGCATTGACTCTCACAGGGGCATTTTCTCAGTAAGACTGTTATAAGAACATGCTTTCATTAATTTATTTAGATTGTTTTCAAAGCATTATAATTTACACTGGAAAAACACTATTTGTCCAAGGAAGAATGTTCACACAAGTATTAATGTAATCCTTCACTTAGACCAATATGGCTTTAAGTATTTCCCCAGGCAGAGAGCTCTTGACTGAGCTCCAGACCACACTGCACTCCAGCTGTGCTCTCTGTCACCACTAAATTCCCCCTTTTACTTTTGCTACAACGCCACTGCCCCTGTCTTTCATTATTATCTTAGCTACACACAAGCGCTTCTATCTTTCTTCCATGTCCCCATTGCTTTTCATCTTTTCTTCCTCCTCTACAGAAAGAATATTTGTTTATTTCCTACCCTCTGCCTCAGTCTATGGCACTCAGGGATCTCAGCTTCTCTCATTCCTTGTCACCTCTTCTTAAAAATTTATACTCTCCCTTGAGTCTTATCCATCAAAATGGCTGTCAAAAATAAATGGTCTTTTTGTCCTCAAAAATAAATGCATGCCAAATGTACTATTGACCAAACTGCATCTCCAACCAGCTTTACCTTTCCCTTCATCTCACAACTCACTTGAAACACTTCATGTCCTCAAGTGTGTCTCTTTTGCTCCTTTAGGTTCATTTCTGATCTCTGTTTACTGGATTTGAAAAACTGTTTGTTTGTGTGATTTTGTAAGTCATTCTTAAATTTCCACATCGTCTGGTGTTATTCATTGGCACTCTTTGCTCTGTGGATATGAATGATTTCTCTAACTCCATACAGGACCAGTTCTAGTTCCCAAAGTCGCCTGTCACATAAGTGCTGCTAGGTGGAAGGAAAGGCTGGAAACTTTCCAGTTCTGGTAGGTTTAGTGTCACCCCACTAAGAGCACTAAGTGTGCAAGCCCAAAGGGTTAGAGTTGTGTACATCCTTAGGAACAAGACCTGAAACCTGATGAAGCTACTGATTGAAGTTTTGTTCCTTATGTAAGCCTCAGCCTGGGTTTACAAAATATATTTTTAATCTAGGCAACTTTAGAGTTTCAGGAAGGAATGGGACATCGTTGTTCTCTGTTGAAAGTTCCTGATTTATTCAAATTTCAGTCTCCAAACTAAATCCAGGATCCTGAACTAAAAAAAAAAATCCAATGTTGAATCATAAGTCTGTGTCTGACTGTTATACAACTAATAAGAAAGATTACAAGCACATAAATAATCACTCGTTTAGCCAGCTTAACTTCATACCCCAAAGTGCTTTATGAAGGCAAATAGACACCGCTATACTTAAATAAGCACTGCTATGCTTATTTACAGGTAAGGAAGTCAAGGAAGAGATTAGTCACCTTACCAAAGTTCATACAAATGTTAATGGCAGGAACTGGCTTCCTGATTGTCCTGTCTAATTCTGTATGTGTGGGACTGTGGAAAACAGTAACCAGCACTGTTTTCAGCTACACTTTTTAATCTCTAGTGTAAGTAATTTGAATGTCTTTCATATAAAGGTAATGGGAAATATATACATTGAAAAAATCCAGTAAGTCAATTACTGTTTGCAGGATGCACAGATACAATGGAAAGAATATAAATATAATGTCTGGACTGGCTCATCCCCTTACACACAGCACACCACAAGCAGCCAATATCTAGAAAATAAGTTAGATAAAGTGATATTGCCTAGACCTAATTCTTCCCTCAGACCTACATTTGCAGATCTGTCACACCTCAGTGGAAATTGCCTAGTGATATCTGTAAGTGGAAAATTTTAGAAGGTGTATTGCTACAGTGAGGGATTGATGTCTCTGTTTTTAATGGCATTTTATTTTAAAGCTCCAAACTACTGTGCATCAAAGGTCCTACATGATCTTCATCAAATATTTGGGAAATCATCATCAGAAGACAATCACTTTCTGGTCATTAACCGTATCGAGATAACAGTAGAAAAATAATTTAATCTTATGCAAAAACTGGTTAAGTACAATGATTAGGAAGATCCTTGACCCTCCTCTGCTTCATACAATTTTACTTAGTTGTTCAGACAGATTCTCAGAGAATCTTATTTTCGTTAGAAATCTCTAGTATTGGCCATATCTGCCATGCCTATAGTCCAGAGCAAATTAAGGCAAAAAAAGTAAGCAGTTCCAGGAAAAATTTCAGTCCAGTAATGTCATGAAACTTTTAAGATTAAAAATTAGTCTTTGTTAAGCTTTGGTTTGCTAATTTTACCTATTACTGTTAGGTGCTCTTCAGTACCAGTATTGGTATATTAATAACTTATCTGAGGTGAGGTGGTTGTTATTATTTAAGTTCAGTAAGAGCCCTTTGTGGGTTTCCTGCACACCATTTGGCAACAAAGCCTTTTCTGACTATAGAAGAAAGTGCAGTCCCCCAGCAAAGCAGCCACGTATCCCAACAGCCACTGATGAGCGCAGAGCCCTACTATGAGCCTGGCCAAAGGACCTGCTGCTAAAGGCACTCTATTGCTTGCTGTTAATTCACAGAGAAAAAATGGGAGTTAAGTGCTTTAGACACAGTGCTTATGTCTAAATGCTAATCACGGCCTCTGGTTTTCTGAGACACACAAAAGAGAAAGAAAAGCTGTAAATTAGAAGGGTAATTTCTTATTTACAATAGTGCTGTAGGGTTCAGGGTAGAGTTGCAAGGGTTAGAACTCAGAAACGCTTTTGTACTAACATTTCTCGTACCATATGTTTTCATCCTCTAGAAAAAGATGAGAAGAGAACAAACGTGTCACAGGCAGAGGTAAGTGAAATTTTTTTTAAACATACTTATTGTTAAAATAGGTCTATGGTTAAAACCCCTTTGAAAGTCACTGATTCATCCTGGTTAATGTTTTTCTTTACGTTGTCATGCCATCTTCAGTAACACAGCCTTTCACTGCTTTCAAACCAGGGCTGTGTAAAGCTGTGTTGTGTCTTATCTCTGCCGGCTCTCCCTTCTCCCTGTAGCAGGGAACTGGGAAAGGCAAGTTTCCCCTCTGCCTTGATGCCATGCCCTGGCAATTCATAGCAAACCTGGCCCAAGGTGACCCTGCCAGGTCACCTCATCCAGCATTGCTTTGGGTCTACAAAAACATTGCAAACTTCTCTCTCATCTTCCCATCATTTGCCAAGCCTACAGCAGGCAGTGCATTGGTGTTGTTTGCAGAAGAGTTACAAGTCAGCTCCTCCAATCTTGTTTTCCAATCTCCCCTTGCATAGCTCCTGCAATTCCCTCATCTTTTTCCCCTTCACCCATTGCTCAGAGAAGAAGCAGGCAGCGCTTTAAATAGCAGTGGGAGGTATTGATTGGTTCAAATTTGGACTCAAATACAGACTTAGAAAGATTTACTGGGGCAAGGATCAACAACCTATCCCACAGTGTTTATAAAGAACTTTCTCTTTCAAAAGAAGACAATATTTTATTTATAAATGTTATCATTCCACCCATTGTGATAAGGTAGGGTAATAGAATTGGCCATACTGTGTGAAATTAGTTTTCTTAAGAGATGTCTTAAATGTTCCTTGAAGAAATAGATCTTATTAAAATTCACAGACTATATACAAGTCAAAGTACTCAGGGAAAAAGGCATTTTCAGCAAATATTAGGGAAAAGGCAACATCGTTATGACCAAATACAACTTTTTTTTAACCTTTTTCTTAGGAATGTGATATGATGCTTATGTCTTCAAAAGCTATCTATGTGACCCTATGTAGTTTTATTATCCTTTGTATATGGACATATTTCATGTTCGTATATAATGGACACTAATTTAACTGCTTTCATTTTGCAAAAGTTGCTCTGCTTTAGCACTGGAAGGTATTCCAGTTAGTTTTTGCTAACCATACACTGGTATAATTATACTACTGTTACTCTATGTGTAATTTTACTACCATTATTTTGAAATAATTTAACTTCTGTGCATAGATGTGATTTTGGGGCCATAAAAAGTTTATCTGTGTCTAAATCAGGCACTTAATCTGTCACTTAAATCAGGCCCAGTTAAAGGCTGAGTAATTGGTTGCTGGAATTATTATTTTAGAATACATTGAAAAAGCGAAGGGGGAGGGATCTTCCATTTATTTATGTAAAAATTTATATATTAATATATTAATAATTTCAGTACTACCTTACCTATACATATAATCATTCATTACACTGTATTTAGTAGGAATATTGGTTAATGCAACCTTGCAACTGTTTTAATATACATAAACATTTATTTGCCTTATGAGAACCAGTTACACAGACTGTTAAAAACACAGACTATCTTAATTTTATGCTTAACAATATTTTTTTAGAGTGAAGGGTAATTTTCAGCAGTATTGGGTCTGTTCTGCCTGGGAGCCACAAAGGTTGTCCATTAAACATGTATTTTGTCTACCTAATCTTAATTTTCCCTGTATTCATGAAAGCCCAGGAGCTGGCATCAGATTTATACAATATAATTTTCTTAGAAACTTCTCAGATTGGTGTGTGCACCTTCTGATAGCATCTGTGGGGCCAGACCTGGAGCTGCCATGACCAGAAAACTCTCCCTGTGCCAGTCTCTTACTGCCTCTCTCTCTGTTTTGTCTCTCCTCAGTCCCAGAGCGCATCTCCCAAGCAAAGGAAGCAGAGCGTCTTCACCCCGCCTGCCCTCAAAGGTACTGTGCAGGTACTGTCTCTGCCCTGGCAGGGTGCGGAACCCTTGCACCCACCGCAGCTCCAGGTCCTCTCTCACAGGGAAAACATTGGGGCATGAGCAAGGGCTCTCTGCCTGCGAGCACCACAGCTGTCTGTGAAGGGGTCATGCTTAGCCGTTGCTGTTTTCACACTTCGAAGTGACTATCTGGCGTTGACTGTTTGCTGATACTGATCATCTATCCTCACCAGAGAATCCTGCAGCACTGACAATTTTTTTTTAAAAAAAGCAGACTTCTTTTTTTACAAAATCTTGATACTTTTATTAGTTCAATGTAACAGATAGTTCAATGCCAAACTTTGAAGAGAATTCCTTGAATACATAAGTTTTATCAGTTCTGGCCCCATACAGCTCTCTGTTTCTTATTTAAATGACTCCCATATATTCTGCCTCCCTTTCCAGGCAGCTGTAGAAAGAAGAATAACCAAAACTGTGGGCTGGGTATCTGATTATAAGAAGTGTGAAGTCTTTCTGGTGAAGATAAGGAGAAATGAGAAATCTTGGTAAATGTTTAAGGGGCTTACATGCTTTTCAGGAATGAACACAAAAGCAGCAGGAATATGAGTTGGGATCAGAGCAACTGCATTTAGGCCTTGTTTCTCAAATGATTCTCAACAGAGTTTGACTTGCTGGTGCTTGCAGTGAAGCAAGATCTATAGTGATTCACCAGCATTTCCAACTGCCACTTGTCAGTGCAGGATTATTTTCAGACTGCAGACCAAAGGCTATCCTGCCAGGTGTCTCATGATAATGAATATCTTCAATTTCCATTCCTTCTGCTTAACACAATTTATTACCTGGCAAAAAAAGTAGGATATCTGATTTGTTGTGTGAAATACTGCTGCTGTTGTTAAGTAAATTACAATATCAGCCAGTTCTGTGTATCTCATCCTGTAGCTTCAGTTCTCTAGTACTTGTCCTAGCAACAGTTAAAACATCACTCAGGTGCCACACAAAACTTACTGTTTGTCAAAATGGGCTAAAGTTTGTGCACTGGATATTAGAAATAATCTTATTACAGTCAATTATAATAATTTGTGGAAGGAAGAAGCTTTACATGGGTAGCAATAATATCTATTGATCTCACTGCTGTATTATTTTGCTGTACAAACCTAAACTAAACACTGCGTAAATGAAGTGCTCTGTAAAACATGTCCTTATATCTCCTTTCAAGGACTGCAGCCTACTCAGTGTTACCTTTAATACGTTGCTGAGACCTGGGCAAGTACCTGGCATAGTTTACTTCCACATCAACTTAATTCCCAGGGGACAGTAAGAAAGTATGTGATTCAAGATAGATCACAACTAGCCTGAAATATCTTGTAAAAAGAACAAAGCACAGCACAAAATGCCTCTCCTCTATACCTTAACACTCTAAACTACACAGTATTCTCAGATTCACAGGTGGACACCTGGAAATTGATAACCCTTCCTGTAAACAAGCTGGATTGGTCCAGATTTACGATACTGTAACCATGATAAATACTGCCCTTTTTATTTAAAAATTATTTGGAATAGAATATTCATTATCCCTTCCTCTTTATTGTTATGAAAACATGAATGTTATTTTGTTTAGGCTAAGAGATTAGGAGACAAACATAGCAACGAGTGCTATGAAAGCATTACTGAAAAATACAGAGGTTTTGTAATGATTTAAATTATTTTAGTTTTATAGTGGTAGAAGATAACAATATTAGCAGTATTTTCAGAATAACAGGCTTCATAACTGCACACTATTCCCACAGCTTTACATATGTTTATTTCCTGCAGGCTGTTTCTCCCTCAGTATATTCACAATATGATATTCAATATACAGTAAAGAATGAGATTCTGGATGGTGAACCTCTCTCCTTTACACCCTCTTTCGCTGCTCTATATCCTCTGGGTCTGTTATAAATGGAAGGAGGGATAGACTGTAATCTGGTAATTCACATTCAAATATGGAGATAATAAATCTCCATAAAACAGAACTCATAGTGGAAAAGAGGGACAAGCATTTTCATTTGTTAACTTTTCTGACATTTTAGTAGTTTTTAGTTGCTGCTAACTCAAAGTTCCCAGAAATAAGCCAAACTTGCAGGTGGATGCAGAGCCTGGAAGCTGAGACAGCAGCCATGTGTGGAGAGCTGTGGGAGAAATGGGGGGCCATGGCACGAGCTTTGCTCTGTGCCTGCAGCAGAGAGGTGGCCAAGAGAAACTGTGGGGATAGTCATATTTCAGCCTGACACCAAATCTCCAAGTAGCTCTTGAGATTATTCTTTCTTCTTTGAGCTGAAAACATTTTTGCTGCACTTCTTGCAAGTTTCTTGAAATAATTACAAAACTGTGTGAGAAAGGATGCTGGTTTCATGAATTCATGGCTAAACAAGAGAGAGAAAGCAAGAGTAAATGAACCTGGATGTTGTGATTACAAACAAATTAGGAAATTGTTAACATGGTTAAAAGGAGCAAAAGCAACATCAGACAATAGTGATGCCTAGTTACAGTACCAGGACTATAGTACATGTTACATGGACTATGCAAATACATGAAACTATATGAAATAAATGAAAATGCAGTACTGCCAAGGTTCTATATGTCATGGTAAATATATGGAGATCAGCTTCTTAGTCAAATGTGGGCATATTTTTCCCCTCTGCCATAGCAGTCACCTAAACTGAAAGACAATTTTATTATCTGTCTAAGATTGCCCCCAAATATTTTGGTCCCATCCTTACAATGGCTTGCTCTAGCTCGATGCGGGTCTGTAGTTGCTGCAGCATGCTGTAGCAAACCCGTGTGTCTGCAGAGCCAGTGTCATGTTATGGTGCAACAGGCAGGTTCTTATTACTATATATTTGTGTGTACTTTGGCTCCTGTTTTATTTTCCTAAATGAAAATGCACCAGAGTCCCTATAGACGGAGCAAATAGCTGACTCATCTCAGAGCATTGTTCTTTTTACTGGAATACAGTGTGCTGGAAAAATCGATGTGAGAACTATTGATTTAAGTGGTAATCTGGAGAGTGAATCAGACAGCAAACCAGATAACAGCTCAGTGCAGTGTTCTTGTTAGTGTTATATTACCAAACCTAATGGATGTCAAAGAGGTCTTCCATTTTGCTTTCAAAGATATTTCTTTTTCTAACCCTGCTACACTAGGTTTTGTTAATGCCACACTATTATGTAACATGCAATACTGGCAAAAGTCAGTATCTGAAGACTGAACCAAATTAATCCATCATATTGTCAGTATGTTGTGATTTACCGCTTGTCACTTTTTTCTAGGTATAGCAGCTCTCTTAACCGAAGATTCATCACCTCTGTTTCCCCTGTTTGTGTCACTTTTTTCTTCTGTTACCCTTGGTCTTTTATGTCTGAACTTCAAATTCTCTCATCCTTCTATAACTTCCAATGCTCTAATATGCTGATCTTTAATCTCCATCACTTTCTTTCATTTTAAGCTCTTCTTTGTGTGCGGAGGTTGGCTTGAAGCTCACTATGAAAAAGCATAAAAACAGCCAGAGGAAGGTTTTTCAATTTGAAGAGTCACCAGTTTTAACTAGGGCAATCTTTCCCAGTCAGTTGTCATTGCACAAGGCCTGTTTCTCATTTTATTAATCTGTTTCTCATTCTGTATGACAAAACCAAGAAGAATCCTTTGGTCCTTTTCTTCTGTATCAAAGTAGATGTCCAACTGATTTAGCACAAACATCCATCCAACCACCCACAAATAGCATCTTTAGAGATATCTTCATTATTCTGATCAGAGGGTTAAAGGAGCCCCTGAAAGTCTTGCTGGATTCTCACACTTCTCTCCTCACACTCACCAGAGAAGTTTAAAATGGAATGATAACCCTCCCAGGTAGAGATGGACCAAGTGGAAGGCAGCATAGACTGCCATGGCAGAAGCAGATTGCACTTATGCCAGGTAATGGTGTTTCCTCGGCATCTCATTATCACCTGAAAATCAAAAGAACACATTTGAGTCTCAGAGCTACAGCTTTTGATCCCAAGGCATATTTTGTACCGAGGCAGATTTCCTTTTACCTACATAGTCACATTTTGTTTAGTATCTCAGCTCATCTTTGAAAGGAAATGCAGACTAAAGTGACAGGAAGCAAGGTTTACAAAGACAAACAGAAGACAGCCTGAGCTGTTCCCAAATCTGCATTGTTCCCTAGAGCTCCCAAGTCTCCACATTATCTACCAGCTATTGCTATTAATATTACCAGCTATTTAAATACCATCAAGGTCTCTCCCTGTGAAGGAAGTGCACATTCCCGAGTGGTTTGAGGATTTCATTAACAGTGAATCTACTGGTATGGGTGTGCTAGAGGTCAGGAAAATAGGAAACCTTCACTCATCCTAGATCACCCAGCAGGAGGCTACTTAGATCAGCATCAAGATCCTACTAATTTCAGCGGTCTCTAAAGAAAGTTCTCGCAACTTTCTGTGTTCACTGGACAACCTGTGCAATTAGCTGCCATCAAATCATAATTAAAGTCTTTCCCCATAGAGGTGAAAGGTACCTTTGACCAGTTTCCATCCCAGTCTTTTGGGAAATACATCCTTTAAATTCCCCTCAATGTATTTTTCTTTTAAATTCCCCTCAATGTATTTTTCTTTGCATAGAAACAAAGACTTTTTCTTGAGCTAGGCCCCAGCTACAACATTTGAAATGGGATTGAATATGAGTTGTTATAAATCTAAGGAACATTCAAAGACATCATTTTGGTTTGACTTATTAAAACAGCCAGGACTCACTGGCTGTTCCCAAAGTGTTCAGACCCAGGGATTTGATACATGCATAATTCTAGTGTTTACAATGATGGTTGATATTAAATCAGCTCTTTTCAGCTTCTGCCATGAATTTCAGATGCTCAGCTTGTTTAGCGCCTGCTTGTTCTTCTCTCCAAAGGAAACAACATGCAGAATAAATGATTAAAATCATGATGTCCCTCCTGAAATATGTAATTTATTAGAAGCAATTAGTACAGTATGTGGCCCTCATCCAAATTTGTAACCCCTTAGGCCAGCTTGATGATGTCTGATGCATCTCATTACTTTGTGACTGAAGGTTAACAAGGAACACGGATAGAGTCTGGAGACATAAAGGATTATTGTTAGTGTGGTAAGCACTGAGTTCAGAGCCCACGAGAATCGACGCAGAACAAAAATCTCAGGCTAAATTTACTTCAGGTGTCAGAGGATGAAGTTTGTAAGTTTTAAGCACTGACTACAGAAACTTGTATCATTTTAAAGGCTGCCCTCTTAAATGGCAAACTGCAAAAAGCGTCTAGCGTTAACTAAACACATCAGTGTAAGAACAAGAAACATCATATTATACTTGAAAGAAAAATACTGTGTATTCATGTGATTTCTGCTTCATACACTGGCTTAAATTTAATTTTTAGGAAATCAGTATTAGCCACAATGTAACACATCTTACACAGTTTTCTGAACATCAAGCCCAGGTTTGTGAAAATTCACAGACTGAGTTGGTGCCCAGTCATACTTTTTATGTGAGTAAGTCACTTTGGCCCAGGATATTACATTTTCCCAGTCTCTCCAATGATGATCCTTTTTTAAAAATGTGATTGTGCTGCACATGAGCCATGAGGCCAGAACAAGAGAAGGAGATGGTTTTCAACTATCTTCTCAGTCCTGAAAGTGTATTTCAGACCTCCTTGCTTTTCCAGTGGGCTAAAGGACTGTGATAAATACTGAGTGGATAGCTAGAACTGCTCCACAAAAGCAGGCACCATCCAGTAGCTGAAGCAATCCCCGCGGTCAGGGCAAGTCCTCCTCTAATCCCTTAGCAGAGCTGCAGTGTTTCAGGTGAAGCATCTTTTCTTTAGTCTGGTGACACCCATTCTTCAGTCCTTTTAGGAAGATCTAACTCAGTATGCTGCTTCTTGGGTAACAGAAGGCAAAGCTCTGCTTCATTTTTCGTGTGCACTGTTCTTGTTTGTGTTGTGATGTGACAAAGCACCATCAGAGCATTTAGTTTCATGGGTGAAAGTCCCCCTCCTGTAGCACTGGGGAAAGAAAATTCATGCTGCAGTTTTGTAATCATTATGTTTTCTCCTTTTGCCAAACCAGGTCACAAAAGAAAGGTGCAGCTTTGGTTTCAAAACTAGTTCTTCTCTTCATTTATACACCATTCTTATGCACATCTTAGTCAGACTGAACCTCGATGCGCTTAATGTAGTGTGGCCTTGAACAAATTTCCTGGATATCTTTTCTAAGATGCTACCTTCCAGTGCTTGGTCTCTTTTTCTCACTCTCTTTACCCTCCTCTCCTTCCTCAGACTTGTATAGTAGTATGATGACAGTAGATACAATTTTAAAAAAAAATGAACTAAATTAATTAGTGAATCACTGAGTTGGTGAACGGAATACATTAGATTGCTGCCATCTCAAGTTCAGTTGGCTGCCACCATTCTGCTACTGCCCAAAAAGTTGGCAGACGCTGCCGTAGTCTGTATTTAATTTCTTACTGCTGGCAGCTTTGAATACATTTCGTTTCACACAGCTGGCGGCTTCTGCTTCAAAATGGCTCTGGCCTTGGCTGCAATAAATACCACAGTACCTTTAGAGAGACTGAGGTGTTCAGTGGAGACTAAGCTTGACATCTGTTCTATGGCAAAACTGGGATGTTTGTGTTATAACTTGTCATCTGCCACTATTACCTGGTGTGTGAAAAAGAAAAGATTGTGCCGAGCACTAATATCAGTCGCTAAATTACCATGTGTGGTTTAAGGGGCTGATCCAACATGGTCCGAAGTCTAGGGGAGTACTTTCACTGACTTCATTCAGTTCAGCATGAAGTCCACATATCTGATAGCTCTTTCTGATCTTCATGCAACGAATGCTAAACTGGCCTCTTTTTAAGGATATGAGTTTATTTTTATGATAGGAGGGTAATCTTATAAATGTCTGTGAAACAGCATTTATGACTTGAAATTAGTATTGTTAAGCATTGTTGTACTAAATATAGAGCAGTGTAAACATCATAGTATTATTAATTGCTTCTAAGCAGTAACAGATGACATTAAAAAGTCAACCTGTTAAGAGATAACAACATAAAATATTATGGAAAGAGAATGTGGGAGACTTAGTACTTATTTTGAAATATAAAGTAGAAAGCCCAGAAAGGGCAGCATGTGTTGTTCTGGTTACTTTATATCACAAAATGTATTTATAGTGAAATTCCAAAGATTTTGGCAGTGTTGTGCTCTGAATTGAAACAGCTTTTGAAGAAAAGATAATATTTTTGTAGGAGAAGATGTAATGTTCTTAAGAAGCTAGTAAGTTGGCAGGGCATTACATTTTATTTCCTGGCTTTAGCTGTATGCTCTATAGTGGAGGTTAACAACCAAGTCACATAGCAGACACTGACTCCAGTAAGTCCTATTGTAATAAATAATAATTGCTCCTTTGTTTCATCTCAAGCATTTAAAATCCTGAATTTGATCCCAAGCAAGATGATGGAATGAAGACCTAGATTACATGTTGCTGCTCCTCTTCAGTGTTTGACATCTCCTGGGCTCCTGGACAGGAGCTGCAGGGTCGTGCATACAGCAGGGGCAAGTATATGTCAGGTGCTCACTCCTTCTCAGCTCTGTGCAAAGTCAGCCCTGCTGGGAAGAGCACACTCCTCCCACGGCATTGTCAGAGGGTCTGGCATGTTGGGAGACCATGGGGGAGCTTGCTCAATTTATATTGCGGTCTTCTGAAGGTAGAGATAAGTCCAGTGTATAAACACAGAGGAACCTCTCTAGTATTTTTCTAAAAATCCTCCATACTATGCGGGCTCATGTCTCATTTAATTTACCCTTAAAAGAAAAGCCTTCCTTGCATTTGAATCTAACTACGTATTTCTACAGTTGCTCTATGTCTATTAATGTCTCCTCTACACAAAGTCAGGTTTCATTTATAAAAATCTCCACCCCCAAAACGCAAAGCTGCCAAAAGACAGAATGACAAGCTACAGGCAAACCCAAGGTTAATAGTGAATTCATATAACATGAATGGCACCACCATGCATTGAGTAGTGTCTGATACAGCAAAATCGCCCTACAATTTACAGCTAAGTCTCCATCAATTGCTGGTCCATATGAGCAGGCTCGCCGCCCGTCAGCAGGTCTCCCACCACCCACACTCACTTCTCCTGGGATCAGGGCTGGGAGGTTTGAAAAATGCAACCATTTCCTTGAGAGCAGCTCCTGCCCACAAGCTGTCCTTGCAGGGTAGTAGCTTACCATTAGTTATTTTACTTTCTGCCATCAGGTTTCACTCTGACCCAAGTAAATGTCCAAGTAGTATGCTAGCTTTGCGATATCTCTGTCTCTGAACAATGTGGTCCTTATTTCTGTGGTTAGGCTAAGAGAAATCTTGCTTCTGGTTCTTAGGGACCATCTGCAATGAGTTTCTCGTGGTGAGAATGTTGTCTGGTTTTCTTATGATTTGATTTTTTTTTCCCTTTTGAAGTGTATGCCTATTAGTTTGAATTTATTGAAAAGCAAAAATTTTCTGAAGAAGGCCATGTGGTTCTCCTCCCCTCCATAATTTCTCCTTTCTTTCACCCCTTGGGATGTGACATTGCCCAGTTTAGCAGGAACACAGAGTTCCCAAAACCATCCACCAGAGCTTTGGCATAGAGACAAGAACATGAACAGCCTGAAGATTTCAACCACATCCTTTCAGGCCTGCAGCTAGGACTGAACACTTGCATGAATTATGTGTGTGAATGTGACCAGAAAAACACAGGAAATACTGCAGCAAGCATATGGATCTGAAAAGGGATTAATTTTCCTGTGAGCTGCATGGGCCAGAAGGATGTTGTTTAAAAAGCTCTCATTTGGTGTAGCTGCTAATTTTTCTTGAAACAGTGGGAGGATTTTTCAGGTCTTTCAGCACTCACCCAACCTATGAACCAGTAGATCTTCTATAGCCAGAGGAGATTGTCAGCAGGCTCTGAGCAATCTACTGAGTAACTATTTTTGAGAATACTTTTAAAGGAATTGTGGGATCTAATGACTGCTCAGAAGCAAAAAACAAACCTAAAATGTTTGCTGCAATTCTCCCAGCTTAGGGTGCACCTTTACCACCTATGTTGCGCACACAGCAAGAAGTATATGTAAACATTTATCTGGTAAACCCTGAAAACGGTGCAGTTTCATGGGCTACTTACTCCCTGCAATGGCATCTTTCCAGGTGACAGGGACACAGGACACATCAAGGTTGCACCCGTACCTGGAGAGCAGCTGGTAAGCCATAGGAAACCCAGCTTAGTGGGGACTATGTCCAGTTTGAGTCATTAGACTCAAGAAAGATGAGGCCAGTTAAATGGAGAGCAATGAAAACTGGAGGCGGTAAGACACTGCTGAAGAGAGGGGCTGAATGATGGTAGGCAGCAGGTCAAGTAGTTGCCTGTATCCCAGAATACCAGAGTAACCTCAGGCTAGCCATCACCTCCAAAGGCAAAGGGAAGCAGCAGGTTTTTCTTTTTCTTTCAGGAATGAGGAGAAATTATGCAAATTTAGTTTTCAATCTCCTTGCAATCCTGAAGAAAACTCTTATTAAAAGTGGGATTTTTGGCATGCAAGCTCCCTCTAGTGACACGTAGGTGTATTTCCTTAGCGCTAGTTCTGGTGAATTACTAAATAGCAAGAACAGCTATAAGAGGAGTGGAATTATACTGGAGTCTGACTGCAATTTATAATTTCCAGCTAAAATCTGTAAGGTTATTACTACATTGCACCTGCATGCCAGCAGTTTTCCCCAAATGGCTGGAGTGGTTAGTGCCTGGCCTTTCTTCAAACTCACTCTTAGCGAGATCAAAAGTAAGAATAGTGTTAAAACTTATTTTTACGTAATCTATGACTCTGATACGAATGTGTCTAAGCCTTTAGAGAAGAGGCTACCTCTTCTGTCTATGTTTTCCACAATTAAATTGAGTAAGCTGATATTCTTGTTTGTGCTTTCCAGAAAAATTGAGAGCAATACTTGTTTTCAGGCTCTGACTGTTAATATGAAGCGCCAGATAGAGTGCTTCCACACTGTAATTACATTCTGGTTGTACTGGATGCTGGCTCTGGGGTATTTTGATGCCTTAGGCAAACCAGAAGAGGTAGGTTTCTCAAAAGCTCACTCACACAATAAAGAGCCACTAAAGATTTTGCCCCTGATGTTTTGTTGCTCATGGCGACTGCAAAGTGAGACCAGTTGTATCTACTGTACTGCAAATAGTTTTTGGTGACTGCATTTTATGTTGAATAACTGATTTCTTAACATTGGTTTTTAATTTGCCAGCAAGCTAAAAACCCTTATATTTAAGAATTATGTGGGGTTTCAGCTGTCAGTAAGCTTAATGAGTTAAAATGAAAACATTTCAAATTTAAAATATTACTGAAGATGTCAAAGTAAACTTTTCACTGTTTTCATCTTCTCTTTTCTCCTCTCCCAAAACATCAGTGCAGAGACACTGTCCCAGACCCCTTCTGATATCTAAGCTAGGACTTTGGCTTTGCTGAATTTGTGTAACAGAGAAGCACCCTGGTTGTGCATAAGCATTATGTACTAAATGGTTTTGCGTTTCTTTTAGGGGTGGGAAAACCCACCTATATTGTTGTGCAAAACACCATAAATCACTACGTTTTGCTTTCTCTCCCTTGGTTCAAGGGATCTGTACCCTTAATCTGTGAAAATTCTCCACCAGATGTTTCTGATTCCATGTTGTGTGGGAAAGGATCACTGTTTTCCTGGATTCCAGGGGAGAAGAGTCCCCCTTCCCACTTGCCTCCTGATCAGCATGTGTGAGCAAGCACAGTTCAGCCCCTGGTTAGGACTAACAGAGGTACCTACTTCCTCCCCTTCCTGCTGGCTGCAGCAGTGGAACTTTCACAGATCACAACCACCTCTTAAGGGTTAAAGGCATCAGCCTGCATCTGGGTGGACTTTCCAGCAGAAGCCCTGGCTGGCTAGTGAGTAAGCACCTGCTGGTTCAATGCTGGTTTGTTGAAGAGATAGTCCATCTCCACTGGGCCAAGCCCCCCATGCCCTCTGTGCAACCAGCACCCTGCCAGGCTGCCTGCCTGGCTAGTGGGCAAGTCTACCTTGCTGCCCAGGCTGGTCTCCCACCTCAGTTTCAGGTTAGTGAGGACCCCGCATAAGCCTGGAGTCTCTGTTTGGAGGTTGCTGTGTGGTGCAGGACCTCATGATGTTTATTCTCCAGTTTTGATATCAACTCTCAGCCCCCACAAGCTGCTGCACCAACCTACAGGGAGCTGTGTTATCCCTGCTCCTTCACAACAGCCTGGTGTGGCTGAGGATACTTCAGCACATGAAAATATTTGCATAGTCTTAAGACTTGATCAGGAAGTTAAGTAGGTAGAAATGATGAGAAATCACATGGGATGTATCAGTTACTCTGAAGAGCTGTAGTTGGGCACAAGGTCAAAACCAATGCTTCCGAGCATATTTAAAACCTACACACCTGTTACATGAGAGGAAGGAGCTATACATTATTGTCTTGTCCTAAGACTGTATTTTTTAGGAAAACAAGGTAGACAGTCAAGTTGCAAAATGCTCGGCACTGTAAGGTGCCACAGCTACATCTGCACAAGAGCTTGCTTCTGTTCTGAGGCCAGCTGGCTCCACACAGCTCACATCCATGTTGCAGACCCTTTTATGCTCCCAAGTCATGAGGGTCATCCAAAATACCCAGTGGAAACTAACTCTGGCCCGTACCTAAACGAGGCTGGGAATTTTCTGGGTGAGAGCTAGTTGGCGCAGAAAAAACTGGGGACCTGGCTAATGGCTGGTCACAGCAGCCAGAGTAGGTCAGTGCCCCGAGCTGCCCCCTGGCACTCTTTAGTGTGTTTTTTAGCTGCAGCCTACATGACTTGGGCTCTCAAGTGCTTGCATGCATTTAGGAGTTAGGAGCATGGATCCTTTGAAAAAGCCTATCTTGAACCCTGGGAACAGTATTAAAAATTAAGGAAATGTATCTGCCATCCACACTGTCTCTCTACACAGTTACTTTCTAGACTAGAGATGCAATTTTATGTGTAAAATACAGTTATGCCTTATGAAACAGTAATGATAGGTACAATTCCCTTGGCTACACTTTGTGCTAGAAAATGAGGGGCTTGTATGTAATGAGAGGACAAGAGTCAATTGGCAGAAATCGAAACACAGGAAATTCAACTTAAACATAAGAAAAAAACTTTCTTTTGTTTTTCTTTTTTGTTTGTTTTTATTTTTGTTTCTGTGACAGTGGTCAAAGACTGGAACAAGTTGCCTAGAAAGCTTGTGGAGTCTCCATCCTTGGAGATGCTCAAAATCTGACTGCATACAGTCCTGGACAACCTGCTCCAGCAGAGCCTGTGTTGAGCAGGGGTTTGAACTAGACAATCCCTGGAGGTCTCAGCCTCAGCAGTTCTGTGATTCAATAGCTGTTTTACTTACCATTTATGAAATGTAAACCTTTCATAACATGGTAATGACAAGCATAGTGAAAACTTCATCTCACAGCTGCCTATATCAGAATTTCACCTTTCAGTCCAATGGATGACATCTTATTTTGTGGCAGTATGTTCCCTACTTCTGTAAGAGCGCTCTCTAAATGTCAGTTTGTCTGGGTGATACTGTGTCTTAGGAAAATGTCTCAGAATCAAAAATAAAGATTGGGGTAGGCTGGAAGCCCCACATAAGTTCATTTTTAACATGATAAAAACCTCCCCAGCACCAGGGTGTATTAATGACACCAGAAGAGGGACTGGCTCTGACTTTCCAGAGGTGTTCCTAGGCAGTTAAGCTGACTTGATTCCTAACTCATATTGTAGGCTTTGCTTTGGTTAGCATGAATTGCCTGCTGCAGAGGGAGAGGGGAAGGATTCAAACTACCTTCAGCTTCAGTCTCCTGAACTGGATCTCAGCTGCTTGAGATGATCTCAGCACCTCACGGGCACTGAGGTGGTGAAAACTGAAGAGGCTCATTCTTCCTGATGGGTTCCTGCTTGGATGTAAGGGCTACAGCTACAGTACCTGTAATATGAAGAAAATGGTAATTGTCTGCTATCCATATGCCACTTGTGAAGCAATTGCAATGGGGATAATTTAATGTAAACACTGACCTATCAATCACTTGTTTAATCACCACAATGTTTTTGTAATTTTGATGGTGTTTATAAAATACTTCAAAGAAGAGCTCATTCCAATGTTTACAGTATTACTGATGTCAGGTTACGCTGATGCCAAAATCCTATCTCCTTTGTCATCATAAGAAGGATCACAATGAAGATTATAATTATAACTCAGTAGGGGATTCATCAGCAAATTAACAGCGAAGCTTATAGACTTCTGACAAAAACCAAACAGACTGGATTAATTAAAAGTGAAAGCCACACAGCACATGGAACCACGGCAGAGAAACACCACCTTGGAGTTTTGGCTGACCAGCAAAGATTTTGTTCCTGTCTTCATTTTAAAAAGTACAATTTGCTGGAAAGCTTTTCATCCACACCCTAAAAATCTCAGGCTGCACAGAGTATTCAACAAGAGATTTAAATGTGCCATTAACAAATTTTGCACTGTATCAGCCCCAGACCACGGAAAGAAATAATAACCACAAGAAGAATAACAAAAATAGAAAACATGGATCCAGAATATAAACTGAACAGAATGCTGAGTGTACCATGCCAGGCCTGGGGGTGAAACAGAAGAAGCTGTGAAACAGCAAAAGCTGCTCAGTCTTTACATGCAGGACTTCATTCACCCCATCATGTACTCAGGCTTCTGCTTCTCCCGTCTCTGTCAAGGATTCTGTCCCCTCAGGATGTGGCATAACTTTTTTCTCATCTGTTTAGGTTTCATGACCTCAGAAAAATCCCCATGTCAGCCAAAATACAAAGAAGTAGAGCCACAGTGCAGTTGTCCAGGAAAAAGCAAGCAGCTGGACAATGCTGTCCATTAATGTTGAAGTCAGATAAGAATGCCCAAAGAAAACTGAAATACAGCTGCTTGGAAATGGCTCGTGAAGTTGTGGAGATGAAAATGTTTGGTAAAGCATTTTCAGTAAGGTTTTGAATGCGAAAGACTTCATTCTTTTTGTGTTTTGAACTTGTATAAAAATTAAATTTTCCTATAACATGTCTAGATTTTTATGTTTAAGAAACTAGGCAAAACTAAATGTTTTGGTACTGCTAATATTAAATGTTTTGGTGAAATGTTTTTTCCTTTTTTCCCTCACAAAGGAAATTGTGAAATTTCAGGGTTTTTTCTAATCACGAGCAAACAAAAATTGTAAGGCTCCAAGGAAGTGTAAATATTCAGCCATTGAAGTCTGCTACTGTCATTTTTATAAATACTCTGGCCTGAATCCATCCTGCTTAAACCAAGTCAGGCATGGAGTTACCCTGGGCTTGTTACAAGCTGACAAGTGAAGAATCAAGCCCTGGAAGTCTCTCTCTCTGCTGACCATATAAGGAATCACAGGCAAGTGCATCCAGTATTAAAGTACCTAAAGGTAGGTGGGCATCTGTGCTTAGCTACAAACCCAGGCTGCCCTTGGACATCCAACAGGGACAGTTCTTGTGTTGCCACAGCCATAAGCAGAAAACAAAGGAAATAAAGACCTAGGAAGCAGAGGTAAAGCAAGGATAGCTTTGACCATGTTACCTTTCTACAGGTTTTATGATTATTACAACAATGAGGAGAATCACATATTTTGTACTTAAACCCAAAATGATACCTCCCCGATATTTAACAAATAATTCTGCATTGAGCAAAAACTTTTGCCAGGCAACATGGCCAAAACTAGTGAGACTGTGGTGTCACTGGCCCCAGGTAACTAGGGATGAGTGTTTCCAATTATATATTCTAGCAGAAGGGGCCATAATTAAAATCTTGGTGAAATCTGATCCCAGATTCTGTCTATATCTGACCTGTGACTGGACCTAAATGTAACTGCTGGTCCTTGTATGATAATCCAATCACATCTGTCAAATACCTGGTACATCCAGTCTGGATGGGGTCTTTTACATGTCTCATATCTCCTCAAATCTGCCGTGGTATTCAATATTGCAGAGGTACCTATGTCCCCTCATTCCTTATACACTACTATTTAAGCTTACCTTTTATAATTAACTGAATTCTCTACATACTTAGGACATAAAAACATTACTTCCTACACAGGTTAAGTTTTGCAGAGAAACTTTCTGAGTAAATCTTACCTGCCCAAAGGGGTGTGAACTGCAGCTGTATTGCAGTGCAAAGGCTTGCCTGAGCAGTACAAACAGAGCTGATCAGGATATGAGAATCCTATTCACACAATGAAAGTTTGCATCTATAAATGTCCATGGGATTAAAAAAACCCTTTCCTTGCCATCCAGAGACCCAACCAAAATCAAAATTATGGTGAGACAAATATTTGTTTTCACAAAGGCAATGGACCTATTCCCTCTTATTTATGTACATTTATTTTTGACATTGCTATTTGGGGTTTTTTTTAAAGGGAACAACAAAATTATCTTCTCAAAAAAAGGTCTGTGGAGGGAGCGGACTGGGGAGTGAAAAGGGGATTGTTATCACTATTAGTGGTTCTGTCACACATTGATAGGTTATTTTGCTGTATGAGAGTTCATTCCCCTGCTTTATCAATTGGAGTTTATATCACATATTGCTTTTGATTTGACAGCAAACCACTGTAAGCAAGGAGTAGGTAAAAGTGTGACACTTTGTTCTTATTGCTCAGAAGCTTGCAGTTAAGTAGCGATTTCCTTTTTCACTTGGCTTCTGTGGTGTGCGATGCCAGAGCAGCAGCACGCTGTAGGTTTGCCTTGCTCTGGGCTGGCTGTCACAGCCCTCCCCAGCATCTGAGGCAGTGCCAGTGCCACACGCTACTTTCATTGCAGATTTTCAGCAGAGGCACACTGCTTCATCTGTCCCCACCATAAACAGATCTCTGCTGGCTGCTGAATTTTTTAAACCCTAATGGAAATTGCCATTTGAATAGAAGCAATTTAATTTCAAGTTAAAACATAGGGCATGAAAAAAAACCCATGCTACTATTCTGTCAGTGTACTTTTTCATATCATGGCAACCATAACTACCTCACATCCTAACTAGGTGCATGTCTCAGCCCACCTAACATGCAAACAGCTCAGACTCCTTCGGTTCTAGTTCTCTAATACGTCCTTTCCCCCAAGAACTAATTGCTGAAGTAAAATCCCTTAGAAAAGTTCATGCATTTATTTTGAGGCCTGGTTTGTGCAGCCTCAACAGCAGTTTTGGACAAGAATGTATTTCTGATTTTTATTAGAAAATATTAAGTCTTGAATAACCATGCTGTAGTAAAAGAAGTGGCTATCAAAGCAGATTGGAGATTTCCCATTAAGAATTGGGGAAGGAAAAATTTAAAAAAATAGAAAATGTTCTTGGTTGACACTTTTGGCAGGAGCAGATTGGAGGAAATTAAATTGGTATGAGACTCACTTCCCTTTCTCATATATAAATCACCATTTAATATATTAACATATTGGGGGCAGAACTCTTTTTTTTTATTCTCAGCAAAAGGAATAGTAGCTGTGAACAAAATATTTGTTCCTAGAGACAATAGGAGGATCACTTTTGTAAATGGTAATTGATCTTAAGGCTAGGAAAGGACCATTATTTTTATATAATTGAATCTCTGGCATAAAGCACACTCTTCAACCTAATTCTACACTTGATCTATAATTTATGTTGAATGATGGCATATATTTTAGAATGCAGAAGTTAAGACTTGTTATGAAAGTTAAGATTTATCTAATTATCCTTAGCCCTTCCCTTCATTTACTTAGGGCAAATAGGATAACACTGTTTTACTTTGTACATAGCAGTCTATAAAACTAATATTTGTCTTGTCCCTACCTCTAAACAGACTTACATGCTGCAGTTGAAATATTGAGCATCGTTTTATATTGTCTTGAGCATCAGCTTTCTCAGGTTTTGACTGATGTGATTTTCTAGCTGTAAAACCTATTTCCTGCTTTTTCCATCATGGCTTATTTTAAGGTAGTCAGCCTTCAGAGCTTGAAAACATAAACTAGTCTGGAGCAGCATGTGGTGAATCATAAGGATGACAAGTTGCCTGGGAAAATATAAGACGTTTTCATTTAAAGAAGAAATGGTTAGAAAATGTTACTTGTAAACTTTTAAGGCCAGTGAGTTCTAATAAATATTTTGTGACAGTTGCAGAGCTATTGACATCTGTTATTATGGAGCAGCTGATTCAGGTTTGAAAATGTGGCCTTTTATTTAATGGAATTATTGTAATCCTGTGGCATAAGGGATCAATTCTGCCAGTCCTGTGATTTTGATCTACTCTTAGACAGACAGCCGCCTGGCTGTGAGTGGTACTGGTGTTAAAAGTGAGGATTTAGTAATTCTAGCAAATAAACACATTACCCAGTAAAACTTGGCTTCCAGACAGATGCTTTCTGAGGGGTGATTGTGACCATCTAAGGAGCTTCCCCAGACCTGTCAAAGCATAGCACCTTTGAAGATCTGCCTGCGTTGGTTGAATTCAAGCACCCTTCTCAACAGCTCTAAGCCTATCTCTGAACTATGAAAAATTGGGATGAAAAAAATGTCAGCTGAAAACCTTTAATCCTCTCCTGGTTGCAGTCTCCAGCTGCCCAGCCAGACTGGCACATGGAGCTGTGCAGGAGGAGAGCCTTGCAGTACTGTCCAGCTTCATCACCAAAGTGAAAGTCATCTCCGCATGTTTTTCTGCTCAAGTTGTTGGTGAGGTGTTTGACCAAGAGCCATCCTCCACAGAATCAGCTAAGAAATGTTTTCTGGCTTCCCAAAGGGTAATTAATGTTGGGCTGAGATTGTTATGGGTGAAACATCCACTTAGCTGACTGCAGGGACTTCTGCTGTTCATTCGAACTCTGAAGACTGGCTGACTTCTGCAGTCTGAGGGCTAGCAGGGAAGGAAGGAAGAGCAAAAGAGATATTTACATAATAGCAGAAGTTGCCTGGGGCGACAAAAGCCTCTCTGTTTACTATTTTGGCTACTGTAAGTGGGAGATGCAGTCCCTTCAGCCACAGCAAGCTGACCTCTGTCTCCAGTGCATGTTCTGGCCAGCCTGTGGAGGGCTGACAAAAGCCTGTCTGTGCTGAAGCAGCTCCTTCACGCTAGTATTATGGAGCCGGTGCTGCTTCAAGTGACTTGTGAGAGGAGAAAAGGGAGTGGAAAGTGCCATGTGAGAGAACAAAATGGAAAGCAGCCAGACATTTACAACATGAATTTTGCTGCTCTCATACAGTCTTTATTGTGATAGTTTAACACTGAGTCTTTTGACTGGGAGAAAGTAGCCTGAGCGCCAAAATTTGTCATTTAAAAGGCTCACCGTAAGGACTGAATATTGTATGGCTGGAGCTAAGAGAAGAGTTAGTAACAACCAGCAGACATTTAGATAATCACTCAGTCCTTGTTGCTTGGTTTCCGAATGATCATTCACAAACATCTATGAGGTCATGGTGACCTGCTGGATATGCTGATGATCTGATCTGCTCCACATCAGATATGTGACCTACATAAACCCATCATATTTGCCAGTGCTTCAGGTCATTTGTTTTGATTTAATCATCAGCACTTGTGAAAGAGATGCACATCAGAGAAAAAAAAAAATGTAGATGTAATTGCATAACTGAATATCTTGGTCTCATAATCATAACAGACACATGATCATTTTTTTCTCCTCCTCAGCCTGAACTTAGGTATAAAGTAATGTAGCACACAAGATTTTTTGTTGATTTATAGTTTTCTAAAATGTCAACATAGTTTGAACTGCCACACTGGTGCTTCAGATTCTGTTTATTCTAAACATTGAAGGCCCACCATGTCTGCTGGTCTTTGAAGACACCATCAACTATAAAGGACAGAGTAACAGCCTGACTTTGCTTTTCCTTGGATAATCTAAACAGGAGTTTGAGAATACTTACTGTGCCAATTTTCTGTGTCACTTTGTTTATCTCATACCTCAAACTTTAAAGCCACATAAAACATTAATTTATACTATTTTACATAGATTCTGTGTAAATAAACAGTAGCTGTTTGAAGTTATTTCTTCTTTATAACTGGAAGTTAAGATCAATTACAAAAGCTGTCTCTTCTTTCTTTGAAAACAGCAAGAGAAAGCCTCATTAACTTCTGGAGGAGTGGGATCAAGCCCTGTGTAATAACTCTTTGACCACAGGAGTAGGGCAGACCTTTGCATGTTGATTATCAAGCTTCAAGTGATTAGTTTTACTTTGCCATGAAACCTTGGTTAACAAAAGCTTACAGGGATGGGCACTGTTCAGAGTCCTTTGAGAGATTTCCACAGAGCAGCATTTTTCAGTCTTTCTCAACAAAGAACAACCTAAGTTTTGGAAAACTTCCAAAGGCTGTATCAAGCAGACTGTTCACAGTGGCCTACATTTATAAAGCAAAATTTCCCACATCCATTTACTTTTATTTTGTCTTCTCTCCCTCATGTTTTTTCTGTTTGCTCACTCACACACATGGGAATTGTCAAGGTCGGGGTCTGTGTGTTTTATTGCTGTCATGTCGCAGATTGCTTCTTGATGTTCTTTGGACCACTTATGGCTCAGGGACCACCCAAGAAAGCGGCTGCCTTGGGACACACCAGGGATGCCACCCTCAGCAAGTCTGGGCTGCTGCTCTTGTGCTGTGCCTACTTGGAAGTCGGGCTAGCCTCCTGCCACTGGTGATCTGGCATGATTTGTGAACATGAGCATCAGCAGAATGAAATAATTGCTTCCAGGCTGGCAGACTGAAGCCATTCTTGTAGGTGAGAATGATGAAACACAAGGAAAGGTATGTAAAACACACTTTCTGTTTACATACAAACATCAGTCATGGTCTAGCTCTTAGTTCACACTCAATAATCCCCCACTGATCACCAATGTTTGTTATATTGTATTGATGTTAACATAGCACCCAGGAACCCACACCAGGGATTAGGACTATGCCACGTTAAACCTTGTTCAAACATTTAACAGAAGTCAGTTGTTGCACCAGGAAACTCCCAGCAGGGGTGTAGAATTCAAACCCAGGAACAGATAGAGCGTTAAGGAAGAATATGACAGTCTGTCTCAGCATGCTGGCAACTGAATGTTCTCAGGTTGTTTCTCAAATTCCATAACTGAGAATTTTGAGGAGGATTTGGAAGTGGTCATGGAGGCTGGTAGTTTTATCTTTCCAGCATTCAGTACAATGTAGGAGAAGGGATGAAAATGCTCATTTAAAATCCTAGCAAATGGAGTACCAAAGCTCTATTGGTCCCTGATTTCAGATGAGAGTGGGTGGTGCTCATAATATAGGAAGAAACTTCATTTTCCTTGAAAGCATAAATAGCCACCATTAGTCTGAAATATCTTGGAGGAAACTCAGGAGGAAAAGTGAGTTGCTTAGTGGTGGCATAGGAAGTGATCGTGGAAATGATTCAGGTGATTGTAACTGCAGAATGCTGAATGCAGGAGCAAAGCAACGTTTATAAAGCTTAGAGAAGGAGATGTGGTAGTAGCGAAGACCCCAGGATAAGGAGAGTTTCCATGACTGGATAAATGGTAAAGACCATATTGGATACATTAAGCAAGAAAAATGTGCAAGACAGATGAAAATTGGATATGGTGATCTAGAGAAGAGTAGAAATCAGAAATATGTAAGTCTGACTGTCAGGAAAGAATGATGGTGTTGTCCATAGTAGATGAACAAAGCATTTTGGAAAGGACTGCAGATCAAGAGCTTGGTTTTAATCACTTTGAGATAATGTCTTAGACTGCCGCAAGCTTCCGCCAAAGATATACTCTAGAGTTTTAATTTGGACAGAAGGAAGAAACTCTTTCCATCAGAGCCTTTATAAGGGCATTTATTATTTCTGTATCTGAGAAGTACACTGTTGAAGATCAGGAGTGCTGTAAGAGTAGAAGAAAACTTGCAGCCTCTGCCACCCATCCTCAGAGGCTGAAGTAAAGGGAAAAGGACCATCAGAGGACAACAATAACAAATGTGTTACAAACAGTGGAAGAAGAACCAGGGCAAAGAAGTGTCAGAGGCAAAGACATCAAGTTGGAAAAAATGAAGACAGAGATCACTGGACACTTTTGCCAGAAAGCCTTCAGGTTGAGTCCAAGGGCAACTTCATCAAAGGAAGTGGAGGATGTAGTGAAGGGGTGGGTGTGGAAAGGTTAGGTGGAATCAGTGGGCATCATTCTTGGTAAGCTGAATGGTAGAGGGAGAAGAAGAGTTGGGTGGCAACTGGGGAGGCAAGTAGGGTTAGGGATGGGGAGTAATGATTTTTAAGGAGTTACTAACAAAAGCTTAAACACTGAACTCTGACTTTTATGCAAGGAGAGCTTATCTAAACTACCCAGTTAAGTAAAAATGGATTAAAGGTTTCAGGACTTGATTTACAGATGAGGGAGAGAGATAGCAGGTCATTTATGCAAAGGGGAAACAAGAGAAAGCTCAAAATAGGCATCTGGGAACTACAGCATTTTCCTTAATGGCTTACTGTCCTTTTCTTGCATGGAATATATACCCTTCTGTATTTCAGCTGTTTAAAACAAAAAATTTACATAGTAGGAATTATTTTTTTTCTGGCCAAAGAAATGAATTTTTGATCAAGAAGGTCAAAGTACCTAGGATCTGTGTCTGCAGAGGGTAGGCTTTGAGTTTGACCTTGACCAGTAATGACAGCTGTGTTTCTGATACCTTCACCAAATGGGGCAGAGGAAAGACAAGACATGTATTTCTTACATTTAAATAAATTTAGCAGTGTAGTTGGCACGTACCTGACAATGAAAATTCGAAGATTACTAAACCTGCTTTGTCTAAACAACTTTTATGAAGCAGAAAATGCTGAGAATGGAGGCTGGTTAAGCTGTAGTTTTTTGAACTGATCAAAGTCACAGAGAGGGAAAATTTTTAATAATTGCTCAGCTCCTGTGGAAGTAAGTTTCTGCCAGGCAGCTGCTCCGGCAAGCTCTGACGGGCCTCAGCTTCTGCTGGAGGTGGCAACAGCAGGAAGTGTTTCGTGCTTTTCACAGCACGGAGATGCCTGGAGCAGGGGCTGTGTGCTGTGCCCGACTGCGCTGTACCTGTACCGCAGTGCCTGTCGCAGGGAGAGCCTTGGTGCTCTCGCACTAGAACTGATGGGCTGAAGGGAGCACATTTCCTCACGTATAGCACTCAATACTTCCGGAAACATCTGGCAAAACATCTTATGAAGTGTTCAAAGTCTGTGTTACTTTCATTGTGCAGATGCCTAGATGAGCAAGAAAGCAATTTCTTTTTGTAACAGGAGTGCATAGGCTTTGTTTTTATTACCCCAGTATATGGTTTTTAAATCTGTTACATCTGCAGGCAGTGAGCATATTCTTTTAACTACAATGATAGTCAGCAGTCCTCAGGTAACCTGCACCAGTAAACAGTGACTGAGACAAATGATCCGCCCCTGAAACCCCGGCAGAAAGATGCCCTGTTTCAGCAGCAGGCGGTAAGTGTGCTAGGACTTACTCTACAGGACAGCCCGCTCCTGTGCCTCCAGCTCAGGAAATTAGATTCTTTTCTTTGAAATTTCTATGCACTGGGCCACAACTGGGATGTGATTTCTATGTGAGATTTTGTCTGTAGGTGTATCTGTCACATGCAAGAGATGTTCCATGTTCCTTGATTTTGGAAATAGTGTAGCACTTGGTTCAATGCAACCCCTTAATCCCATTGTTTTCATCCCTTGTATTTGGGAACAAATACAAACATATATAGCTCACATATAGGTATATATAGCTCACAGTGGGCCACATAATCTAATTATGAGTTTGTATATTTCCCAAAATCAGTACTGAAATGCTGATTTAGTCTGGCCTCATGGTTTTAAGGAGTGAAAAGAAACCTTGTTCCTGAGATCAGTCTGACTGGTGCAAATAGGTGCTTCATCTCTTTTCCAGGGAAAGGAGGCATTTGAAGCTCCCACCTGGGTCAAAATGTAGCCTTCAGTCACACAGTTAATGTTACCATACTTTTATAAACTATAAGATGGATTTACTGAGTTTTGATTTTGTAAAATCATATAGTCATTTAGGTTGCAAGGAACCTTGGGAAAGCACATACTCCAACGTGATGCACAAAGCAAAATCAGCACCAAATTTAACCAGATTGCTCAAGGCTTTGTCTAGTCCAGTACTGAAAACCTCCTAGGAGAGAGACTTCACAGACTCTTTGGGAAACAGGTGCTTAAATATACTCAGTGAAATAATTTCTTTCTTATATCCAGGCAGAATATACTCTCTTCTAATTCATGACCAAATATTTCCATCTTCTGGGTAACCTTCCCATAGGTACAGGCAGGCTGCTGTTAGGTGCCCCAAAGTTGCCCCTTCTCCTGGCTGAGCAAGCCCAGGTCCCTCACAGGTCATGTGCTTCAGTTCTCTGACCACCTTGGTGGCCTCCACTGGATTTGAACAAGTCTATTAACATCTTCTTTTATGGGGGTGGGGGCAAATATAGTATTGCAGGCACAGCTTAATGCATGGTGAGTAACTGAGGATCTCTCCTGGTTTCCACAACCTTTCAAAAATGACAGAGAATGGCCTCACACTGACACTAGCTGGTCCCTCTGCACCCTTGCGTGCAGCCCACCAGCCCTGTGACTTCTGCAGGTCAAGATTTTTCAATGGATTGCTGAGTCAACCTTTCCTCCTTGGACTTTGTCTGTGGGCACAAAGCCCTGGCAGACCTTTTCAGTCCAGACCAAGACAAAGAAGGTATTGAACACCTCAATCTTGTCTATGTCTAGACTGCTCACTTCACTCAGCTTCAGACCCATTGTTTTTCATTGTTTTTTTTTTACTGTGAAGGTAGGGGAAGAAACTTTTCTTGTAGCCCCTGACACCCTTTGCTTTTCAACTCGAGTTTGAGCTTTGCTAACACCACCCCTGTATTGTGGGCCTGTATTTTTTTCTATATTCCTCATTTTTACCTGACTTTCATCCACAGTATGCATCATCTTTTTGACATTGGAGCTCAGTCATGAGGTACCTGCTTAGCCAAGGTGGTCTTCTGATACAGCTACTTGTTCTCCTGTACCAGTATATGCCACTCCTGTGCTTGGAGGAGACTGCCCCTGAAGACCTGCCAGCTCTTCTGGGCTCTGTCACCTTCACAACTGCCTCCCACTGCATCCAAATTAGCCAAAGACCTGTGGTAGATGTTGGTTTATATGACATTAGTTTTGGGGGTTTTCTGTTGTTTTTTTAATTCAAAAATTCATTTCAGTTGGGAAAAAAAAAAAGATGAGGAAGGAGTCAAAGCATTTTTGAATGATAAATTCAAAATAAAATTTCCATAAAAAAGAAAAATTATTTTTCCTGTTTAGTGGCAGAAATATGTTATTTTTGGTTTGATATTCTCATTTTTGCTGAGGGAACCAGAACGTATTTCATTTAGGATTGGCATAAAGTAGACATTTTTATTTGACCATTATCCTCTTTGACCAGGTTTGTTTGCTTGATAATTTCAGAGTGATTTGAGTTCTGAAACTCAAAATCAGGCTGCTTTGTCTGTGGCTCAGCTCTGTCTTTCACTGCTTTCTGAAAATCTGGAAATGTGTTTTTGATAGAGAGAGGCTCAGCTCCAAATCATAAAACTAAATAACCCTTCAAACTTTGGGGAATTCAAATTGCCAACCAGACTTCAATCCTGAGTTTGGTAAATGTCAACACTGTTCCTTGGGCAGTGAAGCAGGGTGAAGGAAGAAGTGTTAAATAGGATGGGAAGCTGCCTTAATTAGTTGAGATGGGGAGCTGCCTTAATTAGTTGAGATGGGGAGCTGCCTTAATTACTTGATTTTTTTTTTTTTTTTCCAGGAGATATTTAATTCAGGAGCACTTGGTTATTTCATATCTTGTGACACTGCTTAGCCTTCTAATCTGGTGCTTTGGTCAGATGGAGAGAAGCAAAAAGACAGCTGTTGATTAAACAGCATAGATGTTATTATGTGACTGCAAAAATGCCAGAAAGTTGTCCCATTTGCACTCATAATTTATAAGTAATCTAGAAATATGCTTTGAGGCAGTGACTTCATCTAAAAAGAATTACCAGTTCAAAGTGTATTAGTGCCCGGCTGCTGAATATGGCTTGGCATTAAGGGTTTCTTCATCAGCATTGATTGGATTAAATTACCTGCAGTGAAATATGAGCCCTTTGAGGAAAAACCATTCTTGTCCTGCTGGCTTTAGAAGCATAAAAAGGAGGTGGCGGGGGGGGGCGGGGGGGGAAGGGAAAAAGAAACCAAGAGGCAGTGTTCAGACAGGCTTTGTTTTAAGGCAGAATAAGAGTGAGTTTGAATGTGCTGTGGGTATAAAATCGTTGCCAGGGAGTGGTGAGCAGGAGCAGCTTTCTGGCTGGAAGGGCATTTTTTGCTATCAGACTTCTCAGGCAAAGAGCAAAGCCCCAGCCAGGGCATGACGTTGCAGAGCAGCAGTCAGGTCAGGCACAGAGGGGACTGGGGACTGGTGGGGTCAGCGGCACGGCTCGGACACCATGGGCCACCTCCACATGCAAGCACAGAGCAGGGCAGGGCAACCCAGGCTGGAGGGCAGAGTAGTGAGAGAAACGAAATGGCATCAGGGCAGTGCAGGCACAGTGTTTCAGAGTTACCCACTGCCTAGCATAAGGGACGGTGATGAGACAGGTGACTCTGTGGATGAGCATTTGCAGTTGTGCCTATTTGCAACTGATATTATGAAACTTGTGTAGTTTATGTGGAACCAGTAGCTTGATGTTTCTAACCTGGATCTGCCGTATGTACAAACAATATCTTCTAAATTATCCCACATATATCCCCCCAAATATCCTGGTTTGTTTTTGTTTTGTTTTGTTTTTTCTATGAGTAAAATCTTAAAGTCTATATTTGTTGCTCATCTTTACTACTGTGCTTCATCAATGAATAGAAACAAACTCCAAACAACATCATTCTGGTACCTCTTGATTACTATTTGAAAAAGCTGAGGGCATGAACTGTGTTACTGCTGTATGTTGTTACTGAAAAAATGAGAAGGAAATCCCCTTTCTAATAAATTAATGTTACCATAATAGCAGTTGTAAAAATGGTTGGGGTGACCAGAGTTTTCACTCATTCTCTAGCAGAATGTAACCTTTCAGCAAGAAATTTAGATATTGCTAAACAAATATACTGGGTATGAATAGATCCAACTTAGAAAAAATTGTCTCTGTGGATAGAGCTCCATCTCACTACCTGCTTATCATTTGCTTTGTATTGACAAAGGGCAGGGCACACAGCTTGAATAACTCTGCTGGAGTGGCACTCAAGAGCTGCTGGAATGGCCTCTTCTCTTGAATTGTTTTAGCTGAGCAGGAGCTGTGGATGGATATGCCAGTGTGCTCCTGGGCATGCCCAGTTCCAATGCCTTCTGACCACCCTTGACAGCCACTGCGGATTACTGCAATGTTATGCAGCTAGATAGGCTTTTAATCTAAAAGTATGATTGCTATCAGTTAACTTAGTACTTTTATTGCCCCAGATATTTCTACACTGTAAAAGTCTGACACTTTGTGCATAATATGTATCTTTTCAAGAAAGCCACCGGCCTTTTCTGTCATGCATGTTCATTTGCTACTGACAGGAATTTCATCACCTGTACATCAATACATGCTAACTTATTTCATTGTGTAGCTGAGCACCTTATTTCATAATGCCACACATGGGATCAGTTAATTCTGACAGCCTGATGCTGTCAGATCATGTTGAAGCTTATGAGTAATGACATCAAGTCTTGTACACTTATTGGTCAATGCAGGAAAACCTGTGCGTCTTTACTTCCAAAGGACACTGTGGGATTAAACAACTGGCAGAGCTGAAGGCAGGCTGTAGAATGGAGGTTATGAAAAATCATTAAATAAGATTGATAGTTGTCTGCTACGTGAAAATCAATGGGAAATGCTCGTTGATGTCATTTCTGTCCATTTCCTGCAATTTTCACATTCAATATTGTAATTAAACCACATTGCCAAAAGTCTTCACTCCTACCAAAAATACCATTCCATGAAGCTTCACCATATTAACGGTACATCATCACATGCCTTCTTTTCTGTCCATAACTTTCCCTTTTTCATCTTTGAAAAAAATCCCTAAAAAATGGTGCATTCTGGCTCCTAGCAATTTCTGTCTGAAGTACTGAATAGTAGCTGTTATATGGGTACTGTGAATGTGCAAGAAATGGCTCTGTAAGTCCAGAGGTGAAAAACAGGAGACAAACTTGCACTACAAACACAATATAATTTTGAAATGAATGTCCATTAACCTATGGTTAGGTGAAATCATATTTACAGTGTTTGTCTTATGAAAGGGTGTTGCTAACGAGGTCAGCTTGGTGGTAGCTGAGCACCCTAAGTGTTTTTTCATGTATCACAGTTACTTAATTTGAAATGGTTTGATTATTGCAGGGAACACTCACAAGTACTGTGGCTTGGGAGCATTAATTTATTTGCTTGTTTTACATCTGAACAACAGTTTCCCAGGGAACCAGGTATTGTCATTTGTGGGGGAAAAAAAGAGATGAGCCCAGAGCCCAGCACAGAGCAGTGATGGGTTCCTTTTGGAAATGGAGCTGACTGCACTCTTGTTGTACAACCCATTATAAGATCCTACTTTTAGTTATTTGTACCTTTGTTGAACTGGAATAACTTATGTTGAAATTTTTTTCAAGTGATGTACTTGCAAAAAACTATCCCATATTTTGGACTGGTGTTGACATAAACAGTGAAGTGTAGGAACCTCCAAGTTAAGTGACGCTGGGACCATGACTCTTGGACGTACACCATCAATTCCCCTTACTCACAATTTGAGGTAATCTGGATCTTGCCCTGCATGCCTTAAAGGTGCATCCCTTTTTGAAAATTGTGCCTCTGCAAGTGCTATGACAGTGGGGTGTTTGATTATCCAGCTGTGGTTATCTAAAGTGGCTGGGGTGCAATTTCTCCTCAACAAACATAACTGCTGCATAAGGAAAGCTTTTTCTTTCTGACAATTAGAAATGGTGAGTAGAACTATGTATGATATGTAATAAAACCAAAAATATTTCCATGTTATGGTAGTAATGACACCAGAAAACCTTATTCAGGTTTACATTTTGTTGAAATGATACATTTTTGACTAACAGTTATGCTCCCACTACAACTGTTTTTGTCAAAAACTAGGGGACCCAAAAACTAATCTTAGGCATTTGCTGTTTAGATTTTTTGAAAATAGCAACCCTTCATCTCTGGTCTCTCCTGTCTGTCATCTTTTTAGCTTGATTTTGCCTCCTTTTTTAGCTTGAATTCTTCTATCACACCAAGGTGGAGCTGAGAAGATGGGATTAGGCCCATTCATTGAGGTCTACTTGCTTGTACTGAACATGGGACATGGAAAATAACTTTGCAATTTGGTTATTTTCATAGAGTCTAATTCAGTGGCTGGCTGAAACCAGCCAGCAGCAAGAACTGCACAGCTTTCCTCAAACCTAAACTTTCAGATATCCTGTGATAGATATTTACCTTTTTCATCCAGCCTCACGTGGTATTTGGAGGTCAACGGAATACATTCTCCATGTAAGAAATGATCCAAACTTGTCATGGCTTAGGTGCCAGCAGTTCCTTCTCTGTTGGGTGCAATGCTCTCTTTGCATCAGGACAGCTCTGCAGGTTGTGTGCAGATTATGGGGACGCACACTGGAGAAGACCTCTGGTGCACATGGGAAGCTGTGATGATGGAGTACTAGGTCCGTGTGAGTGATGACCTTCAGCAGATCAGTCTCAGAAAGAGGCTCAAGCTGAAATTCTCATAGAATAATTCCCATGCCTACTGTCTGAGTGTTGAAAACTTTTAACTTGCTTGAGATGGGCAATACTAATCTGATCAAGGATTAGCAGGGAAAAAAGAGAAGCAAATACTGTTCTCTTCTACAAGGGTCTTTCAGCAGTTTTTTTAACAAAACATGATAAATTTCCTAAAAGCCTATATTCAAGGAAGAGAATATTTCTGTTGGAAATAAAACATAGTATTGTTTGAACTAAGAGGTTTGTGAAAAAGGAAGTTGGTATGGGCATTAAAAACTTGCAATTAGTTTGGTTTTTCGTTTGTTTCTACTCCAGGAAAAAAAAATGTCCAACATGAGTTACCACAACTTTAACCATGACTTCTATATTTTTAAGGGATTAAACATCTGAAGAGTCAGAGTGATTCAGCATTTCCAGAAGAAGAAGAGGGAGTTAGTGAAAGGGAAGAGGAGTGGGGCCATTAAACAGCATGGAGTTGCCTCGAGCCCCGTCACGGAGAGTGACTGAACTGCGCAGCCATGCGTGCCTCAGACCATTCGCCACTGCTTGTGTCCCCACACCGCAGCGCTCAGCGTGACGGCGGCGCCAGGGCTCCCTGCGGAGCACCCTCGGCTGGGTTTTACAGCCACCTGCAAATGTGTTTTGTGATCCTTGTACCCGAAGATCAAACAGTTATTTTAAAGTCATTTTTCTTTCATTTTCTATGACTTAAAAAATGTAATTTGCAATTGTGTTAGTGACCTGACGTCAATACTGCCAGAGCTTAACTACTGCGTGTGAGCTGTACTCTATGGCCTGTTGTAAATAAAACTGATTTAAAAGCTACAGAATAAATAATATGTTCATTTAGACAAGATTGCACACTGTACAGTGATTTTGTCTAGCATGCAGAGAAATGTTTGTATAAAAATGATCCTTTCAGCTAAGGGCAGCTTTTACCGGTATTGTTAGAGTTACTTGCAGTAATGTAGATAGAAACAAAGTGAGCAGAGGCAACTCAGTGTAGAGAAGGATACAAAGACACTCTTAGCCATGCTCTCTGGATATGCAACGTTTAAAGTACTTGTCTTTCTTTTGGTTTGAGGCTGCCAAGTCACATCACCCAAACAGATTTCTTTACACAAGATCATTGTTATCTGGAGGCATTAGAAAAAGTTTCAATTTGGGAGTCAGAGAAAGCACAGGAGTGTGTGAGACCCATGAACAGGATCCATGCACCAGCTGAGCCACAGGGAATGCCAATATTCACCTTTGTCACCTGCAGCAAGTACAGGGTACAGCCTTCTCTGAGAAAGAGAACCAGTCTACCTTGAGTTTGTCACAGGTTCAGCCAGTAAATGTTAGTTTATCCAGCTGTGGTGATTTAGCATGTGTCTGAGCCATAGGGTTTTTGGTTGAAGTCTGACTATGGTTCATACCAACATTTTCACTCTATGGCATAAAATGAAATAAGGTGGAGAAGGAAAACCATGTTTCTTCAAAGTCACACTTGACAGATCATTTCCTTTTTTATCAATGGCCAATTTTTAAGCAAATTCACTGTCAATTTGTGTTAACTTTACCTTTGATACAAAGTTTTACCCTCAGTTTAAGTCTCTTCTAAAGGACTGAGCTATCAAAAAAAAAAAAAGAGAGATGAAGTGTATGTAAGCACACAGCCATTTGTCTATGCCTTGCATGGTGATTTCACTCTCAATCCAAACTCTTCCATGAAGACCTGTTGAGAACAGGTCAACAAGTGTTTCTTTATATTTGGGAGCCATCTTTTTACCCTCCATCTGTATTTCTGTATCTGTTCTCTTTGTTTTCATTTTCTGTAGAAACACTGCAAACAGGATGTGTGACTGCAGCTCAGCATGTCTATGCAAGAAGGACTAAAAGGACTCTCCCGTTGTACAGAACCAACTACAGAACTTATGGGACTGAAGGCTTTTTATGCCACAAACAACAAAAAGAAGGAAATGACCTTTCCGAAACTGATTAAATGGCCCAAAATTAAGACTGGAATGGTAGCAAGAAGAGCTGGGCTCTGGTCCCAGTTTTGACACAGCTTTGATTCTGCAGGCACCAGGCTCATAGTCACTTGTTGCCACAGTACTCTCAGTTGTAAAACAGTCATTGGTGTTTAACCTCAGACCAGCTATCTGTGTTGCTAGCTAATAAAGCACTTTTGATATTAATGGCTTTTTGCTAGTTATCAGCAGCCACAGGCTTCAGATGAGGACTGTCTAGGGCTTAAGGGCAAATGGAAAAATGTGCATGATTTATAATACTTGATACTAAGACAAGGTATTGAACACTTTGGAATCTCAACATTTCAAAGGCAACACAAAACATCTGATAAGAGCTTGGAGAATTTGTCACTGAACACCCTGTTTCAGGATGACTGCCGTACTTAAGGATAATTACACTTTATAAATAATAGGAAAAAATAAAAATCAGATTTAGTTTGAACTGTATCTGAGTGTTTCCAGGATTGTTACTGCAGCACCAAGAAGACCACAATTCTGTTTTACAGCTGTGATCTGGATGAAGCATCAAGGTCTGATAGGAGCCTCAGATAGCCATGCCAGTATTTAGATGCATCTCTAAATCCAGTTCTTATCATCTCCCCATCTCTAAATAATCCAGCTGTGTTTTATCATTTTAAAAGCCTGTTTCTTTCTCTCTTTCTTGACCCAAGGTTATGCAAGCAGCATGTCTGAGAACAGGAAGAGACTCGTCCTTTCTGGCAAAGGGACAGGACTTGTTGCAGAGATTTTACTATGGATCCACCCTGACATCCTTTGCTGGTGGGACCTCATCTGAAGGACAAAGTCAGGATGCATAGTTTTTTTACACATCAGCCATCTTTAGCTTAAAAAGATAAGGAAACCCTGTTTGTCTGATCTTCCACTTGTGAGGCATACAGTAAGTTGGAGCTATAAGGAAAGAGTTAGTAAAACAACAAAGCACAGGATAAAAGTCCTTGTCATGAAGCAGAGCTGAAACATTGCAGTGGATTGTCTGTGAACCCTATGACAGAAATATCTGGGTGTGGGGAAATCAGAAAGGAAGGTCAGGAAAAGCAGTCTGCTTACTAAATTAGGTCTTTTCTGGGGTTTGGTGCAGCCTCTGACATTTACAGATCACAGCCTTAGATAGAGAACCTCTTATATGCTTTGGCATGTAATTGAAAGCTCTGGCTGTCTCACAGCATGGTGAGCTCCACATAGGTACATTTGAACGATGTAGGAGTCAGTGGTCAATCATTGTTGTCCAACGTGTCTATATCACCAAAAGCATGGGTTAAAACCAAAAAAAATACATCAACGTCATCTTTTGTTTTAGCGTAAATGAATCATTAGGGGATTGAGAAAGTAGACAAAAAGTTAGTGAACACCAAGTGTCTCAAAGAAAAGGCCAATGTGAAGACACCTTAAGGGAAAATTGCAATGACATGTTCCCTGTTTGAGCTGTTTGCTCTCGCAATACCTGCTACTGCTGAGGAGTCTTACAGGTTTGATGGGAGCAGGATTTTTAGAGATGGGTTGTATTAATACATTTTTCAGAAACAGGCTGATGGAAAAAGAAAGCAGAAAACTACCTACCCAGGCAAGTAATGAACATAGTTCTTTCTTAATGAGCAACTCTGATTTGTGTCTTTTTCCCGTCCCTTCCTTCATGTTCTTAAATCTACTTCCTTTCCATGCTGTGGTGTGTTTGCTGTTGTTCTTGTTTTCAAGGTATTGCAGGAAATGTTATTTGCAGAATTGAAAGGAACCTGTCTTCTTGGACCAATCGCAGTCTTTTCCCAGTATCCCTTAACTCATTAATGTACAGTAGTTTAAAGGGGTTTTGTTACTGCCTTTTACAGCCTTGTTTCTTTTTCTTATGCTGTACTACTTATTCCATGACAGGTTCTTCCCTTCAGAGAGATTTATTGAGACATTGTGCTAATAAGTTATTTGGAAGAATTATGTGGTTTGACTTACAGGATGGTATATGTTGTTTATTCTCCAGTATTATCTGCAAAAACAGATAATACTTAAATAGATACAAAGTAAGAAACAAGATTTGAAAGTCCTTTCTAAAGCACAATTTCCACTGAAGCAGAGGAATTTTGCTTGAGAATGGCCACAGGCTTTGGCCAGCAGCACACTTTCCTTTGAGGAAGGAAATATGATGTATAGCATACAGGAAAGCTTCTCTTATCCTGCTATCAATTTAATTACTTAATTTCTTGCATTTTTTTTAAGATTGCCATAAATGCTGTCGAAGTCTTCAAAGACTACTCCACTGTCTTCTCATAATGTCATTATTTCCCCCCATTAATGTAAACTGAAAAATCACCATTGCTTCTTGCACCATTGGTGTTACTGAACCAAAACTATCACATCCAACACTATTGTCTTAACTCCGAGGCAGGGCTGCAGGCAGAGGTCCTGCTGCCCATGCTTGGGCCAGGCACTCCCACAGCGTCCAGGGTTGAGGCCAGTCAGTAAGGAAGGGACCTCCAGTCTGTCTGCACTTCCTCTGACAGACTACAATACCAAGGGCCAGGTCAGTGATGGGTTTTGCTCTTTAAAAAAAAGTATTTATTTTATTCCACAAGGCAAATTGTTGGGTGTCTGTCCAAACTCTCGCCAGAGCTGCTCTGGGTAGGCTGCAGTGCTGTGGGTGGTTGGAGAGGGACCTAAGCAGGACCCATGAGAGCTGCGGGGCTGCTTTTGTATGAGCTCAGCAGCTGGCACTGTACAGTGAAATGACCCTAGCTCAGTGCAGGGTTCCCCCCCTTGTTTTCTTTCTTTTACAGGTTAAGACACAGGGTTTTTTAAGAGGGACCTTATTCCTGCAGTAAATAAGGCATCATCTATCCCTTAACCCTGGGGGTACAATGAAGGGCATATTTAAAACATGCTGTCCCTAAAGCTCCCCTTTCTTCCTCTCCTATGGCATCCATGTTGGTGCTCATGCCCACAGCTGTTCTCATCTTTTTCTTTTTTTTTTTTTTTTCTTTATCAGCTCAGTGTAATAGTGAGCTGCAGTAAAAGTTTCAGTTTTTCTGTTGGTTCCTGATATGTGCAATTACATTTGACCTTTTCATGCAGAGCATTATACGTGGCAACAAAGTGGATGCTAAATGCCTTCTATACCTTGCTGTATTCTCTCCTTTATCTTCCAGTGAGGATAGCAGCACTTTGGGAAAGTCTCAGGCAAGACATTTGTGCACCCTCTACTAAACCTCAGGTCACTTGGTAAGACGCTATTGATCTCCAGTTACAGCAAAGTTGGCTGATGGAGTTTATAGGAGTTCAATGTCTTTATTTCTGCTATAGGGTTTTTTTGAGGGGTATTTTGTTTTGTTTTGTTTATTCAATAATCTGGGCTTTTTGGGGCAGAAAAAATATTTTGTACTACTGCTAGGCCAAACATACTCTGTTTCAATTTTGTAATGATTCATTTGCTTAGTATATACTGACCCTTAGTGGTAAACTGAGATTTGAATTGCATTGCCAAGTTTCTAAATCTTGCTTTTTTCTTTGACCCAACTGTTCAGAAAATGGCCCGAATATTTGCTGTGCATCAGGATAGTCTATCTATGTAAATAGCCCACATTGTCTTCAACAGACATAATAGGCATGTTAAAATAATGACGACAGGTGTTATTAGCTCTTCTGAAGGGAGGGCTGTGGGAAGCGGGAGTGTCGAAAGGTTATTCCAAAATGCAAAACAAAAACGTTGGCATCGAGAAGCAATACTCTCCACATAATGAGAAACAAATAAGAACTCAGTATCTGGCACTAACGAACACCTCAAGCTAACTGTGGAACGAGTATTAATTAGGTTTCCAAAATAGCATCTTTCTGAAAAGCAGCTGAGGTGTAATATTGCTCCTTATTAATCAAAGCAATGGGACAATGTGAACTCTGCAAAAATAAATGGTTTGCAGATGGCTGTGTGCATCTTTAATAATGACAGAAGAACACAAGTTACAGCTTTAAATGCCAGAGAGCCTTTCTGAATCTTCTCCTTTTCAGAGAGCGATATTTGCAGTTTTCAAGGCAGTGAGGAAAGTGTGTTGGTTTCTTATTACATTTTCCCTGCAGCATAAATTCTGTTGATGTGCTTCCCTAATCATGCTAATTATACTGCCATATGTTGCTCTCATCTTTCTTTTTCTCTCCTAATGGGACATAGATTCTCTCTTTTGAATATGTCATTTGTTTATTACATTTATCAAGGGTTTTAACATTATATGGGACTTTTAATTGCTTTTTTAAACACTCAGCAGATTGAATATTAAAAACAGACATGAAGGTCAATTATAAATAATATTTAAATTGCTCATGCCATTTTTATTCTCTAATTTACTGGAAATATCAACTCTGTAGTCCTCCTCCTGTACCTACTATTTATTTAAGAACACACACATGTCCCCCAGAACTGCTCTGGCTGAAGTCACAGTTTTGCCCTACCCCAAACCAGCTTGTGACTGAGAGAATAGGGGTCCTTCTCAGGCAGGAATGCTAAAATAAAGATGCATTGTACATCATATTACAATGCTTGACAGAAATATGCTGCTATTCATTCCAGTTGTGAACTACTGGAGTACCCCAAACAATAAAGGTGAATGTTCATTTCTGACTGGTAAGAAAAATACAATTCTCTCTCAAAGGAGAGAGGTCTCAAAGAAAAGAAAGCACAATTTCAATAAAATAATTTAAGATAGCTTACAGTTGAATAGTGCTTTGTACAGAGGCATTAGACCCTGACAGTACCCTCCACTTCAGAAAACAATCAGTAAACCAGATGAATACAGAGAAAGTAAGAGACAACCAATTACTATCCAATTATCAAATTAATTCCTGGTATAATGACATCGTCTCTCTTGGCTTTCATGGAATTACGTCATAGGTGAATTTGACCCTTTGGTTTATTGAATTTGGATGAAGATAATCATATCAGGCTTTATACAAATAAATAGCAAATAATTTCATGTTATTTGATGTTTGTTCATGGTATTATGACACAAGTCCCAGAGTCTTACTCTAATGAAAGTCCTTCTTGCAGGTTCAGGAGTGTTGCTTGTAAGTGCATCAGCATTAGGACCTATGTGACAATGAGACAGCTTTATAACTACAGTCCAAACAAAAATGAAAAAACATTAATTCTGCTTAACCTGCTCCAGCTCAAGGCCCATAGTGTACCTACCATTTTGATTTTGACCACCTTATTTATATATAGTTTTATATAGTTTTATATTACTTCAGGTTTGTAAGTGATCTATACAGGATGTTACAAATGCATAAAACTTACCAGCTTTAAAGTTCATATATGATGTAATTTGTCAGGAAATCATGTTTGGTTAAGATATCTATCCAAGCTCAGCTAATGGAAAGTTCTCCCACAGTTCTCCACAGAAGGGCTATAAGCAAAGGACTTGCCTAAGCACAAGGGAAGTATTTTGCACAAAGTTCAGCCCAAAATAGTTAAAATCCTGGGTTTTATAAGAGATTTTTCACATTTATAACTCTGCGGTTATGACTTGCTTCTTTGTTCCCAGGGGACTACTAAGACATTCACAGTTTGATAAAACTTCTGAATGTTTGCCCTGGGACATGGAAAAGGGGTCTCTGAAGACCCATTAAATAATTAAATGACCAGAAAAGTAAAATTGTCCCAGGGAAATGGCCTAAATGTTTGCATAGTGTGTTTGACAGAGGACACTTTCTTTTCCTCATAATATTAAACGTCATTTCCACTCATTTTTCCATATCAGTTTTCAAGGATGTGATTTTTCAAAGAATGATTTAAAAGTCAATTCACTCCACTCTCAGATAAACCTTTGTCTGCTAAACTACTGTGAATTTAAATCTCTTTAAGTTGCTGTTGAAGAATATTAGTTGTACTTACATTTTCCCCTTTCTAAAGTAGTAACTATAGTCTATTAAAAATATACATTTTAGACACTTACCACTGGGGATCTTGATTTATTTGTTAATTTGAAGTAATTTTGGTCACAGTAGTGGCTTGTTTGACTTCGGGCATCTATACAGCAGAACGTCCTTTGCTCATGTAGCTGGGATAGCATCTGAGAAAAAGGAACTGCAAAGAATGGTATAGAGTAGTTGTCTTCATTTATTTCCATCATGTATCTTGCTAGGATTCTCTACACATCTAGGTCAATGGGATTCTTTCCATTCATTTCCAATCTGAGTAGGAAGGGGCCCTGTTTACTCCCTGCTCCACTGAACTTGGATGATTAAATTTATACCATGCCATAGAGGTGCCTCTGAAAGTCATACCCTTCCGAAGAATGGTTGCTAACATGAACAGTCCCAGTGATTCCATCAATACCAACCAACAGTAAGAATTTTTTGGGGTAAAAAATGTTCTATTGGTTATGGTTTTCTTCATGTGAGGGCTATTTTAGCAGTAAAGGCTAAGGCAGCAAGACTCGCTTAAAGAAATTGTTTTCAAGAGTGTCATGAGGATGTGAGTGAGCTTGTACAGCAAACTGACACAGTTATGGAAAAACTGTGGAGTCACAAATGGGTGAAAGGGTTGGAAACAACCATTTATGCTTCATCACTTTTCAAAAACAACCATAGGCAAATGAGCAAACACGCTTCAGGAAAGCAAATTTATAACTAACAGGAGCTTCACGATCCTTGCCCTCAAATCAAATTTATTTGAGAATATCATCATAGGAAATACGGACAAATACAGCAGAATAAAAACACATAGTTGTAGATTGCCTTGTTGAAAATTAAATAAAAAAATACTGGCTAGATCATAACCCATAACAATATTACATAATATATCTGTCAGATATCTCAAGATAAAAATACAAAATAAAACTCTTGAGGGCTAATCTATAGCTACAGCTCCTCAGTGTGCTCAATGCAGGGGTACATGCCCATAATGCTGTGGGAGAGATGCATATACAAACAACACTTCTTATGGCCCCATGCAGTGTTTTGGTAGCACAGTCTTACAGGTTTCAAAGATAAACTATTGTTCAGGGAGAGGCCCTTTCAAGAAGCTTTTCTGCCATCCAAACGCTAGTTTCACCCAAGGTCAAAGCCTTAATTAACATGTGTTGGCTATATAGGTCTTCCATGAAATCATATTTCTCCTCACTGAAACAATACACTAAGCTTTGGGTCATGTCCAGATAAAATCTTGCTAAGAATAAAGGAAGAAAGGAAGAGAATCAGCTGGCATTAAAGAAAAACTAAGGACTCTTCTTGTATTTCAGTAACAGCTACCACAGTGATTAAAACTGAATACAAATGAGCAAATAGGATTATTTATATACAAATCACATTTCTATATTAATGAATGAGTTCTGCAGGCAATGAGTGCCTCCCTGTGAGATTGGGAGCTCCTTCGAGTTTCTGCAGTGGGAGATCTTGGTGCTGGCTATAATAACAGGACACTGAGAGCCCCACAGGATGCTCCAAGTACTCTGCAGAATCTGTTATAGTTTCTGCTTGTATTTCCAGGAGAAAATTCTTGCAGAGTATATAAATCACGATGGGATAGTGACACAGAGGGAAAAAGTCAAGTTCAACTATGGTAAAAATATGAAGTTGAAAATACAATAAAAACATTAAATTCTGATTGCTCCAGACTTTTAGTCTCAGTGAATCATAAATTACAATGTTGAAGAACACTCTGTAACAAACAATATCTAACTGGCCTAATTTTTAACAATATCAGTCATCTTTTGTTTTTTTCAAATTTGGTGGGAACTGCAGATGCTCAACATATCTGAAATAAGGTCCCAAGTTCTCAGATGTTAAACAAGAAGATTTTCCATTGCCATAGCATATGGCAATTTACAATTTAAAAAAAGTCTGATATGACCATAATGTTTCTTCTCTTGTCATAATGACAATAAGAAGCCATAAGATGGTTTACATTTTATTATAAAGAAAAAAAAAAAGTCCAACATTCCCAAAAAGGATGCAAAGATGCACAGAGTGATCTAGGCTACTAATGATTTGCTCAAACACCAGCAGAGAATATATAAATTCTTAACTCTTAGCAAAAAATATCAATTGCGTTATAACATATATGATACAACTTCATTTGTTAACATTTCATTCGTTAACTGCACTGTACAGAACTTTGTCCATGCTAAATACAAGCTGTGGACCAGATACACAAAACAATTTAGATGCACTTTTTACATCCTATATGCACAAACATTTCTTAAGTTAAAACTATGCACACTACTTATGCATAGTGTGTATATGGCTTACATATTCAATGACAGGAATTCCACCTTTTGGCATGCCCTTATCCCAGGGCTCAGAGCACTTACTGTTCCCAGCTCAATTTCGATTGCTCTGCTGTCAGAAAAGAGACAGTCAACAGGTATGGATGTGTAAGGGTCCCTCAGTCTAGGGTGACTGGTTTATGACTCCTTCAATGTGGACAAAGTGTGCCCTTGTTGAGGTTGAGCCTGGTGCCTGTTGAGCTCTGGTTAGATCCCTGAAGCAGCACATAGGTCTCAATCATCCATCGACCTCTGTGTAGAGGTGATTGCCACTGCCCCCACGAGTCCTCTTCAGAACAGGCCACAGCTGATTATAAAGACTTTTTGGTCAGTGAGGTAATAACCACAGGGTCCAAAAAGGAGAATGGGGAGTGCAGCAACCCGAGCCACCGGAGTGCCTACAATGCAAAGGGGAGCATGGAATTTTCCTGGAAGGTTCCAGCAGACGGAAATGAGGTTGGCCGCAGCTGCATGGGACGCCTGGGCAAGCCTGGAGGAGTCACGTGCATCTCGAGGGAAGCAGAGATGAAAATGGGGCCTTTGTCTGGGTACAGTTTGGGCTGGAGGACTCATTCTGAGGCTTCTTCCAGAGGTAACTGCCTGCGTGCTCCGTTTTCGCTGCCTCTCAGAGAAAGATGCTCTGGTGTTTTCTTTTAATGAAAAAAATGCTAGCAAGGATTTTACAGGATCCATGTTGTCACCTTTGCATTTGAGACAAATTGTGATATAAGGCCTCATTGTCACTTTCCAGTTCTGTCTGAGAGGCAACATAATATTTTGGTGAAGTGAAGCAATTTTCATGTATTCCTGTCACTGTCTCTTCCGCCCTACAAAAAAGTAAGCATCAGCATCATGGTAGGGCTGACACCATTGCTGATGTCTTCCAAAACACTACCAGACTGAGAATGCTTTAATATTTAATACTGGATGCTATTTAACTAATTTTAAAGAGGTATTTTGAATACTGATTTGTTAAACACCAGTTCTCTCCATATGGTAGCCACCACAGTGGGGAAGAATCATCATCCACGCAGGCTGGTCAGTGTAACACTACAACTTCCCTGTATGGTCTACATATTTATTTCCAGATATTTTAAGGAAGCTAACAAGTACGACTTTTATGTTGCATGCAGCATGGTTGCATGAACAAATATCTATAACAATGTTTCATTTTGACTTTCCATTTCTGTTGGAAGCCAGTAGCAGTGACACATAACAGCAATCTCGGGCAGATGATAAATGTCATGGTTTCACATGTCTCATGGTTAACTGGAAATGTCTGGTGTCAGTGGTGCTATAAAGCGAGGTCCAACTTTGGCTGAAAAAATTATTTTGGCTAGTTTAAGAAAGCAGAATAGAAGAGGAAATAGCAACAACAAATACAACTGAAATCTTGTGAGTTGTTAAGTGCCTTGTGTTACCAACTCAGGGTTTTAAGTTTTAACTTTTAGTTGTTTTGTCCACTCTCCACAGAAACAGGATGATCCAAGAATAAGTTGACAGATAACAGCCTCTGAGGGCATGGGGTAGGAACAGCTAGAGTTCTTATTTTCTCCTGCAACAGAGGTCAAATGAAAATTAAACAATAGATTTTTAATACTATTACTTTCAGTATTTAATATACATGAATTGAGGATGTTTTATTGCATGATCATTTAGTCTGACATTAAGGATTCAGTGATGTAAAAGTATTGTTCGTCCCTTCTTTATATTGAATGGCTTTTATGGGACATAGAAAGTGGGGTGTACCGTGCCCCATTTCAAAATTTTGTAATAAACCCACAAATGGAATAGAATAAAGAGAATAATAATAGCACTAAACTAGTCTTTATGGTATAAAACTCTCCCCATAATAAGAAAGAAATTACAAAATTACCTGTCCTGCCTGAAACATCAGAAGCTTTTAAGAAATAGCAAATCTAGTTCTGTATCAGTGCTTCTTTCTGCTCAGTGGCTTTTACTATATCTTCTGACTTCTTACAGTGTTTAGGCTCACCTGGAAGGTAAAAAAATGTGATTGGGAACCTGAGTGAGGAAGTTAACCAAGTTAAGAGACTCTACACAGCTCTAGACAGAGAGGAACTTTTCCCTCCTGACTTTTTTAAGATTAAAATGAGGTTTCAGTCACTAGTTTCTTTAATTGCTTTCTTATCAGAGTAAGCATAAGATTGAATTAACTAATCATTATGGTTTATCCATAAGGCAAAAGATAGAATGAAAGCAATAGATCACAGCATGAAACGAAAATATGAAGACATTTACATGGGTAAGTGTTAATAAAGTGGGTTTGGTTTTGGTTTAGTTTACCTTCCAACTTACTGAAAGTCAAAATTGGCTTCAAATTAGGAGTAAACGTCTCTCAGATAATGAAAGATGCCAGGAGCAATGACACTGAGTGAAACAAACAACTTTCAAACTAAGTAATACAATATGAATTTCAAACTGACAATCATAATATCAAGCTGTTGCTTAAACTGTTCCCTCAGTAACTTTGAATGAGTACAGCTGAGAAAATTATAAACTGAGATAGTAGGCATGCAGAGAAAGTAGCAAACACAGTTATTTACTAACTATATAGTAACTTCTCAGTTTAACCAGTTGATTGAGTGATCACACCAGTGATTAATAATGCTGAACTGAAAATGTGAAAAAGGAAAAGCACAGAAGTCTCAATAGTGGAGAGGATGAGCTGGGAGAAGCATAAAACTTATAAAAATAAAAATACAGGCTGGGGAAGATTTTTTGAAAGCCAGAAAACAAAGGTACAAGCAGGTGAAAGGGAAAGCAGATGATGTGTGATCTGAAAGGAAAATTGAAAGATGGTGAGTTGAAGACAAGGCTCACAGTTTAGAAAACAGAAAGGGAAGAGAGGAAAGGGAGCTCTGAGAATGAAAATAAGGAAAGAAGAAAATTAATATCTATGAATTCACCATGGCTCACTGTAAACAAGTAAGAAATGCTACTGATTTTCCCTTGTTTCATTGCCATGAATGGTGGTAGAGTGGGTGCAGCTCACCCAGTAATGTGGCCACCAGCAGATGGGCCATATTCCCCCAAGCAGCATTTTTCACTGTCCATCTTATTTTATGTAAATTTAGTGTAGGTAGAATATAGACAACCAGTTCTCTAAAGGCTTTTAAAGTCTCAAAACTGGGCTCACATGAATTAGAACAAGAATGTCTCCAGATCTTTCACCCTGCAGTTGTTTTTGGCAGGATTTAGCAAAACTTTTACTGGTATCCATAAAAACAAAAAAGGGGGTGGGGAGAGGCATGAAAGTAAAATCTATTGATCTAAATATTTAAATTTTATACTTGGAATAGAGTGGTTAGAGTTTTAGGAGCAGGATAGGAGTGGTTTGCGGAGGCCTCAGAACAAAAACTTTGTCTGTTTAATTTTCATAAAAACTAAACATTAGCTTCTAAACCATACATAACTTTCTTCCTGTCAATGCAGCAGTTTTTTTATGTGATAAACTCTGCCCCATGAGAGGTTGCTAATGGGTGTTATCTTATAATCCCTATCCTTTTTATAAACACATTGTTTGCTCTTTTAATATAACTTTCCCTACATCCTCATCCCATGCACGAACATGGATGCCTTCCCTTAGTACCAGGACCCTGATTTACTGTTGTTGTTTAGCCACACAGTGTGCACAAGGACCACTAATGCAGCACGCACTACAGCAATCTGTGCCTGCTTTGCAAAGGATCCCACACTGGGCTGAGCTCCACGGGGCCATGGCAGCACTGAAGTGCCACTAGCATTTGCATGGCACGGGTAATTACTTGATGTCACTTGCATTACCATAAATCAAACTAGTATGTTCTTGATGTGGATCTGTTCACTGTTATTTAACCTGGTCATCCTCCAGAGGCTTTCAGTTACTGACTGCTGATGACGTTGAATGCTTTGTACAACTCGATGTGACTGAGTAGTCCTCTACTGTCATACAGAGTGAAGTTACTGATAATCTGTTTTATCACATATTTATTATCTCCTTTACATTTTGATATTAAGGATTAATGTGGCTATCATCATAAGTGAAAAGTTAAAAGTGTGCTAATTAGCATTTATAAATCATTGAAACATGGAGTTGTTTAATTAAACATAAGCAGTTTTTTAAATTAATGTTCTAATTAATAAATCACTCAGGAGAAAAGGAAAATCATCACTTAAAAAAAAATCACCTTATAATAGTGCCACTTAATCTTGTAACATTCAATTAAATGAAAGTGAGATGATGGAAAGGACAAAGGTATTGTGGAGAAAAATGACGTTCAGTCACAACTGGAGTTCTTATAATAGCAACCCTCTGGTTATTCCTTTGCACTGACCAGGACCCATGGCAGACCTACTCCTGTTAATAAAAAGCGATAGTCTACAAGAACTATACCTAGAAAGAGGCGTGGTACAAGGAGAGGAAAACAGTCCCTTTTTTCTTTTTTTTTTTTTTTAATGAGGAACCCTCTCACCATAGTACATCCAAACATTCAGTGACAGTTCTCAAGAATGCAGATAGATCATCTTCCCATGTCCCCCATCTCTGTTATAATTCAACCATTTACTCACAGAAAACTGAACTGAGTTTTCTCCTTTTTATAAAGGACAGAACAATGACAGCTAACAAATGAAATTTTAATCTGAATAACTATGTTGCTTTTCTTCTTACTTTCAATCTCATTCTCCCAGCTCCAGCACCTGCGGGTTCTTACTTTGCCCCAGGAGTCAGCAAGCACTCTGGACATTGCTTCGGCCTTCTACCCCCCATCTTCAGTACAGAAAGTACAAGGTAGAAAAATATAGCATGGAGAGTGCTAATGTCCTGATAGATGTATAGTGCTTCTTAGAATACTGAAATAACTCTAATTTGGGAATGTGCATGCTACCTTCTGCTTGCTTGAAGTGACATTCCATTGAAAAAACATAGAATAATGGAATGGTTTGTGTTGGAAGGGACCTTAAAGATCATCCAGTTCCAACCCCCCTGCCATGGGCAGGGACACCTTCCACTAGACCAGGTTGCTCAAAGCCCCGTCCAACCTGGCCTTGAACACTGCCAGGGAGGGGGCAGCCACAGCTTCTCTGGGAAACCTGTGCCAGTGTCTCAACACCCTCACAGGAAAGAATTTCTTCTTTACATGTAATCTAAATCTGCCCTCTTTCAGTTCAAAACCGTTACCCCTTGTTCTATCCCTACACACCCTGATGCAGAGTCCCTCCCCATCTTTCCTGTAGCCCCCTCTAAGTACTGGAAGGCCAATATAAGGTCTCCCCAGAGCCTTCTCTTCTCCAGGCTGAACAACCCCAACTCTCTCAGCCTGTCTTCATAAGGGAGGTGCTCTGGCCCCCTGATTATCTTCATGGCCTCCTCTGGACCTGCTCAAGCAGGTCCATGTCCTTCTTCTGTTGGGGGCCCCAGAGCTGGATGCAGTACTGCAGGTGGGGTCTCATAAGAGCAGAGTAGAGGGGGAATCCCCTCCCTTGATCTGCTGGCCACACTTCTCTTGATGCAGCCCAGGACATGGTTGGCTTTCTGGGCTGTGAGCACACATTGCTGGCTCACGATCAGTTTTTCATCCACTATTACTAAGTCCTTCTACTCAGGGCTGCTCTCAATCCACTCATCACCCAGCCTGTATCTGTACTTGAGATTGCCCCGACCCATGTGCAGGACCTTGCACTTGGACTTGTCGAACTTCATGAGATTTGCATGGTCCACCTCTCCAGCCTGTCCAGGTCCTTCTGGATGGCACATCCCTTCCCTCCAGCGTGTCAACTGCACCACACAGCTTGGTGTTGTCGGCAAATTTGCTGAGGGTGCACTCAATCCCGTTGTCCGTGTCACCAACAAAGATGTTAAACAGCACCGGTCGCAATACTGATCCCTGAGGATCGCCACTCGTCACTGGTCTTCACTTGGGTCAGAAAATATATGACCTTGATTAAAAGAGTCCTGTCTGGATCTGCTGGCCATCAACAGAGACGTAAAAGTGAAAAGTGGGGCTGCTACCTGTGCTGTATCTCCCTTCTGTGTCCAGTGTTACAGCATCATACGCAACACACTCACCCTTGACCATCTCAAACATAGCTTATACAGAGAAAAAAGAGGAGGGAGTGAGAAGGGAAAACAGAAAATGCTGTGTTATTTGTACTTATGAGAATTCTACACACATTGCAGCAATAAAAACTCTTGCAAAAACACTAATATTAACTATCTACATTTAGAAAACAACAATGACAGTTTAATGGATTCCCTCCATTAAGAATGATGTTAAATCATTTCACCACTGTGAAAGAGAAATGTGAAACATTTTAGCCTGAGTTTTCCCTTTGCAGACTATTCCAATACTAAATGCCTGCATTTCCTTTTTTTGTTATCTTTAACACAGCGGCACAATCTCTTCAGAGATACTTAAACCTTCTGCTGAAACCCAATATTAATTCATTTCATCTCAAAGAGCCAGAACCTGAGTCTCACCATGTGTTTGCAGAAAGTCTGCTGCCCCAGCCACTGCGTATGACAGTGATGTAAATATCTGCAATATACTTTTGCTGTATAGGCACAGGAAAGATGTGGGCTGGGCTGGGCACAGGAAAAGCCCGCCATATATGTCATTTATTTATATCATCTATGATACAGTTGAGAAATTAGTATTAGGTCTCCTCTGTGGTTTATTAGAAGCATAAAGTTCTGTGAAAGGGTCAGTACTAACTTAAAAGATTATAGTATTTAAATGATATATAGATAGATTTCTCACTATATAGTAACATGGCTGGTCTGTCCTTAGAACGGAAGTTTTAAGAATATGATGACATAGTCCCTCTGTAAATAATTTCAAATGACCATAAAATATTCAGAATATTTTTCTATGACCTTTTTAATATTGGTAAAATAGGGAAAATGCACAAATGAAATGTTACCAAATTTAAAGTATAAATCAAACTACTTCATGACATAAAATCAGAATGTAAATTATATTGTGACTGACCAATAAACCCCTACAATGGAAGAAGACAAATGGCCATGGGCAAGGGCGATATGCACAGCAAGCTCAGAGATAATACAAGGGATGACTGACCAGAGCTGTTGCAAAGAAAGCTGACAACCTCAACACAAAGGGGAGCAGAGGGTGGCCTTAGGTTTACATACTTGAGTGGATCCACTGACTAAATCACAGTTTTGGGGATCAACCAGTGGTGTAGATGTTTGTCCTTGCATTCATTAGAAGAACACAACTATCTTCCTGAATTAGCCAGGCCAGCATGGAAGGAGAGAATACTTGGCTCAGTCCAATATAGAGTATAAAAACTAGACAACTAGCAAAAGAATTTTGAAGAGAGCAACAGGCTTGAGCTGGCTTCAACCTACAAGCCTTACTGGTGACTGGAGACATCCAGCACTGTGACAGTGAGCATATTCTAGAGACTGGTAATGGGACTCACATCAGCATTCAGATTGAGCTGTGTATTGCAATTGCTCTATTTTGCAGAGTGTAACTTACATTTGTAGTGTGCTTTCAGTATATTTTGTATCGCTGCTAAATCAGAAATCCCATGTAACATCAACTATCTTCAGATAGGTAAATTTGATATTAAACATTACATCCTTCATGTGTGGAATATCTAAAAGAACCTGGTCAAAGAATATTGGACTCTGACATTAATATGCTACAGAAACCAGGCAAAACATTCATCAAGCTCTTCATTTACCTGGGTATTTATCTATGCTGAAAAATGAACACAAATAATCACTGAAGAAGATGGATGAGAATAAATTCAACATACCACAGTGAACAGATGTTTCGCATAAAATGACAATTAAAAATGCCTTCAGATAGCAGATGCCTTTAAAAATAACACCTAACCAATATCTTTATTCTATGCATAGTAGCACTCTAGTAAAAATTTGTGATAGTATAAATCAGAAATCCAGTTTCATCTTGTGGTTTTCTGACTTGAGGGACTATGAATTACTTCTGAGGAGATTCATGAAAGGATAAGACTAAAAGAAATGCAAATTTAGTTTCTGTAGGCTTAAGATGGCTGACCAAGGGTGCACATTTCCAGTGGAAAAATTTTAAGGAGTCACAGAGCTAAATAGGTGAAAAGTCACTGTTCTAGAATGCAAGATCCAAAGAATTGGAAATGCATACATTCTCTGAATTTCCCATGACAACAGTATTTTGACAACATAATTTCCTGTGACAATATAATTTCCCATGACAACACCAAGAATTGATGACTACATTTGTTCACAAACAATATCAGATCAACAGTTTTCAAACTAATTTGAAGACATGTTCAGAACAGAATTTTACAATGGCTGGGCATGTGTTCAATCAATGGCATGAGCAGTAGCCTCTACTTTTTACACACTCTTGCCAGCAAAAAAAAGCACAGCTTGTAGTAAAGGCAGGTTCAGAGAAAAACCCTTTCAGTTCCATTTCATTTCCAAAGATCTTTATACAGCAGTTTAAGACTTGCAGGCACAGATGTTTAGTTTCAGTAAAGAAACCTACATTTCTATACCAAAACTTTCTGTGGCAATCAGCAGCAACTGAGATGTGTGCTGCAAAACCTACAATGGCTCAGATTAAGTTGGGGGACCCCAGTAAGGGAGTATTGGCTCATCACTCAGCCTCAGGGGTTGCCTTAAAAATAATTTTCTGCTTCTCTTACTGTGTGATTATTCACTTGATGCAGTTATGTCTCCTGCTGATCTCCCTTTTTTCCATGACTTGTTATAAGTCCCTGATTTATGTACCACCGCCTCTTTAGTGATGCAAGAGCTGAGCAATGTCCTCATATGAACTCTAACTTTAAGTTCATGACTTTATCAATACTATTTATTTCCACAAAATAATTAAATCAATCTCTTATTTCTATTTCATTATTTATCTGAACTCTTTTTGAATATTGCCTTCTCTAGTGAAGGAACATCCTTGGATTGATGGAATTCATGTTATTAAATCTTTTTTACCATCTTCAAGAAAAAAAACAGCTTCCAGACCATGTTTGCCTTTGGAAATACACTATTACAAACTCAACAACTTCTTACTCTTTTCATAAATTTTGCAGTTTGAAGTGATAAAATATAAGGCATTCTGTAGAAAATTCAGTGCTTTAGCAAATGAATGAGATTAGCTTTTTCTAAAATAAGAAATCTCTGTTCTCATAGGAAAGGTGGAATGTAAAGACTGACAAGGCAACAGAGTGCACTGACTGCATGCTGAGTTGTATCTGACCTCTCAAACAGCATTTTTTTGGGTCAGACTTCTAAAGACACCCAAGGACAGCTACACTACAACTGCCTTCTGCATAGTTTGAAAGATAAAAGATGCAGCTTTTCTTACTGTGTTCCTCATCCAGGATATGGGAAACTTTTCTAAGGCACTTAAATTTCAAGTTGGGCTTTAATACAAAAATTGGTGCAAAAGATACATGTCAAAAGACAAAAATATCAGCTATTAGACAACTTCAAATGCTGTGAAATTAATTTTAGTGTAAATATTTTGATTTAGGACCCTAAATTAACCATCTGTTATTTCTGATGGAAAAAAACTGTCAAAAATAAAAGCATGGAGAGCTCAAATGCAGAACTCTAGAATAAGTGGGAGTTCTCCATAAAACACATTTTAGAGAAATATGCCAAGTCATATACTTACGTCTAAGCTAAGCCTTATAGGCACTTCAGCATTACTGCTCAGACAATGCTATACTTTTGGCACAATATTGCAAGGCTTACTGTCTTGCAAGGCTTACTGTCATAAAAGCATTAGTGAGTTTAGCATTTTAATTAGAAGTGGGGAAAAGAAGGGTCATTATGTGCCTTGATTATTCTTATTACCCTAATACCTCAAAGCTTATGCTAACAATAAGCAAATCCAGAAAATAAAATGAAAATGCACAGTGTCTTTCTCTTACTTTGATGACATCTATTCCTATTGCTTGGCCACGTTGCCCTTGTTACTGTCTTACAGTGACCAGATACTAAATCATAGTCAGCTTGTGATAAAATACTTATATTCTAAAAAAATATTCTGACATTATAACGATTTTCTGGCTGCTTCACTTGTCCTGCAAACCAGAGTCAGGAGACTCATCTTTCTGATTAAGAGAATGACACAGTACCATGCCTTCTACAGTTAGCAAATTCGATCCACTTAAAGCTAACTCTAAAATTCACTATTACATTTACTACAAAGGATGTGGTTTACAAAATAAGAATCATATTAGGTGCCTAAACTAAGAGAAGTGCATTTTAATAGCATAAGAATAATTACCTATTCAAAGAGAAAATGTTAGATAGTTCTGTTTTGAAAGTTTACCTCATTCTCCAATAACAAACTGCTATTTAATTGCAAATACGCATCTTTAAATTACTTTAAAATCACTCTTCCAGTTCAGCTAAAGGTCTTGGTATTTTATGTAAAAAATTTTCATCTAGATACCAAATAGCTAATATCAAGAAGAATATATTTTTTTATATCAAACAGCTTTTATTTGATGGTTTTAGGACACTACTGTTTTTCCACATGCCTGAAGAAACTGTCTTATGCTGGTGGTTTGTACAACAGCTTATTTCAGTATTTTACATTACTATCGATATTTGACAGGGAGATACCAGACACTGCTGCAGCTTCGCCCTGGACAGCTTCATTAGATTGACTGATGCTCTGTGATGAAGTATTACCATTCAGTGGGTCTGTATTCTGTGTTTCTTGCTGGGCATCGGTGAGATCTTTCTGGTTCGGATCAGAGTTAGTGCATTTTTCTGAGTTGGATTCATCACTCAGAGGAGTGTCGAAAGAGACTACTTGTAGGACGATGGATCTGGGAGGACAGGTTGTAACATCGCTTCCCTGACTACTCTCATTTTGTATCCTTGTTGTCTCTTCCTGTAACTGTGCATCTGTGGAATTTCTGCCTTGGTCTTTTTCCTGTTCACCAACATTTTTCACAAGTTCTTCTACAAAGAGGGAACAAAATATTTGAATTAGATAAGAAGGATATGTCACAGTTGTTTGATTTCAGAGTAGTGATTGATAGAGCTGCACATGGGAACATTGTGGACATTGACTTTCTGCATGAGGACATGTGCACTGGTGTGTTTAAGATGGTTCAGATTCTGGTCCTGATTACACTATTGCAACTGAACCATAATGGTCCGCTTTCTGGTTTGACCTCTGATTTGTACCTCTTTTTTTGGCCATAGTACAGAGCAAGGAACATCACCAGACACACTGTAAGCTGAAGGATGGGGGCAGAGGGACCCCGTGCTGCAGGCATGTCCTCTAGCAGTGGTGTTCACCACCACAGGACTAGGAGGAGCAGAGCTCATGAGTTCTGCAACGGAGAAAGGACATGAAGTGGAGCAGCTTGCTGGGGATGGAGGAGGCATCAAAACTGAAGGGAAGCCCTGAAGGAAGTTGGACTATCAGTCAGCAGAAAAGTCCAAAATGTCACCTAATACATCTGGAACAAGTTATGGAGGGTTGCAGACATGCAATCAAATACTGCTGCCATTAAGGCTAGTGGCAGATACAGAGTGGGAAGGAAGAAATATGGGGGAAATTGTGCTTCAGAGGGCAGCAACTACAGGAGAAAATAATGTCTGTGGAAGGCTCTATTCCTTGCTCTATTGCAGAGACTTGGAGAACAATACAAATGAAATAGCCCAGAGTAAAAGGAGACAGAAGAGAGCAGCACAGAAAGGTGGTACAAGGAGGAACTAGAAGATGAAGAAAACAGAGAATGGAAAACTCATGATGGAGGGTGAAAAGTCTGATAAAGAAATAACTGTACCATCTTCATCGAGGGCCTATTTCGCTATTAGAATCTTTGTTTTGTGAATTCAGATTTTAATTTGTGTACTTCTATAGAAGATACAAAATACTATCAATTTAAAAAGTGAAAGCATTACAGTTTGAACAATACCTGCACAAAATAGCTGCACGATATTGCATAAAATTTCTAACTTGGCTGTGCAGACTTCGTTAAGGAAAGAAACCAAGCATTCAGATATTTATTGAGTTCAGCTGGCAGCTTTCAGAAACTCTGGTTCTGAGGGACCAGTCCAAATCCAGACCAAAAGTGGTTGCACATAACAACTGAAAGATAGCCCAGTCTGTAATGGCATTTCTACCACAGTCAGCATTTGGCATCTTTGTCACCTCACTTTTCTGAATTCAAAGAAAGTTTCCCCTGAAGTATCATTTGGCCTGTGAAATGGGATGGAAAGGAACACCTCCAGACCTGAACTGATATGCAGAAGCATGGAATAGTTAAATAATTTCCTTCTTTTGTCAGTTCTTATACTTTCTGGCATACTTTTAAAAAAATCAAGAACTTTCAAATTTGAGCAACTTCTAAATTGTGAAGACAGTTTTTTTCCAAACTTTAGAGACCTGGGGTTTTTTGACTCCAAATCTTCTGAAACTTGGACAGGTACTCTTTTTCTACAAATTTCAAGGCAGCTCTTACAAAGAAGTGATTGGGCTAAAGACAGTAAGAAATATCTATATGCAACTTGGAGCAAATCTGATGTTCAATCTAGATATGTTAATTAAAACATCTGTCACTCATGGTATAATCTACCTACCTAAGGCTTTTGTCCCAAGAAACTGATTTATATGCCATATTTGCCTCCATATGGCAGAGCTACAAGAATTTTTCCTTAACTTTATAAAAAGCCAAGGACAATCCGAGACAAAATATTTCAGATGCTGTTCAGATGCATCAGTAAGTTGAGGAAGCAATGCTGAACTATAATTGCACATGAAAGTGTAATATTAGCTCACACTTTTTTAACTTGAAAGATGGCAAGAACAGACAGTATTTTTCTCACAGAATGGTGTTTTAGGACAATTCTAAGCAGAATTCACATTTCTTTCGGTGTAACTTGGTGACTAACCATTTTATTCTTATATTAGAAGTCTCAATATTCATATAAGCAAAACTCACTATTATTTTTTAGTTCACAAAGCTGAGTTATCTAAACTTAAAATTGCTTTCCTTCACTCCCTACCAAACTTAAACTGGCAAATGAAGATTAACAGTTTAACTAGAACAATGATAATGGCTTGTTCTTAACTTCTGTCATGCTGGTCTCTTATTTCTATGACTGTCCTTGAGATGATCTTAAGCATATGTGTTTAAGGATATCTAAAACACAGCCAAACTCTAACTCAGGTCTATGTACATCAGATGGATGTAGCTTTGAAATGGAGTATCTCTGCACCAAGTTACACCTCATAACATACTAGTCAAATGTCATACCTATTGCATTTAAACTGGTGCGATACTATTTATTCCAAAAATCAGTAGAAAAGAATATGTGAGAAAAATATTATCTTTTCTAAGTATGAAAAATACTGTGGAATTTTAAAATCTGTGGAGTTAAAACTATTGCTAAACATTCGTCTTTTCTTGCTGATAATCGTATCTGTGATTACCATTCCATGGTGATAAAATTTCAAAGTCACTCTCAGTTAAATAAGCTTGAAGAAAATTATCTTGTCCACTTGGGAGGAATTTGTTCAGAGCAGCTAGGAGGAGTGGCTGGTAGTTGTGAATGAGACTGAAAAGCCTCAAGTACAAAATCCTCTATGATGATATCACAACTTACATTAAGACCCCCAATCCTTTTTCTTGGTATTAAGTCTCTCATCTGCTGGACGTCTGAGTCTATGTTTGCTTTGCTCCACTCAGCTTCAATCCCTATGAAATCCACTGTCAAAAAGATGAAAAATACTGGATTCTTATGGTATGTCAGCCATTTGTGGAATATGCTATATGTGTTGGAATAATACAGATTTCTGCTGTCCGTAACAGATAATAATTGTACTCTATATTATACAGGAACTTTGTATTGTATATCATAATTGGCATTTTCTATAATTTCTGCTGTCCTATGACTCTGATGTAACAGAAATATTTAGCAGTCTTTAAAGGAGGCTGAGACTCGGACGGTGACCAAATAACTAAAATTCAAGCAAGGCACTGCTAAATTAATATCACTAGTGTAAGAGAAGCAGATCTGGCATGACGTTTGGACCCCAGTGCTGAACAGTAAGAATTCTAATAAATACTGTGCAGAGCCTCTGCCTCTGTCCAGCCACAAACTGTCAGGATCCTCCAAGAGAAGCAGGCAAGGCTGCTACCCCTCACCCTGCACTGGGCTGCTGGGAAGAGCAAGTTCCTCCTTCCCTGCAGGCACACATTGCCATGGCCAGCCAGAGATAGAAATGGGGTGTGTTAAATGAACAGTGCAAGTTGGCATTTGCAAAACTGACAATATATAATAAGAGTAAATAGATAAATAAGATTAATAAGATGAACAACCATCTTGGTCCTCTAGAAAGCTCCCCTCTTTTTTTGGGGGGGTGGGGTGGGTCAGTTAGGCACTGAAGAGTTTAAGGATTATCATGTCCATTCAGATAACAGCAGACAGAAGTGTGTTGTGCAGTGCAGTGAACTCAGGGTATGTGTCATTGTTGTTACTGGTTTTGCACTCTCTGTCTTAACTTGGTAAAAGTGCTTGGAGACAGGCCTGTTTACATATTTTCAACTGTTTGCTATTGTTTTCCTTACAAGAACCGAAGTGTTATTCAGCAAAATTTGTGTGAGTTCATCTGTAAAATAAATGGTTTCTCCTAACTGGTCTGTCAGGGGTGATTCAATCTTATTCCTCTCTCCTGTACTTCTATGCCATTTCTGAACTTCTGCCTTAAATTACTGTCCTTGGTGGGAAGCAACAGTGGCATTTGATATATAAACATGGTAGAAGTGGTGTCTTTCTTCCCTTGTGTTTAGGCTGGGCTGTTGGAAAAATCATTGTAATGCATTGTTTTCTTTGGAAGACCGGCAGGAGTCATTAGGCAATAGCCAAATTTCAGAATAGTCAAAAAATTCTGGAACTTAGTAATTTTGCATCTACAGAAAATGTGTTAACTAGTGAAGGTGACTTCTTTCCTCTTCCCTTTTCACCAGATACTTTTCTTTCATTAAGCCACTTTTTTTTTTTTTTTTTTGTCTTAATAAGGCTCTGAAAATTGAAGCGAGTTTTTTTTTCATTGTCTGCTGGAGTAAATGGGAGCACTGAATTCCTGTCAGCCCAACGAAGGACGAAACTGTCCATGAAACACTAAGACTGTCACATGGCTTAATCTCTAGCACTGTGCTGTAGGACTGTCATCTCCGAAGTACCACTGCTCTGCTGCTGCAGAACCTCTGCTGAGTCTGCATTATCAACGACAACACCGATTTCCACTAACTCAGCTACGCTACTGCCTGTATATGCAGCAACACTTTCAGGACATGGTCTACTAAGTGGTGAGGAAGCTTTTCTACATTTTGGTGCTTTCTCTTCTGTATGTTCCATCGATTTTCTTTTCCTGGCCTTTCTGTAATAAGAAACAGAACATTCAACTACTATCATCTGCCAGTACAGGGTTTATAAGATACCTTTCTTGTCTCCAACAACTGCACCACTTGAGCACGTATTGACTTAACAAGAATAGAGAGAAAAAACACGAAAGCCATGTGTAAGCAGAACATCTCGAATCAGCTAATGGCAGCAACTGCCACAGCACTAAACCCCAGTAAAACAAACGTCTGCTGAATCACATTGCTATTTCCATCAACTGTGTTGAAAACAAGCTACAATAATTTACCTGTACAGAAAGACATAATGACATTGAAGTATTAAGAATTAGCAAACTACTGAATTAGATAGGAAAGTTGTTCATCTTCACTAAGAATTAAATTATTTGAGGAATCTGTAATGAAGAATGCTGCTGGATGATATGGATTCTCTGTGTATATTACCACAAACTTTGATTTCTAGGCTTGTCTGCCTTCTCTTTTACTGGAAAACAAAATTCCAGAAAGCAGTGACAAAAAACCAAAACCAAGATGACATGGGAAGGAATTGCAGCTTTCTAAAAAACAGCAGCCATTTTAAAGAGAAGAGGAAGAGACCAGCAATAAGCATCAAAACTTTGCAGAAAATGAGAGGACTGATCCTGGTCCCTCTGAGAATCCCAAGTAAGTTTAAAGACATGTCCATGAGTTCCCAAACAACCGTGATTTTTCCCAATCAACCTGCCATTTTCAAACCCAAGAATACATTGCAGTAACCCACAGAGTTATTTAGACACTGACTCCTTCCACTTTCAACTCCTCATGCAAATTTCATCACAGATACAGGAGTATATAATACCACTGCAAACCATGTAATCCAGTGGCACTTGATGTCACTGCATTATGTCATACAGAAAATGTAGCAAAGGCTTAATTAGCTATCAAAACTTTTTACTAAAAGATTTGGTTGAAAATTATTTGTGGTTTCCTAGGGTGGATACCTCTGCCTTTTACTTCTCTTTTGCCATTTAGCTGTAAGTACAGGGGCTTGAATGCTGGGTCTTTCGGGACAGGGGAAGGGAGGGACATGCTGTTCCAAGCCTACTAGAGGGAAAAGGTATTTTAAGTCATGTAGGGTGTCACATGCAGAAGTGGGCCAGCTCTCTGGTGTGTGCTCCAGGGGGATATTTAACAGGTCCCATTATCAGGTTCAGTTATTCCTTTAGTCAGTGATTTACCAGGTACAGCCAATACAAAACACTTCTTGTTACTCTTAGCTCAACACATTCATTGCTCTTTCTCAGACAATGGTGAAAATTTCCCTTTTCCCGCTGTTCTTAACACTTTCCTGGATTAGCTCAAAAACTGCTTATGATCTAAACGTTTTAGCACTGTAATTAAAACCACTGTCACTGGTCTGAGATGGGACTCCTTTAGCCCCCTGAATTTATTTTTCTCCAACAGATTAAAACAGTTCATTAGGGTAGATTTCATGTGCCAAACTGTCAGTTGGTTTCTGTGACTGTCACACATGTCGTCCTGCCGCTCACCCTTCCTAGCGGCTGCTAAATCACATTAACATGCTATCAGATCATCACTCTCAGATTTTCACATTTCAGCAGCTGTTACTCTCTTCTTATTAGTGACTCTGCAGAGAAAATCTTTCAGACAAAATGGAACCAAACCCTGTGGTTATTGTGACTGGAAGTATGCAGGACTGAAAGTGCCTGAGGGGGGCCTGCAGGTACCTTGCAGAGGTCTTTCAGAAGAGACATTTGTTATTTAAAGTTGCTGCCCACGGGGAGGTGGGGGGGGGAGAAGGTAGGGGGAGGAAAAGCCGATCTCTACTCCAAAGACGCAATAGTTGTCATTTTTTCGTATTTTTACCATCAAAATTAAGCACAGTACAGTGCAAGAGCCTCATTCAGCCTCACATATTTTTCATCCCATCCCGATGCAGTCAGTCATCCCAGACATATACCATACAGTACACTGCCAAAAGGTGTGGAGGACAAGGTTTGTCACTGATCACTTTCCATAGAAATAATGCAACCTTTGATCAGGTCCTGTAGCAGTTAATTCTTCAGAAGAGTTAGATAAGCATAAAATGGGAACAACAAGTAACACTGCTGTTGTATTATCCTGAAGGTGAACAATGTTAGCATGCTTCAGTGATGGGCCCATTCGACTGGCAGCTGGACCCTTGGTCTGTATGCTGCATTCCTTCATGTTATCAATATGACCTGAGGTGAGCGTCTGTGCTTTTTTTTGCACAACTCTAAAGTGAAGGTAATGATACTTATTTATACTTGTAACTTTATTTATAATGACATCTACTGAACAGATGATAAGTATGATTACTGGTCCATACCCTTTTATTCTGTTAAGAGTACCTGAGCTTGCCAAACACTGACCAACTTGATTAGTAAATCTTTAGAACATTTTTATAGAACAAAATAAGCACGAAGGAAGAAACATTGTACGCATGAGGAATAAACATTGTCTTTTTAAAATATTAAATCGTTGTGTTACAATTTCTCTATGTTCTAAGAAATGCATCATGAAGGATCTTACATGATATTTAAATCTTTGCCAACAAGCTGTGTGTTTCTTACAGCTTTCTTAGGTCAATAATTTCCAGACCTTAAAATCCATTTAGCAAACGTTTTCTTCAATAAAAGAATCTCTCAGACACATCTGAGCATCTTTACTGTCTATTTGCTACAACTACCACAATTGCAAATAGCAGCAGCCATCAACACTATGTGTTGAAAAAAAGCACAGGATGGAATGGTCTCTTTATCACTGTGTTGAGTTGAACAAAGACAGATTATCTGGTGATTAGGGGTTTGGAATATTAATTAAACATCAAGGCTTTCAAATTAGCATCCCAGATGTTTGATCATTATGGTAATTCCCTGTTAACGGCATTCCCTGAAAGGCCTGAGAAACATTCCTCTAATTCTCCAGTGGTGAAAGGTTGAGGACCCTTAGGCTATAGAGCACCGAGCTCTTCTGCATCAATTATACAAGACATGGCCTTTTTAGCAAAATGGAGCCATCTTATTTAGTGAGCCTTCTGTTAAGGAAGATCTCAAACAGCTGCCTAGGTAGATAAATGCTTTCCTTACTAACACAGGCCTTTCCAAAATAAAGCACACTGTTCCTTGTACAAGCTGTTTGCTCTGAATCAAGTCTCAATGGCAACTATCTTTTCAGGGAAGGGTAGCACCAGCACCTCCAGGAAAGCTGCCCTGTCAACAACACTGTCATTGTGTCTTGGTCTTCTGCTCTGGACTGTCTAGGCATAGGATTCAGATTATCTTCTTCAACCCTTGCTGAGGGAGCAGGCCCTTGCTCCAGCTGAACTGACTCCCAACCATGAGCAGCCTTATCCTGAAAAGGTGAGAAGCAGGAATGAGTTCAAGTCATCCTCAGGAAATTACATGGATTGTTGCTAGTTTCCTTTCTATACTACTTGTGAATCTACATTACTACATTTTATACAGACAACTTTTCCTGAGCCTGTGAACTAATCTGGGAAAAGTGTCTAGTGTTTGCAGAGCTCACTGACAAGAATGCAGATGGTTTTTTTAACAGCTCTAGTACTGTTTGTCATAGTCAGTTTAGGAAGTGTGTTTGGAGATCTACACTAACAGCCAGACTGCTTACTACCATGGCACTCTGTCCTCACACATGTGACCTCCTCACTGCACTTTGCAGCTTGTCATAAATTATCTAGCTAGGAACAATGATAGCAATAGCAACGCTCCTTTCGCCTGGCAGTGATTTACCCCTGATATTTCTTCCCTCGGTACATGCTCCTACTGACATATGAATAAAACACAACTTCATACATAGACCCAGAGCAACCTAGAGACTTTTCATCAAGCAATAGAGTCAGAGAAGGTAACATGAGATCCAAAGAGGATGGAACAAATTATCTGAGGTTCAAGGTCTCAGGTTATTCACTTACAAGCTTAGTCAAATTTGAGTGCAATATGGAAGGAATTTCAAGTGGAAAGGGGATGCATTTCAATATTTTTCATTTTTTACTAGATGCTAATTTTGCACAGTCTGATTAAGGATTTTCAGCCTTTGCAGGGTGCAGCTTCACAGCAGATATACTGCTGACCTGGACCCGTTGGGGAAGATTCCTTCTCCCATTATGTGACATGGAACTTATGTGCTATCTCAGACAGTGCTCTATAGAGGGCTATGTTCACTTAGCCCACATATGGAGTAAGTGCCCACACATTCCATTCCAAATGAATGGAAAATGTCTTAACTTTCACAAAACCTATATAATCCCCCCACAACTTTTATTAAAAAACTTACTATCTGTGTACTAACAAAATATAAATCTGTATCAAAAGTATTTGTACTATTCACAAGGCTCTCCTAGATTCTAATCAGGCATCCAGAAGGTCTCCATGACATGCTCCAGTCAACTGCAGATGTTGCTGCAAGTAGTCTCTCTGTGGGTGCAGTTTTCTATAAATCTCTTCTTTGCTCTCACAGAGGTTTTGCAAACCAGGTTCAACCACGATCTCACAGAGCCGATATTGTTCATCAAGCTCTGGACTCAAGACCAGCTATTTCCACTTACCCATCAGTTTTCCTATTGTACATTCTACTGTAATTCCATAATTCTGTTCAGGAAATACTTAGACACACTTCATTAGTCAAGCAGATGGAAGAAAAGAAGGTCATCCTAGAGTATGGACAACCACAATCTCAACAAAGTCCATGGAGTCTCAAACATTAACAGCTCTCTTTTTCACAGCAGAAAGCATGCCCAGCATTTCCAAATCATTTCACTCAGATAACTGTAACTCAAGACAATTTTCAGGTATGGCTTATGAACTAAGATGCCTGATGCAGGTTTGGCTTTATTAACTATCAACCGGCAAATGAAGAGTGACTTTTTGCCTTGTTTCGGTCTAATACACGCTGTGATTGCCAAAACCTTTAGATCTACTGAGTCATTTAAATAATTGCCTACAGCGTAGTCCCAAGAAGCCTGCAATACTGAATTCTGTTCCATACAGTGGGGAACAAATAGCATTTCTAATAGCAAAGTGAAACTTTTACATTTCTTAAGAAATGTGGCAGCACATACTACTTTGAATTGTTGATTTTAGCATTTAAAGCAGATGTCAGTATCAGTTATGATTAAATGTGCAAGAATGCACATTTCTAAGCCAGACCTCTAAAGATAAGTTGAGCAGCACAGAGTCTTATTGTAGAGGCTATGAGATTTCCTCTCATCCCCTGATCACCTATATCTCTTTATACCTCCTGGAAGAGCAAGATGAGACCATCTAAACAAACATTAAGACATAAAATACATGAATACAAGACAACTATGTATTTTTATAGGTTGAAGGAAATTAAAAAATGAAAGTAGGAGAGATCTTAGGGAGTAACCTATAAAAACATTCCACTTCAGTATATCATACCTTCTACTGCTAATTCTTTCCATCTTTCTTTGTTTGCTTGAATGATCTTCATCAAGTTGTCCTTAAAGCTCGTTAGGTCTACAGTTGCTAAAGAATTTTCTATGTGTGTCCCTCCATCACTTGTACTTTTAAAACTGGGTCGTCTTTGTGCTTCAGCATAGCTTACTGGTACCAAACTATTCGGGCTGCAGAAGGGAAAAAACCCTGAATTATGAACACAGTCAGGCAATTTTAATAATACACAAACAGTTAATTTGAATCAAATTCCTTAGGACCTACACGCAATCACTAACTTGAAATATAGTTTTCAACAAAGAGTGCCTAAGATACAAAACATTTCTTCAACTCATGAAGCTGTAACCAATTCTTAATGACCTTTTTCCAGGGAATTCTTGAAAAAAATGTGACATTACTTGTAAGTTGGTTCTTGAAAATAGTGTTTATGTAGCCATTGTGAAGCAGCTTCTTAGCTGTGTTTTTGAACAGTGATTGGTGTCTTTGGGGGTCACAGGAGAGACGTCTGATTGTTATTTTTTGACCCATTTAAAAAAAGCAAGACACAAAAGTATATGACAGGTAAGTTTAGCTTCAGCTGAAAATTCTCTTCAAGGTACATGCCTTCAAGTGTAGTCAAAGCAGGATTTAGTAGAGTGGCTTTAAAATCCACTTATGAGCTACTGCAGCTACCTTATACGTAAGGTAGAAGTCAAATTAATTATTCGTACGTGAATATGCAGATAACATGCAAAGATGGGAAAAAAAGAATCAACTATCTTTTTTTCTTAGGATTAAAAAATCAGACCTGTTTCTGGCCTTATACAGGTAATCAAGTCATAGCAGGTTTTGTTTACTCAATCATGCTGTGTAGTTTATCTCACTGGTATCAAAGACAGATGTTTATATGCATACAAATGTTTTTCCATTAATCAGAAAATACAATTGCAATGAACGTATCAGTGAGAACTGCACAAGAAAAGTTAATGGTAATTTCCGTGTGCTCCAGAGATGTTGAATGGGAGAGAATGGGAAAAATGGGCTATAGATCTGTTTTCCAGGCACCACTGTGAACATCACACCTTGCACTCATGGCGCCCATCCAGTAGTGTTTGTGCAACTCTGCTGGCTCAGTCATTTCTGTATCATGCTATAGGCTCTCCACTCTCTTCATAAGTGTAGCTCTTGATTCCATACTAAGAAAAAATCCCTTTATTCTCCACCTCACAGGAGGAAGCCTTTGTTCATCTACCACTCAGTCATGAACCGAAAATGAATCCTGGACCTACAGATCATTTGCAGCTGCTAATCACTCATTTGTGAAGAAGTATGTAGGTAAACAAATTTGTTACCAATAATGCCTTAGCACTGTTCCCCAAAACACTAAGAACACTGTCATAAAGACCTACTTCTAGTAACTTCTACTTACTTCTAGTAACCAAAATACATGTAAACTCATGATCAGAAAAGAGCTAGGTTCATCATTTTACTATTAAAATCTAATGCACAGCAAATGAATAATTGCCCTGCAGAGCTATCGCATTAGTAGCCTCAGTGAAAGCTCAAATTAGTTTTAAAATGAAAAAAATGTGATAACAGAGGCAATATTTGTAAAAGCAGTATATGATTATTGAACGCTGCTTTCAGTGTGGAGTCACTCAGATAACATTGTCTGTCATAGCTAGTTTGTTTTATAGACAACTTCTATCATGATACAAAAACCAGGAGTTTGATGGGCAACCCCCCCTGCATCTCACACATTTATTTAAATCTCTCAAGTGGAATATAACTGGAATCAGTTTTGTCTTAAGTGTATATATCAAATAATACTAATGTGGAAACGTGAAGAAGGAAAGTGACCTACAGCATAATTAAAAACAGAAAAAAAGCTGAAACCACCTGCATCACCTCCACATCCAATTGTCTCTCTGAAAGGATGTAATTACTTTTGGTACTATCAATTAAAATTATATCGAAAATAGTTCAAGGTAAGAGAACGAGGAACTTCAATAATCTATTGCAGAAATTATAGCAAAGTAAAAAAATGTTATTAGATATGCTGTAGAAAATCAACTTTATATTTTATACGTGTGATTTCTGCTTGTTACTGTGGTTCTGTTTTTTTATATGCACGACTGTCCACAGTCAATGGAGTAATAGCCTATTGCAAATACATCATAGCACCACATGGTGGCAATACTATACAGCGATTTATGTTACTTTTTCAACTCTTAAAATAATTGGCGATCATTCTGAGAATGACATTATTATGTTAGTTTATGTTAGTTCAATAACTAAGTGGTGTATTCATACCTGGGTGTCCCAAATGCAGGACTTTCAGATTTTGATGCTTCCTCTATAAGAGGCATAACAATTTTCTCCATTGAGTCCGTGAGAAGAGAAAATGTTGGTTCTACTATGAAATCAATGAAACCTAAAAAAGAAAAAGAGAGAAAATCAGATTTTACATTTCCACAACTCTCAAATCTAAAAATAAATACTTAATATTAGCCTGATTTTTTGACTGTAGTCCTGATTCAATATACTAGATACCACTAGTACAATCTTGAAGAAAAAAGCACAAGTAAAAACAAAACCACATGAAGCTGTATAGATATAACTAGGTATTAGTAATTATAGCTTTTAATTTATTTTTCTTGTAAATTTTATGCACTGCAGAACACACTGACCATTTGAAATGAATATTAATTATTGAATAGAAGGGAAGCTAACATTGAGCTGAGGGGCTAGAAGTCATACTGTCTGTTTTACCATTTGGAGCTTCTTGCCAAGGAGTTAATATTTCGAACTGCTGTTTATTATTCTGTGGAGGTAAAGTGTTATTTCACAGTGTGTAGGAGTGTTCTGTCAAATCAGTGAAGAGAACAAGTAATATCCTTAGGAGACAGCATTCATCCCACAGTTCTGAGATGTCAGCTCTGAACAATGTCTTTTACATTTTAAAGTGCTTGTCAAGGTATGGAATGACACAGTGAGAGAATGAAGCATTATTCTCTGCTGAGCACTTAACAGAAAAAAAAAGAAAAAAGCTAAAACATGAGCTAGCAATGATGTCTTCATACTATAACCAAGCAACACAGCACAAAGGTGAGCAACAGTACTTCAGCCTAGGACCGCGCTTTCCTCCTGCAGTAGGCATGACACTCAAGAACATTGCCTTTCAAGTCCCAGTGAAATGAACTAAAGGACATTTTGAGTGACAAGATCAGACAGAATGACATGCTTGAATTCAAGGATAAGACACTGTCACCTACAGAATCTCTCCTTGTGTACTGTGTTCACTCACATAAAAGGTGCAGCTGTTAGTAGGACTTACTGCTTTACTCAGTATGCTTCTAGGGTGTGTCCTTGTAACTAGCCCCAGTGATCTTTACCAATTTTTATTTCCTTATTATTGCCAATGGAAATGGGGATAGAGAGAGCCAAGACCTGCATTTCTGAAAATGGGAGGCCAAAGTTTGGCCACTGTTGACCAAAATGCAATTAGAATTTACAGGAACAGAATGCAGTGGTCTTTGTCAACCCAAGGAGACTTGACCCTGTGTATTCTGACCTTGCCACACTGACAGTCTTAACCGCAGTCCAGCGATCTGATGTATGAATTAGCTTTAAGTTAAGATGCATCTACAAAATGCTACCAGGCTTTTAGATTGCAGTTGAGACAGACCTGTGAGTTCTTGAGCAAGAATCAGTCTGTCTGAGGACATGATCTACCAAACTCTAAAGTGTGTACAGTAAAAGTTGGGCTCATGTCCAGTACTTGGTTAATCTTTCTCCTACCCCTCCATGGCATCACATATGCTGAAATTACTTCATGTTTCTTGAGACCAGCACATTTCTGCTGTAAGAGCATATGAGTTTGGTGAACAGATAGGTACAAAGAAATACCTTCTATATGATGGCATTTGGAACATTTAAAATTCAAAATGGATATAAGAAATGTCCACATGATTTTACATGTTCCTACACATACAAGAAAAAGAAAACCACAACTTGTCATTACCTATTTGGGATTGAGCTACCAAAGTAGACTTGCGGTCACAGAGTGGAGAAAATTGAAGACCTAAAGCAGCCTCTTTGTCTCCCTGCAAACAACATTTAATATTTAAGCACATATCTGATAGAGAGACAAAGGAATCTGTACATTCTTAGTATTTATTCAACAGATTACTTTTTTCATTTATATTCTTGATTAAAAGCAAGCCACAGACAAAAAAAAAACCCCTCATTATTTATTTTTAAATTTTCAGGAAAACTAAAAGCAAAAATTTTAACTTACATTTGATAATTTTTATATAAAGCAACTTATTCTAAGCAAGCTCTCCTCAAGAGCAAGGCATCTGCCAATGAGCTTTAGCATAGATGAAGTCCTTCAATATTTACAGTTTAGTCCTGCTGAGCCCAGATGTAATAGGATCGGAGATATTTAGACGTGTTTATAATAGTATGTCAAATGTTAAGTGTTTTCTTCTATTACATTGGTTTATCCAACTTGTAAAATTTCTTCAATGGATTTACACAAATTAAGGGTATGATCTGACTTGAACTCATTCTCACTAGCAGGCATGCCTCTCTGCTGCTGACACATTAAAAAAGCGCAAGCTCAATTTCATTACAAAGATGATTTGTACAACCTAGTTCTGAAAACATTTAAACACCTAACACATTAAAAGAGTTTTTTTGTCCTAACAGTCTTAAAAGACTGGGGGTATTATCTCAATTTTCAGCATGGTAGACCAACTGTCTTGCAAAATCTCAAAAAGAAAGTCTAGTGGTGCAAAACAAACTGAAGAGACATCTTTCAAAGGAGGCTATAATTTGCATTGCTGGACAAACCTGGCCCCCAGAAGCACTGACATTATAGATATAGGAAAACTTAGTCTATCAAGTAAAATGACTACATATTACATTAATCATGGAGAATGCTGTTTCATGATCATTCAGTGGGGAGCAGTACATGAACATCCCATTTTCCCAAAGATCTTGTCAGAAGCTGATAGATGAAGGGGGCAGTATCAACCTTCCTTAGTCTTTTTATCATGTATCATTGAACTAGATCTGGGAAAAGTTTAGAACTATAATACCAGTAAAACCACTTCAGCCACAGGAACAGATGTAACTCGCAGATTGTGTTTCATGTGAAATTGGAGAGTTTTATCACTACGGCCTTTAAATTTTACACCCGATTGTTCATAGTTTGACTTCAGAATGTAGAAGAACACATGAACACTTGCTACTAGGAGCAGTGTTAGTGGCACCTCCATGTAAATGCAGAAGCCAGACAGTGATATAATATAAACTGGGGTACTTCTAACAATTTCGACCATTGTTGAATACAGGATTTCTAAAGCAATATTAATTTTGTAATCTTCCCTTAAGTAGGTATTAAAAAAGAGAAAATTCCACACTAGTGAAGAATCAGTTTGAATTTTTTAATGTTTTCAAATAGCTCTTTACCCCAATTATGATTACTTTGCAATTAATATAATACATAGTTAATACTTACATGTCATATAAGTCTAAGTCTATTGTAAATTGTAATAATGGACACAACACTAACATTTAAATTGATAATTAGAATTTAATGAGTTTTAAAATCAAGATAAAGATCAAAACAGTAAAAAAATTTTTTTGCCCAGGTGCTGAACTCACTGCACAAATTCTCTTTTTGTGCTTTTGTATTTTGTATTCAGACTGAAAGCAGAATGCTAAAGGAGCTGTGATGCTTCTTTGAGTGATTTGAACTATGTATTTCTTTATTTTTAAGATTTTGAGATGGGTGGGTGTATTTCTATTTTAAACAAGTAGCTCAGATTTTCCTTGGCATTATAACACCCTTTCTGTAGTTGTTGCTTTTAAACTTAAAGCGTTTGGCTTTTTCCCTGAAGTTAACACTGGCACGTATTTTAACCGCTAGCTGCAGTTAACAAAGTTTTTTGTCTAGGTGAATGTTCATTTTTTGCTGGTGCTCGCTACTTTGAAAGCTGCCTGATAAAGCATTGTTTTTGCCTTGGCAGTTTCAGACTCTGCTGTTTTTTCCTGTAAGGCAGTAGAAGTAGTTGAATTGCTATCTTTAAAGAAAAGAAGAGGAAGAGTTAGTGGATTTTGTATACATTTAGACTACTTTACCTTGGCTGACACAGATTTGGAAATCCCAGAGATTTCCACCACATACTTTCAGATCAACAGACCAGAGGATGCACAACCAAGCCAGTGCACCTAGGAAGTAGGAGACCTACTGTGTCTGCACTGCTCAGTGCATTTATATATGTACAGTTACTTCATCACACTTTAAATGTGTTGGAACTACTCCACACATGCTGTTCTTAGTAGCATGTATAAAGAGGGATTCGGTTCCTTGCACACTCCTCTACAGCCTGAAAGATTTTCACATCTTATACTGCTGAGTTACAGACATGCATACATGGTGATTTGATTTTATTGTTAAATGTCTTCTCAATGCTGTTGAGCAGCTTATTTGGGATCCAGCTACTTCTTCTAATGAAAGGATAAAGGAATAACAAAAACATTAGATGATCCTAAACACTCAATGACCAGTATGGTACTGTTTATTGCTAATGCTACATCCACTTGACTGGACACATTGCCTCACTGTCCCATGGGCTCTGTCTAGTCTGTCTACATGTCTAAAATGTTTTTACAGTTGGTCATCTCTGACCTTTTCAAGTAATATATAGCTGGGATAATCTGCTCCCCCTTTTTCCTTTCAAGTTCAAAATTCTCATAATTTCCATTTCCAGAAACAGACACAAACTCATGGTTCTAGTCAGTATTTCCACAAAACTCAGTCCTTTTGTTATTTAGATTAAGGCACCATCTCTCCAAACTGTCTCCTCAGTGCAAAGCCCAGAGTCAAGGATGTCCCGATGCTCCTTACTGAGAATTTGTATAAAGAACCTCCAGGAACCAAGCAAGAACCTTCTAGTACAGATGGGCCTAACAACCTCATGGTTTAACATACTGACTTTTTTATTCTCTGACCCCTTTTTCCAGCATGACCCACCTGATTTGAAAATGTCAGCATATAGCGAAATAATGACAATCAAGCTGAGCTAGACATACACAGTTCCATTATCTGTATTAACCATTTTTAAAACCTGTGTATAACTGTAGAAACTACGTAATAACTAAACTGGATTCTGGTTATTGATTGTACTTCAGTAACTGTTATGTTAAAAATGTGCATGGTCACAAATATTAATTACAGGGAGAGTATTCCACCCGTGGAGAAATGTTTTATTTTCACCTGCTGAGGTGAGTAACAAAATTGCAGCAGTGACAGCAACACCTACTGGACTTTCTCTTTGAATTCAGTATCTCACAGAAATGAAAAGACTTTCACAAAGGTGTGTCTCATTTTTGTTTTAGGATATATGGCCATAGCATTAACAGGATGATACCATCTAACCTCTGGCTTTGGATCAGGCTGTTATGGAAGCAAAACCTTCAGATCTATGTGGCATATGCATGGTAAGTACTGGCAAGGAAAAGAAATAGGTGGGCTTTCTGAAATGTGAAATGGACACAACTTTTTGCCTTCTTTGCTGAACATGATTTCTTCCTATTTTCAAGTCCCTCATCCTACCCTGCTAGTGCTTCTTTTTAACTCAAAGCATATATAAATCTCTGTCTACAGAATGAAAACAGCTTGACAAGCTATATTATAATTGAAAGAAGAAAAAATGCTACAACACTCAGAATCCTGGTATCAGCTGAAATAGATATAGAGTTATAACAATTTCATCTTATTCACGCATATACAAGTTGAATTAATGTCAGTGGAATGTATGAAGAGTAAGGAATACATACTACTGACTGTGCTTGTCAATCACAACTAACAGCATCCTTGCTGGTAGACTTATGAAAAGATTTAGTTGTGTAACCATTGCTTCTTGAACTAGATTTATTAAAAGATTTTTAAAATGGCACCTGTCGAAAAAATTCTTCCATTAGGGCCATGGTCCACCGGTAGTGCAGTTCCCAGGATTTTGCTGGATGGCTTATGTCTGCTGCATGTAGAATCAAAGACATGGCTTTGGCTTTGTCTACCCTGTCAATTCAAGGACATGCTCCAATTATCTCAAAACAAAAGCAACTATTTAAATTCTTTTCTAGTACATGAGCTCACTGAAAGACTGTAGATAATGAACAGAATGGAAAAAAACCTACCCCTCTGTCTGCTGTAGAGTATGTCGCATTGTTTTAATTTGTTGAAAATGACCCGACATATCTGTAGACAAGACCATCTCAATGACCAAGCTACGCAACTCCCTAAGAATAATTAAAACAAAATGACTGATTACAATTCATTTATTTGATGTATGCTACATTTGTTTAAGCAGTACTTTTTAATTTATAACTTTCTCAACGATATCACGGGTTTTATTACATTTTAAAAGGCATTTAAATAAACTATTAACAACTTGAACATTGTATCCTAAAAGGATTCTGTGAAAGCAATCATTATTTCAGAGTCACACTGTTTTGTAATTCCTCTTTTCTAATGTATAAACTAAAATTACATGAAGTTGTCACCCATTATAAGTCTTTCCTTACTTTTCTGGCAGTAGAGTATTCAAAAAAACAGTTGGTCTCTGGGCTTACCACCACACAAGAGGATGTATTTGTGTCTTTTATTACCACCCTCATATTAGTGCAGAGCAGGTATAACACTAAACCTAGGAAGAAGGCTGTGGAAAACTCAGAAAAGCAAGAGGTATTACATCTGAAACGTTATCAACATTATACCTATACATGAACATTATGACAAACTACTCTTCATCTCGAAAATACCTTAATGCCTATTTCATGAATCAGAACAAGTTTGGGATTTATAATTTATCTATATCTTGGCATTATGGTCAGAGATTTTGCCATCAGCTTTTTATTAAATTAATATGAAAATAGTAAAACATAAATCATGTAAGAAAGTGTATTAATTCTGATTGTATATGAAAGTACATTAATTTTGTCAACAATAATTACTGATTTGGAAAATTCTGTTTCCTTCATGTAGAAGGATTGTACATAGACCATGTAGGAGCCTACTGGGTATTTATTTACATCCTTTTTTACTGGCCTAGGAGGATTTATGTGCAAGTGATGCTTATATGTATATCAGAGACAATTCATCACATTAAATCTTTGATTATGTAGCATATATCTTCATGAGCACACCTCCAATCTTAAGGATGTCCGAGTATCAATTACAACAGTAGAATCCTACTTTAGACATTCTCACTAATCTTTCGTATTGTATTCATATCTTTGATTTACTTAACACTACTTTTTTTTTTTTTCAAAGGACTATGTTTTAAAGAGTTAAATTGCAGTTTTCATCAGGGCTGTTAGAATAGTTTGTTATAAAAACTATCAAGACTGCATTTAGTCAAAATAATTGCATATTCAAGCTGATACTTCTTCTTGATTTTTGTGCATTTATTCCTGACTTGCTTTGATGTAACTGGATAAAGACTCAATCCTCTCACTTCTATGCAATAATATGCAGCCATACTAACTTGTGTTTAGAAAATGCCTTACCTTATCTGACCTCATAATAAGATACCAATTAGTTTGCATCCCAACTGTTCCTCCTCCACATTGCTTTGAAACTGTACCCTTCAAAACCAGCCAAACCCATTAAAAAAAAAAAAAAAAAAAAAAAGAAAAGAAAAAAAGAACAACTAACACTGCATGAAAACTGAGAGCTCTGCATTGTTAAACCCTGTTGTTTATAAGACTGAAATAATTATCGGCTCCCCTTTCTATGGGAGATTTTCCTAGGAACTTTCCATGTCTGAACTTTTAAGAGTAATCAGAAATAAGCTCAGCCCTGCTACACAAGACACACAAAGAAACAAAATGTTGCTTTCAGTTTACTCACACTGGCCTGGCAGCAGACAAACCCTAATTCTTACCTTCACCACCTGAATAAGGATCAAACAATGTATCTCTATCCTCCTCACACTTCTAAAGATTTCAGACCACCAAAAAGCTGCTTAACAGAAAAAAAGAGAGGTTCTCCACCTACAGTCTGCAGTTGTTTTCTGCCTGCACCACCATCCAGCATCAATAGAGGGATGGAAAATTGAGAACTGATGGGGAGCTATAAATGCTCAGTCTACTAACATTGCACAGAAGATTACTCTTGGACTTAAAGCATTCCCAAATCATTTCCCAGGGAAAAAAGACGATCTCAGCTTCCATATTGAAGGACACCTCAGTGGGTCTCATAGGTAACTCCTGGACAGAAATCTCTGCCCACTTCATTAAGCAGTCCACAGCTACAGCCATTGAGATAATACAGTTAGTATTGCTCATGCTACCATGGCAAAAAGATACATAGGTGTTGTCATCTTTAGTTCTATGACAGGAAGTGGTAACAGTATTCACATACAGCGCATAGTGGTATTTTGGGGCCCACAACTGGAAGATTATTGGGTTTTAGTATATAATGTCCATATTTCTTAAGTAAACTGTCATGTCCTGACATGTGCTGTCATCCTTTCTTAACCCTCCTATATTCATATGTCCTATGGATAGGATACTGTAAAAAAATAGATGCAAGATGATGTGAAAATATGACATGAATAATGCTGTCATAAACAAGAGACAAGGAGTGGCACATGAATTTCTTGGAAAAGTAGTTAACCAATAAACAGAAACCATTTTTCACCTGGATTTATCCATGACAAAGACATTTAGTCAGCTAGAAACTATCACAGAATCACAGAATCATCTAGGTTGGAAAAGACCTTGAAGATCATCTAGTCCAACCATTAACCTAACACTGACAGTTCTCAACTACACCATATCCCTAAGCGCAATGTCAACCTGACTCTTAAACACCTCCAGGGATGGGGACTCCACCACTGCCCTGGACAGACCATTCCAATGCCTAACAACCCGTTCTGTAAAGAAATACTTCCTGATATCCAGTCTAACCCTTCCCTGGCACAACTTGAGGCCATTACCTCTTGTCCTATCACTTGTTACTTGGTTAAAGAGACTCACCACCAGCTCTCTGCAACCTCCTTTCAGGTAGTTGTAGAGGGCAATGAGGTCTCCTCTCAGCGTCCTCTTCTCTACACTAAACAACCCAGTTCCCTCAGCCACTCCTCATATGACATGTGCTCCAGACCCTGCACCAGCTTCGTTGCTCTTCTTTGGACACGCTCGAGTAATTCAATGTCCTTTTTGTAGTGAGGGGCCCAAAACTGAACACAGTAATTGAGGTGCAGCCTCATCAGTACTGAGTACAGGGGTAAGATCACTTCCCTGTCCCTGCTGGCCACACTATTTCTGATACAAGCCAGGATACCATTGGCCTTCTTGGCCACCTGGGCACACTGCTGGCTCATGTTCAGCCGGCTATCAGTCAACACCACCAGGTCCCTCTCTGATGAAAAAATGCAGGAACAGGCTAAGATGAGCAAACGCAAGTTGGGAACTGAAGACATAAGGTTCATCTTGCAAATTATAGAAATCCTGCTTTCCTCAGACAGAAGACTCCTGAGGGAGTTTGTGAAAGAAAAGCTGTTTATTATGCATTGTATAACATAGATTCATAGAATGGTTTGGGTTGGAAGGGACCATAAAGATCATCTCGTTCCAACTCCCCTGCCATGGGCAGGGACACCTTCCACTAGACCAGGTTGCTCAAAGCCCCGTCCAACCTGGCCTTGAACACTGCCAGGGAGGGGGCAGCCACAGCTTCTCTGGGCAACCTGTGCCAGTGCCTCACCACCCTCACAGTAAATAACTTCTTCCTTATATCTAATCTAAATCTACCCTCTTTCAGTTTAAAACCATTATCCCTCATCCTATCCCTACCGTCCTTGATGCAGAGTCCCTCCCCAGCTTTCCTGTAGCCCCCTTTAAGTACTGGAAGGCCGCTATAAGGTCTCCCTGGAGCCTTCTCTTCTCCAGGCTGAACAACCCCAACTCTCTCAGCCTGTCCTCATAAGAGAGGTGCTCCAGCCCCCTGATCATCTTCGTGGACTCCCCTGGACTTGTTCCAACAGGTCCATGTCCTTATGTTGGGGTCCACAGAGCTGAATATAACACATTTTGTTTTGTTAGTCTTTTTTATATAATCAGGCAATATATCTTTGTATGCCTTATGACTGGTATGGTTTGAGACATTAATACTGCCTGACCACCTACAGTTGTTGATGTAACACATGGCGTGTTACAACACTAGAAGCCTGGTAAATCAAAGAAGAAAGTGGGGCAGAAAGGGATCCCTCTTTAGTTTTTGGGTGCGCTAAGTGAGGGAAACAAGAAAATATGAAAGACTGCAATGTATTTTCAGAGTTGAGAAAAGAGTGAGAAATTACTATGAATGTCACATGCGTTATCCACAAAGGACATCCTCATCAGAATGCTGGCAGTGTTTCCTTGATCAGACCCAAACCCTGTGTTTTAAAATTAATTGAAGCTGACAGTTTATTAATGCATTTATCTTCTTAATGTTAACATGTAGAAAAGAAAATGTAATACTATAAAGTCATTCTCAGTAATTTTGCTTCATCTTGCTGAAATAATTAGCAGAACCAGTTTAAATAGGCATTGGTGTTAAATTTTTAAAAAATGAAATAGCTGCAACTCAAGAAAACAGATCTGGCAAAAGTCAAGAACTTAATCAGTGCCAGGAAGTACATTAAAAACTTGAAAAAATTATCATTTCAATTTACTGTCAATTTGATTCAGTGCAAACTTCAAAACTGTTAGTCTAACAACATGAATTTCAGTATAGATCCAAGAAGTTCGCTCTAGTAGTAATTAGAAAATTGAAGAGCTTCTTGTAAGTGGCTAACAGATCTGTCATTGCACCAGTGAACAACTGTATCTGATGACAGGGTAACAGGAATTTTTGGATATTTGAAATGAATACCATAAAAACATCATTTCCACGACTGACCCTCTAAATTTAAGTACCAGACTTCAACAGGTTGTGCAGGTTCTCAGACTGGCACTTTGGAATTTACTGGTTTGTTTGAAAGTACAGACTGTAATTGCCTAGCTAAGTGATAAAACATGGAACTGAGTGTCCTAGTTCAGTTGCTTGAGCTTCTTAGTTCATACATCTCTTCTGAGTTGTACTGAATAGCCCCAACTTTCTCTTTCTCTTTCTCTTTCTCTGGTTGCCAAATCCCACCAACTTCAAACTAGCTGCATATAATAGTGGACTGGATCTGTGCAGCCACTCTATACAAACAAAATTTGCAAAACTAAAATAAGATCCTCCAGGAAATCCTATTTGTGTTACAGTGAGAGGAGATTGAAAAGCAAGTGCAAACACACCCAGTATGTGATTGAGCAACTTTCAAAGGAACGTAGTAGTATATCAAAAGTTCAAAAACTAGAGACATGAAATGCAACAGAAGTTAGAGGAAAGGGTCCATAACTGGACTGGAAAAAGAACTGTGGGAAGATCAGACTGAGCAATCTATGCAGAGAAGAGTGTGCTTCAGAAATGTGAAGTCTCACATTCCTCCCTTTATTCTGTTGCAGTCCACTGGAGCAATATGTATAAACATCACACACCTGGAAACCATAGGCTCCTCTTTCCATTGGGAAATATTTTCTTTCACAGGAGTTTCCATCCTATCACTCTTTTCCCCAGTGACATAACAAAAGAGAATGACTGGGATGCACTGTACTAGCTGGCAGCCAGATTTCTGTCAGCTGGAGCAACTGCATGTTGCTGCAGGGATTCCCAAACTATACTCATTTATCGTGGTCTCCAGCGATGAAGGACCCAGGACTGGGGAAGCACATAAGTATCTTCAAGCCATCCTTGGTCCAGTCCTGAACTGAAAGTCAACAGAAGAAGATCTGCCCCTTTCTACCTGGAAGGATTTTCTGGTAGGACACAATATGAAACAACACCACTTCAAAAAAACATACTTAAGGCAACAAGTCTGAAGATTTGAAAATCATTACCTCTCTACAATGGTGGTTTTAAAAGAGAGAATAACAGTCTCTGATGGCTGTCTACTGGCACAATCACTTTCTCCATAATCAATAACTAGGACAATCTAAAATAGGGTCACAGAGACCTATCAGCCCCAAAACTATTAGGCCCAAAATAGTACCAAGCAGAGCAAGGCTCTCCTGCTGGCAATGAAAATCTAGGTGTATGTGACAATCATTGCTGAAATTTATGATTTATTTCCAGAGATCTTTCTCCAGAACTAAATTTACAACACAAACTTTTTGATAACTATATCTAAATGAGTATCCTCTGAGAAAAAAATCTTTCATGAGAATGAAAAAGTGCATGCTTCCTCTCGCACTTTGTATTAAATAAAAAATTAAAAATACTTTAAGTGTTTTGGAGTAGCTACAGAAAAATAATTAATTGAAAACCAAAAAGGTCAGCAGATTTACATTCAATAAATGCTTTATTTAGGGGTGTTCTGCTCATGTAGATAAGTAAAATAATGTAAAATAGTCCTTCATCTGTAAATATACACCACACTAAAATTTGATCTTACTCACATATTCCTTCATAAATGTGTAGTTTTGCGAGAATATAAAGTGGAGTATAGCTTTGTTATTCATGGTGGCATCATTCACAGTGGGAGACTTTCCTGGAAGCAGAACACCTCTCTCTCATTCACAGTCTACCTATTTAAAAGCTATTTTTAGGGTCTCTCAATAATAGCTGTGTTTACAGATACACACAGATCACTCATTTTAAGTGCTATATGTAGCTATCAAAGGATATACAAAGATAACATGTCATTTTTAATAATGGAGAAAGTCTTATCTCTAACTCTTGTTCATCTTGGTCTTACAGGTCTTAGTATTTGTGACATATCAATTATGATCCTGATTCTTTCAGCTGGTCGAATTTTCTTCAGCAATTACACTAAAATTAGGAAGAAGAAATTAAAAAAAGAGATTTCTGTAGTGCTTCTGGGCCTTTACTTCATTATTTTTGAACTCTCCAGACAATTCATTTTTTAATGCTTAACCAAGATGTGACTATGCTGTGCTATGTTACACAGCAGATACCCCAGAGGCGGTAGCGCTCAAGCTGTCAGTAGAGTGTGACTCTGCACAGAGTTTTTAATCCACTCTTAGACAAAGGTAATCTAGCTCAAGAGAGGCAGCACTGTGGTTTTCCTAAAGAGCTATCTCACCTGAGACGTTGTCCACACAGTCCGACACTGTGCCTCATAAATGCACAACCTCACTTGAAAAATATGGAGTCTCCCAAACAGTACCTTACACCACAGAAGCATTCCCTAAACTCTAAATATCCATTACTTCTTCCAGTGCCCAAGTTTCTTCCTGTAATTTGAACTCTTAAAATAGACTCCACAAGGAAGGCCTGGTGTTTTTTATTATTTTTAAATACTTGAATTAAGTTTGAATGTCACAGTAGGTCTTACCTCCAGTCATCTTTGGTTAAATTTGCCAAGATGTTCATCTCTTCTTCTTGCATGAGTCTATAGGCAGCACTTACATGATGATTTTCAAGAACAGAACGATCATTGTACAATATTGCAACATCTGACCTAGTGTTAAAAAAAAAGGTAGAATTTACAATAGCATCCCAGTGATGGCACTGGGGAAGCTAGGACTGTGTATTCACTATGAGAACTATTGACTATATATATCAAAATGTATTTATTTGTTCCTATTGTATCAAATACTGATAAAGTTTCCATCCTAAATGCATAAAAACATTATCATTATACCATTGTACATACTGTTTATGGGAAAGTCATGTTTTCAAATGTGTAATATTATATTTATATGATATAACTGTGACAAGAATTTGTGAGGAGGTCGTTGAACTTCTTGAGTGTAGATAGGATCATAGAGCAACAGAAATACTCTAATTAGGCTACTTAAGAGTACTCTGACAATACAGCCATTTAAAATGTAATGCATTCACGAACAGAGGGGGCTCCACACATAGCATGGGTATTAAGAAATTACTACCCCTGTTCTGAGAGAGATGTCCATGTCACTCATAATCAGAAGGAGCTGTAAATAATAAAATATTAAAAAACATCAATTTCATATGTTTTAAATAGATGACATCTTTTGTCAGGAAAACAGCCAAACATTGAGCCTCATAACAATGGAATAAAAGAGATTCTAAGCCAAATTTTGATTGCATTCAAGTGCTTCCTAAAGTTAGACCCTTACCATAACATTAGCACCCTCAACAGTATCTTTTCCCTTTTAATTAAAGACTAACCTACAATACCAAACTTACATATAGATTTTCACAAATTTTGATGCAGTATGGATTTATCATATTTAGCTTCAAACGTCATTAATTCCTGAGTGATTTTTTTCCCCAAGACCTGATCTGACTTGCTAAGTAGCCTCAGGTCTTCCCTCTCTGCTAACTTTTGTTCTGATAAAACTATTCCCAAGTATTTCAGTTTGGTTGACTGAAAAGTCTGTACTGGAAGAAAGGCATGATGATTTAGCAGTGCAGCTTACTATGATATTAATAAGGTAAATTTAACTTCTTGTTCTGTTGAGCAATAGTATATATTCAGTGTAACCACCCATGTGTATGGTATGGTACCAAGGAATCTAAAAAATGAAAATAGGATTGGAAACTTTATTTAGAGGGAACAAACTATAACCTACCTAAACAATGATTATGTTTACATCCATAATCCTACTAAAATCATGGGAAAATCTGTGATTTGCCAATCACATATGTTTATGAAGCACATTTTGATCCACATAGCTACTTATGGCTAGTTTTAAACAGTGTTAAGATTTGCTATGACTATGACAGCCATTTCATCAGCTTTTCTCAGGTAAAAGAAGTCTGGAATCACAGCTCTGGGGTGTCACATCAGGTCCAAGTTCTACTAGGAGGGGAGAATGAGCTCCATCACAAAATAAATACCTGTTTGCAAGTAGGCCCAAGCAAAATCCAAAGGCTAACAGCTTAATTAATTTTCCACTTTTGTAATACTTCAGAGCAAAATATTGACAAAAATAGAAAAGTAATATAAACTTGGAACTTCCAACTGAAGTTTAATTTTAGCCAGACTATGCTGAGGGAGAAAAGAATTATGTCTTTATTTCAGCTGCAGATTTAGAATTTGTTCATTATTGAAGGGCACATCTCAGGGCACAAGTACGTTACAGATTTAATTTAAATGTAATCATTGGGCACTTTATCCATACAGGTGAGTGAGAGGATGCTTCTGTTCAAAGCAGTAGTATTTCTAGCACAGACCTGTTTTGTTAGAATATGCCAGTGCTTTGCTGAAATATGTTTTTAAGAGCAGGTAAAGAGGACTCCTCAACTAAGGATACTAAAAACAAAATATAGCCTAGTGTAAGAGAACAATAAGATGCTTTGTTCTAGGTTAAGTATCAAGTGTACTATTTATCACCCAGTAATGGCTTGGTCAGTGATTTTCCTTTGATAAACTGAAAATATTTTAAGAGAGAGAGAGGTTATATGCTGTTATTCTGGACTAGAGGCTAGGATGACACACTGTGCCTGCATGAAAATAGTTAGCTTGATTTTCAAACTGCATTTATTTCTAGATTTCTTTTTCATAAATACTGCAGGTGCTGTCAAAACATGCTAGGAGAGGGCTCAGGGTAGGTATTTCTAAAGTTGTACTTGAAGGTTTCTCCCTCTGTACTAGGACCCCATAAGTGTAATACACAACTTGAAACAACATGTAGCACCTGAAGTAAGTGCAGACACATTTCTGAAAACGAAGTGGAATTTTTCTGGGGACACTGTGGGAGACATTTTTGAGTCAAAAGTATCAGAATTTAAGCAAGCAAATAGAGGGGTGAGCAGTTTTCAAGTCTGTATTCTGAATCTTTTTGAAATCTCTCTTGACATATCAGCTCCAAAATATAATGGTTTCAAATGCTATGGAGCTAACTCCTTACTTTTCCACACTGTCTTTGTTCATGTGAGCAGTCCCATTAACTGTACAGAGGTCAAGGAAGCAATCTGTAAAATCAGGAATGACCTGGCTACTTCCTGGCTGTATCAGCAAGAGGTATGAAACAGTTCAGAGCAATGAACAACAAACTCCAGATATGACACTTAAGAGACCACTTTGCTTACCTTGTCTGAATATGGAAATTGTTTGTGGTCCCGGTATGTTCATAATCATGTACGGCAGCTGCAAAGATCATTGCTAAAATTTCCAGTTCTGTGAGCCAGTGCTGGTAAACGAAAACCAAATCTTAGTCATATTTTCTATAATAGCCTAACTCAGATAAAACACTACAGTATTGGAGATGTTTTGCATTACCTTCAACTTAAGTAAACTTGATTCTTGTCTTATTTCAGGTAAATATATATCCATAACACTCCAGTATTATACAGTAAAATAACTCCTAGTACTTATATGATTTCTGTAAGATTTAGTTAATGTCCTTATGGTCACTAGAAGTAAATATTCACAGCCAAAAATTTAAGAAGTTATTAAGATTACATGGTATACTTTGTAGCTGTTTTGAGTAGGAAGTATCTAATCTGCTAGCCCATACATGGCACGTGCTGAATTGCGGTATATTAATCTAAAAACTTGATATGAAGTTAAGATTATAATTTGTCTTTCAGTGAACAATATATACAGTCATAATAAATTCTAGGTACAACATCAGCATTAACTGTATTTTACCAGTGTACATAGCACTAAAATTAGGCCCATGGGAGATTTTTCTGTTCAAAATTTTATCATAGTTTGTACTAATGTAAAAAAAGCAATTAAAAAAAAAAAGTACTAATGCCAAAAAATAAGGCTAGTATACAGTTACACAGAACAAAAGGTAATACAGGTCATGTATACAAAATATTGCAGACCATAGAGTTTTTGTGCACTTTTATACCTCTTGCTAACTGAGGCTGTTCTGTATTGCTCAGTTTGTAAAACAACCTCTGTTATTTTATCTTTCAGGTTCTATTTCTTGAATGATCAATCATCCTTGAGAAGAAAATTTACTCCATCTAAAAATGGGGGCAGAAAAATCACAGGATAATTAACCCCCGCAGTCATAGGACTGATTAAGTCAAATGACAGTCAAGCATTTCCACACATATTTCAGACTTCTTTAGCGTAGAAGTAAACTTCTGTACTAATTATCTCATCCTTATGCACCCATACATGCACATACATGTGTATGAATGGATATAAAATATATAAGCTGCCAGAAGTAGTGGAAACTGCAAATAGTAGTACTTTTTTCAAAGAAGAAGACAGGAAACAGTCAAGATTCATAAGTAATGCAAGAATAATGAAATAGGTCATTCGGCGACAAAATAACAGTGCTGAGGAACAGCAAGTACTGGCTGTTAGTGAAGCAGTATACATTAAAAAAGGTCACAACAGAGGAATGAGAATGTACTGTAAGCAGTTCTAAAAATGGAAACAATGACCTTCATCGTATTGTGTGTCACAAGAAACCAGGCCATGACTGGTCCTGGTTTTCACAATGTTTTCAACATGCCAAATAGAATAGAAACCCAGAAATTATTAGTAACTAAAGCTAAACATAAACTTCTTTAAGACATCTTTTCAAAGATCAGCTTTTTTAGTAACGAAAATAGTTGCTATACAATGCATTTATAAGTAGAAGAGCATTCCTTCCAAACAGTATCTATGGGATACATAGAAACTTCATACGGTACTATATGACAGCAAGTATTCTAGAGACTGCATTCCAGAGACTGCAGCTGTACAGTCAAAATTCAGATCAGTATTCAAATCAGAGAATCAGACAACTACTTTAGCTAAACAATTTCTAAGCAAGTAGGAGAGACAACTCTTAGAGAGACAGTTAACAAGTGTTTTTCTCAAATGAAGAGGGAAAAGCAAGTATCTGGAAGCCTGCAAGACTGCAAAGAGCTGGAACCTGCTCCCCTCCTGGAAGATACTATGCCATGCACGTGTAACACCTATTGGAAAAGGTCTCTTCTATGGAGAGATGTTTTCCAGCATTGTAAATTGCTTATAAGTAAATAGATTCATTCCAACTTTTCATGAGCTCTAGTTCAAACTATTTTTTTAAACAATTATGGATTAAAAAATGAGTAAGAAAGGGAGTCTCACAATGCACTTATTGACAGTAAAGACATTTTTTTCCTTTAACTTGAGCAATACAGGTACGTAGGAGGAGAAAAGGGATGGTGGGAAGATGATCGATGACTCAAAAGTTCTTTACAAGATGTATTCCCTGGGACTTGAATTCTTAAATCTTTATAAAGATGAAGACTTCATAAATGCAAGCTTGAGTTATATATTTCAGTTGTATCATCTGGGATTTAATCTCTTGGGAAGGTTAATAGACTGTGTGCCATCTGTGATATCTAACTTTCTAACACATTGATCTGAGATGGCTCGATCTTGTTTCTTAAGATAGACAGTAACTTTTGGAAAATACAATGATCATTTTATTTCTTTAACTGCAACTCTGAATATGTGTTATTCTTCACTGGAATCTCTCCAAAGGCTTATGGAGAAGCATAAACTGACCAGCCAAATTTTTTGGCAGATGCTGAAATATGGATATTATCCAGGTGCCTATAAAAGATGCACAATATACGACCTCAACAACAGGAATCATGAAAAGGATTTTCTAAAAGTCAGCTTTTTGAAACATTTGCTTCAGTACATCTTTCAGAAGTAAACAAGGAAGAAAGCAATTCTTTGCAAGATTTGGGAGTCAGTATCAGTTTGTTAAGATACAGTCAAAGCACAGATACTTCAAATCGCATGCCAATCTGCAAAAACCACACAGGAATCTGATACAGAATAGCATCAAATTGACTCTAATCCAGGTATTTGTTAGAAGACAGCAAAGTTAAAAGAGGCACAATGGACATACTCTGAAAATTATTAGCTTGAGAAGCAAACTTCAAATTGCTATTGAGTAGGGTCTGTAGGGTTAACCAGGCAACAGGAAAAAAACCCCAAGTTAAATAGAACATTTGCATGATACTGATGCGTTCTCAAACTGCAAATGACATTTGGGACAGAAATACTTTGCAAGCTGCAGAATCACTAGGCCCTCTTTCAAACACTGATTTCTATAAACGTTCTTTCTGCCTGGCAAGATACATCTGTTTGAAGGCACTCTTGACTAAGTGTTGTCCTAGTTAGATATCTTTCCAAGAACTTTCCAATATCATAATTCAGCAGTTCAAATGTGAATATTTAAAACCTGGCCTAACTTTATAGGAATATTTTGCAGCAGTTGCAACATCAGTGAGGTTTTACAGCAAAATAACAGCAATAAAGTCTAAGCTTTTCTAAAAAGAGTTGTCCAGATCACATCAAAGTGCAGTTACACGGTTAAGATAGTAATACTGTAAAACTTGAGTTGGAGAGGCCTTGCTCATTCTCATGTGCACCCAGTGAAATAGCAGATATTCAAATACAAAACATGTTCCTTCATTCAGTGTTCATTGTTTTAACAATGGCTAAACATCCCAAATTGACTAGGATAGCTCTGGAAGTTGGAACCTTGTCCTGGCATCACAAAGAAAATGTGGATGACATTGTCTTTTTTAAAGGGTGGAAGGGCACAGTTACAACAGCCCAAAGGGATGTTTATAATTTATAATACAACAAAGGGATTTTCCTCCCTGTTAAGTTGTTGATCCAGGTGTATACCTGCAACAAAGTCGTGTCTCACATCCCTTAATGCTTGCAGTTGTTCTTACAGTAGAGTACAAGGGTAGGATAGGAACCATGCTCTAATCTTTTCAAGCTTTTTCTTTTATTAAAATATTATTTTGATAGGTGAACATTTACAACAACTCTGGTTTGGAATCACCTTGGCAAGAGCTGTCTAGCCTATGCTTCAGTCTGATATAGAAGTCCTTTCTCAAGAAAACACCTCAATGTGAAAAGGAATCTTGGCTGGTGAAGACTCTAGGCTTCACTCTGCAAGCAGTACTTGTGTTAAAATGTAGCTTCAAGAACTTGATGCTTAGAAGCAAAACACTTCCTTCAAACAGTAGAATCAAACCCTGAAATGCCTAGGGACTTGTTCTTGTTTCCACTGGAGCCAAGGGCAAAGTTTTCAGTGAGAAAAGGCTTAACATAAGTGAATGACTGCCATTTATTGTGCATATATTGGAGCACAAACATCTAGAGTCAGCCCTAAAATTTTCCTTTCCAAAAGCCTTATGGAATTGTTTCGTGGCTCTGCAAACAGAAATCAGACACTAACACTTCCCACTTTTTTTTTTTTTTAAACATTCATAGTGAAGACAAATCATCAAAAGGCCATTAACATAGATGTCCATTTTCTTTTAGTTAGTATTTACTTTTGTCTAGCAAGCTGATAGTGAGGAGACTCCCACTTCTGGTATTAAATCTAAGTGTTTAGAGTAAAAATGCTTGCACAGACTCATTTCAATTCCCAAAGCGTATACTTAAGAATATTGGGATATTGCAATAGTGCAAGGTAAATGCAATCTTCTGCCTACTATAGGCACATACAGTATGCAAGAGCAGTCCTAAAAACTAAAAGAAAAAGGAACTGCAGAATATTTGAGTAAGCCTGCACTGATTCAGTATATCTTTCAATGGTTAGGACCTCAGCAGATACTAAAGCTTCCTTGCCTGATCACACCTCCCAGGCTCTGATGTGGAAGCGAAAAAATCTCACCTGCCTACTGCTGCACATATATCTCATTTAGTATGATATATAATACCCAAGACCAGGCAATGAAAAGCAAAAAGGATTTAAGGGGGAATTTTTTCTCCTTTTTTCCTCCACATCAGGAGAGTTCCAGCCTGGAAGAACTGTTAAAATGACATCTAGTTCACAGCATGAATGGTAGTTTAGAATCTATCTGTGCACAACTTTCAAGGGAGCTTTTTTGTTAAGAAAAGACACACATGCACATTTATCCAAAATAGCAGAGAGAAAAGAAGTAAATTAAACTTTGCAGTATTTCTTACCATGATACCAGTGTGAATCATTATGTAATGCACAGTCTGAGTAACGTCAGCTGCATGGATCAAATTGTGGTAGGGATTTTTGTATTTGCTGTAACCAACTTCAAGAGCTTCAGCAAATGAAATAAGATTGGGAACAGGGATCTGCGGGAAGCAAAAAATAAAATAAGTGGGTTTTTTCCTGCAACAGCTGTGAAGTAAATGATGCAATTAACAAATCACAAATGAATATACCATAGCATTTAGTTAACAACAAAAGAAAAATTTAAAATGTAAAGGTCTAGTATCTCACATGCATCAGGGAGTCTTCACCCAGTTCCTGTATATGTTATATCCCTTTACATTCACCATGCACAGCATGTGGTAGCATACAAGAGACTGCAGAGCTACCAACCAAATAGTTTTCAAGACATGTCTGTCTGTCTGTACCAGGAATGCATAAACTGCTCATATAATAAAGGCATGACAGATAGGAGTCTAACAAGAGGATTATCTCCTCTTCTTCACCACTTTTACCTTGCTTGAGACAAGGTTTCCTTGAATCTGATAGTATGACTTCCCTTCCTTCTCTTCCTCCAGGCTATGTATGAAGTACAGGTACTATCTAGTCCCATTTATTTTCCCATTGTGCTGGTTTTGGCTGGGGTAGAGTTAACTTTCTTCATAGCAGCTAGTATGGGGTTATGTTTTGGGTTTGTGCTGGAAAATCTGTTGCTAATACAGGGATGTTTTAGTTACTGCTGAGCAGTGCTTGCACAGAGTCAAGGCCTTTTCTGCTCCTCACACTGTCCTGCCAGCGAGTAGGACAAGGAGTTGGGAGGGGACACAGCAGGGACAGCTGACCCCAACTGACCAAAGGGATATTCCATACCTTATGGCATCATGTTCAGCAATAAAAATAGGGGAAGGTTAGCCAGGGGACCGCTGCTCAGGGACTGGCTGGGCATCAGTTGGTTGGTGGTGAGCAATTGTTTTCATTTGCTTCACTTGTCTTTCTTGGGTTTTCTCTCTGCTATTTTCCTTTTCATTACACCATTATTATTATTATTATTATTACATTTTATTTAAATTATTAAACTGTTCTTATCTCAACCCAGAAGTTTTCTCACTTTCACCCTGCCAGTTCTCTTCCCCCATCCTGCTGCGGGGAGGGAGTGAGCAAGCATCTGCGTGGTGCTTAGTTGCTGGCTGAGGTTAGACCACAACACCCATATAATGAAATTACATTTTCCTCAAGATTTTTTTCTTTATTTAAAATCCCTGAAAGGTAAACAGTGGGACTGGGAATGGGCTTAAGCCCACTGATCCAGTAACATTGTGTACTTTCTGACTCTGTTGTTAATGGTAGCCCTGGTGTGGTTCTGACTTCAAGCACCCAGAGCTCGATGGGAAAAGCTTAACGGGAAAAGCTGAGTTTGGGTTATTGGTTAAAATTAAAATATTCAAAACAATTTCAGGGTGAGGCAGGCTTTTCGAAAGGAGCATGGAGTTTTGCAGTGGAGAGATTTTGAAACTATAATGAAACTTTTGTTTGGTACTATTATAATGAAAAATTTGGCATTTTGATCCATTTTTTATCTCAGCCTTTCAAAGTTGTTTATAATACTCCATATTGTATTGCAACACCCTGCAAACACCATGGAAAAGCAGCCTTCTCTTTATTTATCCCCCAAGCTGGTTAGGAGAGGAAGGTTCAGCTGAAAGTCCTACACAGTAGTGGGCAACATACTCCAGTCTAGACCATGAAAAAAGTACTTAGGACTAACTACAGTTTTCTGCCTTATTAGGAATCTGTGTTCCATGAACCTAGGACACGGATTCAGTACTGCTGAGTAAACAGGCTGTATACATAATCTGTTTATTTAATGCTTACAGCATTTAACTGCTCACTAGCAACATCCTGTCCCAAACTGACTTGACATGGATCTACATAAGTTTCCTTTTTTTGGGTTGCAGAAAAATTTGCATACTCCAGGTGAAGTCCCATTTGGTAGAACTATTGGCATATTATGATGTTCGATTTGCCATATTCTTTGAAATTCTGCACTGCATTATACAATGAAAACCCATTTCAAACATATTCTGGATTTCTTGTATTTTAAATTTGACATACTTATTTTTGCATACATATTTTTATTTGTGGCTAGTTTCTGACCTTGAAACGGCTCAATAGGTCATATCGGGTAAACAGCTCATACATCATAAATTTCAGACTGTGCTCTCCACTTGCTTCATTTAGGGCAAATACATCAAAAGACCATTTATCAACATCCTGTAGATGAGGGGAAAAGAAAAAAAACCATCAAATTTCCATCTCTCTAAGTAGGTTTCCAATTAATCACTGGAAAAGATATTTGGGATTTTTTTGGAGAGAAGGGGAGAGTCTGGTAGTTTTTTATTGTCCAACTCTTTCAAAGTCTTACTGTAGGTAACATATTAATGACTGTTTCAATATTAATGATGAAAATAGTTGCGTCAGTTATGAATAAAATACTTGCAACATGACCTATGCAACTATATATGCTTTGAATCAAAGGCCTTAATCCTTCAAAATTTAACTTTCCATGTACAAATTGTCTATAGAACCTTGTGGAGCTAATGTGAATACCCATCCTTTAAATAGGTTATAGTGCAACATCATTAACACTATAGCCATACTGCAATTTGAGAATAATATAATAATGTTTGACTTTCAGGTGAAAAGTTGAGGTACTACATTCTCAAGAAATACCATTTTTTAATTGCTTACATAGCCATAGGAACTTTACTACTATAAAAGATCACCTTTTGGGTGAACTACAGTAATGCCTTAAATTCACAGCAAATACTTTACTTGTTCCATAAGCTGCAGCTTCTTTTGTTAGCTCTATCCCAGTACTACTATTGCTTTTTCTTTCCTAAAAATGAAACAAATACTGCTGTCTGAGACACTGATTACCATAGCACTGGGAGCTGATAAAACCATGTCTCACATTTCTATAAAAAATTCTATACAAATCTCACCCTATTTCTCTAATAACATCTAAATGAAATCACAATTATAGGTCAAACAATAAACAGAATCATAGGCTATTTGTGAATTTTTAACTATTAATTTCGCTGTTCTGTGTGCTCAGTTTTATAGTACTAACTATGGCTAGGGTACATTCAGTAGAAAAATATATTCATTTCACCCTAAAAGTCACTAAACATAAGTACAAATATATTCAAATTCCGTAATGATTAAACTTATTTCACCTTAAAAGTTACTATCACTTCTGCTGGGTAAGCCAAACCAACCATGCTAGAAGTTCTTCGGTACATCCTAAAAGAAGAAATGAAATATTAAGGAATAGCACACCTTTAAAAAGTACTGGAACAATTTATCTTTTTTTAATTCATCTTTCACAGTTTGTGAAATAACACTAAGCTATTTCAGGGTCTGATCCCAAAGATGACATAAATCTTTTTATGAACTGATGAGAAAACCCCCTCTGCTGGTATATTACTCTTTTATGTTAGAGCAGTCTTTGGTACATTTTAGCGTAGAAGTTTCAAAGTCATAAAGTTCATTCCCAGAATTTTTCAAAGTCCAGGAGATTTCATTACAAATTTAGAGGTTTCATCTGGATTTCTGTATAGAAAAATAGAGCAATTGTAGAAATTGAAACCTAACTTCTGGATCAAATATTTGCTTCAGGTTCATCACACCACTTAAGGGATCTTCAATGACAGACACTGTGGTTAAATGCAGGATTTGCTGTAATAAGAAAACAAAGCTCTCACCTTTCTACAAAAATCCCAGCCTGTACAGCATGCACAATGCTTCGGAATTTGGGCTTTTCTTCAGGTCTCCTCTTCACTATTCCCATTTCCCTCGTGAATGTAGAAGCTAACCAGTCCCGCACTTCCAGCGGGACTGAATCCGACTGGATGTCAGAGAGCTCATCCTCAGTATCCAAAAGCTTCCTACAAAAAAATTAATACAAGGTAACCGAGAAGATGGCAGACTGAAGCACAAGGAGTATGGACAGGTGAACAGCTACCAAATTAATTTAACAGGAGCAAAGATTGTCTGTAGAATTGACTCAGCACATCACTAAATGTCTTCTCTGGTAGACATACTGAGGCAACTGGGAAGTTGGACACAGGAGATATCTTCCCTCTTTCCCGCTGCTCATGTTCCAGAAGGTAAAAGATACTCAAATGCAAGATATTCAGGTAAAGGCAAGAGAAGATTTTTCTCCAAAGATGTCACAGCTATGGTGGATTGAAGTGTAATCAATGAGTTATAAAATCCCGAGGATACATCTAAAACAGTGGCTGACATGAACGTCTATAGAAAGAGGGCTTGCTGCTATAACTGAGAACACCAGTGGTCCATCTGATCTGTCCTCCGAAATGGTACAAAAAATGTTTTGATACTTACAAGCAAAGTAAATGATATTACATAGTAATGCTATGGTGAATGCACTGCAATGAACACCCTGTACACATGCTCATCATATTATTCCAGCGCAGTAAAAGTATTAAAGATAATTAATTCTTTCTGTGTGGAGATCTGTATTCCTATTGAAGGAGGGGTAACAAAATCATAGCAGTAAAGATATTATACAAGACTGGATTACAATCAGCTTTCACAGTTCTTAGTTGTTCAAAAAGTTAGAAAAGTTATGTATACTTCTTGCAAAATAGAGGAAATCTTAAAAAGAAACTTCAACAAAACTGAATTAGAGGACATCAGTTTATTTAAAAGAAACATGTGATTAAATATTCTATTAAAACAGACTTAACTGCAATTCTACAATTCTATAAACCCACCAGATGTAGGAACACAACATTTTTCTTGCTGTTATTTGCCCATATCACTCAGTCTGCTGGGGTTTTCCAAAAAACAAATCCCTTAGTCAGATAACAAGTTTTCCTTCATGCAGTTGTGCAAGAAACCCCAGAGTTAGGATGACCCGAACATATGTAAAGCATGCCACCCTTTTAAAATTTTTTCTTAAAAGTGATACTAATTGAATTGCAGGCATTATTTGATTACATAGATCTATTTCTCTAGTGCTGTATTTCTGAAACTGCTCAAGTTTGTGTGAATTGGACACAAAGCAATGATGGACAAAGTATTTTTGAGTGTGATTTTCTTATCATACAATCCACTCGTCAAGTTAAAACTTGGGTGTCTTCTCCTGAGTGAACAGGATTCCTGGGAAATATATTTGGTAGGAATTTGGCTAACAGAATTTGTAGACGGGTATTTTGGAGAGGAAATTTGTCACTTCTTTTTTTACATTTTTATGTTGCTACCTCTGCTCCTGTCTTTTCTTTCTACTCTCAGCATAACACTGTTGACTCTTTCCCCTATTTGTGCACTCTCTCATATTTATTCAGGAGCTCTTTCACACTTTTCACTTTCTCTGTTTTTCTTCTTCAACATTTTCAAAACCTTGCCTAATCCAGGTCTTCTCTAGCATATAGAGGAATTGAGCAGCAGCATGGATGATGAAGAAAAGCCTGAATACAGCATAGTTCAAAAGAATCCCCATGTAAATCTAATACTGTCTGAGGGATTATAGGAAGATGCCTAGTAGGAAGCATGATGCCAGAAGTGTAATATAAATTATTGGTGAGTGTAGCATATTTGTGCTCATCTGCTCTATTCTCAGTTTCAGCAGCTCATCTGGTTGGCAGCATATTTTGTGAGACTTTTCAACTGGGGTTTAAAAAAAAAAATCCATAAAATACCCCCAACACCACCACTGTTTGCTGAAAGAACAGCAGAAACATTCCTATTTTTTAGGGACATAGAATGATAAGACTAGGAAGGCTCATTAACATAGAGTGCACGAGGAGCACAATGGACAAGAATTATGAGATTTTCTGACAGTGGGACACAGGCTAAAAGTCAGTAATTTATTTTGGAGAAACAGGACTTGTGTAAAGGAAAGGATTTGAGCAAATTATCTTACAAAACTGAACCAAGGCTGAGACTTGGCATAGGTCAAAAGCTATAAATTAATTTTATTATCTAAATTAAAAGCTATGTTATAGTCCACTTAAATCCCTACTAGTCTAACACTGTTATTAAATACCCTTGGTAAGATCAATACATTTATATTTATGAGTAATGTTTGACATTCGATGTATTTGTAGCATAATCAGGAAGAAACCCTATAATACCTAAAACATATTTTTGTAACTATTCCAACTGTTACTCAAATGAGATTAAATTATTCCAGGGATAAAAGGACCATGGGTTTTAGGTTACCTCAGAGCATGCAGCAGGGACATTCCACATCACCTGTGCAGCATGAAGCAGAGCTCCACATCAGTTTGCTATAGTCTGATGCAGATCTCAATTTGGGACCAAGTCCTAAGCCCTGCAGATATGAGCTGCTGGAGTACAAATTAAGGCTAGAAATACACACTGTAGTTTCTCTAAATTTTTTAACCATTCAGCTGTAAAATAGGAGGACTCTTCAGTCTGCAAATGATAGTAATAAGAGTTACTTTATGAAGACAACAGAGTAAACAGTATTTGAAAAAAATGTTTCTTTAACCAGTAATTTTCATGAGACCACTGATCTCTGATGAGAGGTGACTGAACAACATACTACAGGAGAGTTTCAGTGTCTCTGGTTCCTACTTAAACAACTAGGAGAGTAACTGCAACGTAGAATTACATTGTGAGCACAATCTTTGTAAGTACAAGCTCTTACAAATCCCTCAACACATAATGTTAGTAACTTCTCAAAAAGAATGTTTCTTTCAGAAGCCTAAATGAAACAACATGTAGGGAGAGGAAACAAGAGCTAATCATTCATCTCATAACTATCTATTTTCTACACTTTCTTGACCTTTTGAAGAGTAAGATTTATATTGGGGAAAATTACTCATGGCATATGCATTGCTAGACATGGTCTCTGAATAAAATCACTAATGACTGTCATTCTTCTGTAATTACAGGGACAGGGCTCATATATGGCTCTACACATCTGAATAAATGGATAGTTAGATGGATATATAATTTGATGGCAATTTTAATTAGGAAGGGAAATAAATTGGGCTATGTATTGCACCATACAAACTATGCTTATCACAAATTCTTAGAATCCAATATTCAACTCATTTCATAGTTTGTAACTTTTGTTAACTTTTATTTATACGTCAACTATAAAATATAGTATTTCCATTATAATTCCATCGGTTGCATATATATGTATATATACACAATATTGTGGACTCTGTGAAATACATCTAATTGTTCACCTTTTACTTGCTGACTGTGAAAAAATGTCTTTAAAATAACCTAAATAAAGCAAATGTATACATTGAGACATAAAAGCATCAAACTGTTCTTATCAGTAATTCTACTTACTATTTACAAAATGCATATATAGATATATATATATAATTTTACTAAATGTAGCAAAAAGAATCTTCAGCAGTAGTAGAACTTGTACACATTAACCAGAAGTACTAACAGCACTTCAGTACTTACATTACAATAATAGCTGAAATTTTCTATTTCACCCAATGAGAACTAGTTTTCGATTGGCCACCACTGTATTTTTTTACATGGATCTTGTTGTTTTTATGTCAAGCCATTTTGCAGCTAGTTTCCTGGGCCCTGGTCTATTGATGTACATCACTGCAGTGAATGCATCAAGTAAATCACAGAGCCCTTATATGCCTGTCCTTGCCGTTACTACTTCTGGTGCTCAGAACTTAACCACAAGAAAGGTTGACTCTTCAAGCAGATGTATTATAACATCGCTCTGATGCAATCACTGAGCATTATAACATCATCATTTCTTTAAATAAATTATACAATACAACATTGTTTATAATTACTGGGAAAAAAATGTAAGAGTCTGAAGTGTATATTCAGAACACTTTTATTCCTCAGTGTTAATATTACTGCTATTTTAATTTATACCTACTTAGAACTGAAAACTTTCAAAAGCTTCAGTAAAATCAGTGAATCAATAGGAAGTTATTGGTGTGTGGATTTTGCCTAATGAAAGTTATTATTTCCTGGATAAATGGAAAATATATTTATAAATTCTGCATTCTGTAATTCTACTGTTATGCAGACTTCTTGCTCTAACTTGCCACTTTATGAATCACTGGTGAATAGGTAAATTATTATTATAGGTGATTAATCAGGATGCCTTAATATGTAAACTTTTACATAAATTAAAAAATGCCATTGGATAAATTAATAACCAAAAACCAAGTGACCATATTTGTCAAACACAAGGTTAGAACGTTTGCCTTAGCAAATATTTGGAGTTGACTGACTGCAAGATTCATAACTTCATCCTCCAAATCAACCAGAGATCGGAGATGGTGGGCATTCAGTTTGTATTTTAAAGCTACATAGTTGTTCCACAACGTCAACCTTAAAGTAAAGTAAAACTCTGCTGAGATCAATCCCATTCAACTGAAAGGCATGAACTCCAATATCCTAGTTGAATTAAATAAATGTTAAGATACCAAGGCATACACTTTAATTCTTTCTTCCCTAAAGCTATCAACACATAAAAATGCTAATAAACAAAACAAAAAAGCTGTAATACAATATGCCCCAGAAAGTACTTTTTTTCAACACAAAGCCAGAATTTCAGGGTTACATACACTTATTTTGCTCATATGTCATTAGTCTATTAAGTAGATGCAATACAAGGAAGAGATAGGCGTGGGAAGGAGAGGGGGAGGCTTGGGTTATTTAATTCTATTCATTCCGTGAGTGGAACTCCCATTGACAGTTGTGGGAATAAGTGAGATATGGCCCATGGCATTTCAGCTTAGCAATCAATTAATATTGCAGTCATAGTAACTAATAACCTGATCTTCTTGTCACAGTACTGTGTTTTTTGCCAAGAATAATTTTTCAAAATTCATGTAGTGATAATTTCTAGCTCTCTTTTCATTTAATCAGAATTTTAAATATAGTAATGGACTAGTCAGAAGTATATTTCTTTTCCCTTAGGAATATATCAGATGTACTATGGAGGAGAAGAAAGAAAGAAAATGAAAAAAATCTAAAATTAGATAATGGTAATGGGGAAAAAAATCCATCAGTGCTCATCAGTCATGCTGCCTAACAGAGGTGGTGAAAGATTTCCAGAAGAGTGATTGAGAAGGAGGTATTAGCTCTTTACCATTTAGTGAATTAATCAAGTTAATGATCAACCCCTTAAGAGTGAATTGATCAAAGTCCTATTCTAGGTTTACAATGCAGAAGGCAATGAATTTATAGTCCAAATAGCCAATTCACATTTTTTTCAATTATTTCTGAATGAGCATGAATCAGTATATTCAATCAATATTTCCATCCTCTATAGTCCACTACAATTTCCACTAACATTGGATTCTCTTGACTCCCACGGAGGATAAACAAATTGCAAAAATGATTGAGGTGCATTTTTAGTACATAAAGGTCTTTCTAAAGGAAACTATTAATTTATCAACACATTGTAATCTTAAAATTTAGCACATTCTCAGAAGAATTGTCCTCATATTAAGAACTACCAATTGATTACAATAAATAGAAAATACTCTGGATGAAATACAGTTATTACAACAGCAGATAAGTAATAGAGTAAGGACCATTGTTACTGGAAACATTCACTTGTTGATATGTACTGCCAATTCAGAAATACAGACATACATACTGAAGACCATCAACAATCTCAAAATTCAGGTCAGGATATTGATGATTTAAAAATATCATTTTCAGGAGTACAGCTGTGAGCAAATGTATTTTCTTTTTTTTAATTCAATTGCTTTAATGTTGCATCCTGGAAGCTCTATAGGGCAGGGACTATCTCAGGGCATGACTCAAATAAATTAAGAGCAATAACTTTGAGATAGAAAAATTCAATAACTTTGGAAAAGGGATGCAGGTCATTTATTAAATATCCTGAATTGAATAGTTTTAGTCAGAATTTAACAGATTTTAAGTGGGTTTTTTTTTAATATAACTTTGATGCTGTTGTAAGCTTCCCTCTCAGAAAAAGCCTTTGGCTTAGTACAGAAGATTTGAAAGGCTTATCTTAAGCTTTTATAAGGATGGAATACACTGAATTAATCTCAACACAATAAGCTTTTTCTCAATAGCAGCTTTTACAGAAGTATCATTTGTAGATTCCCTTAATGGATGAACTGAATGATTTACTTCAAATGTTATATTTGTTGCTGACACAGCAACTTCAGGCGAAGTACATTTAACCATGGGTTTGCTACAGAGGTCAGTGATACACACAGCAAACTTGACTATTCAAGGTTATGATATAACTTCATGCTTAAATAATTGCCACTTCAAATCTCTCCTCAACTAAGTCAACTCAGAGAGGAATCATATAGACTGCATTTTTCATCTGGCAAATAATTAGCAAATAGGGTATCCCGTTCCACTTGTTTTATCCTTGTGCCATTAGGCAGATTATTTTCTTTAATATTCCTAGATTTTTTTAAAAAAAGCTAATTTTGAGGAGTAGTATTGTCAAAATAAATTACTGAATGCCCCACTGTTCCGTGAATGAAACAGTTACCTTCATGTAGAAATGAACAAATTAATCTGTCTTTTCAGGTAGAGAGATTGGGAAGATTTGCCGGTGTGACCATCTCTGCTGGTTACCCTGAGTGCATAATGGTGTTTGAATTAGCACAATCTCTTCCATAACCAGAGCTTTACAGTCAGTGAAATTACGTGATTCACTAAGTCAGCTTGATGCTGTATGCTACGGGTGGAACAGAATGCAAATGGTTCTGTAATGACAAGCAACAAACCTGCTGTCAGATGCTATGATGGTTTTAGCTGGGTTAGAGTTAATTTTCTTCACAGTAGCTAGTATGGGGCCACGTTTTGGATTTGTGCTGGAAACAGTGTTAATACAGAGATGTTTTAGTTATTGCTGAGCAGTGCTTGCACAGAGTCAAGGCCTGTTCTGCTTCTCACACTGCCCCAACAGCAAGTAGGCTGGGGGTGCACAAGAAGCTGGGAGGGGACACAGCCAGGACAGCTGACCCCAACTGACCAAAGGGATATTCCATACCATATGATGTCATGCTCAGCATATAAACCTGAGGGAAGAAGAAGGAAGGGGGGGACATTCAGAGTTATGGTGTTTATCTTCCCAAGTAACCATTGCGTATGATGGAGCCCTGCTTTCCTGGAGATGGCTGAACACCCATCTGCCAATGGGAAGTGGTGAATTAATTCCTTGTTTTGCTTTGCTTGTGTGCACAGCTTTTGCTTTACCTATTAAACTGTCTTTATCTCAACCCACAAGTTTTCTCACTTTTACTCTTCCAATTCTCTCCCCATCCCACTGGGGGGACTAACCGAGCAGCTGCGTGGTGCTTAGTTGCCCGCTGGGGTTAAACCACGACAGACACTTAGCAGCAGCTGATGTAGCACTAGCTTAGAGCCTTGCAATGCTCATACTAAAATAGGGCTTGTGAAAATGAAATAATACAAGAAACATAAAAGATGGAGCCTTCACTGACTTTTGCTCTCATTTAAAATACAGAGAAGCCGCTAAACCTATATTGGCTAGAAGAAAGAAAGCACAGGGGTATCATATAAGTATGCCAGTTCATTATTTTTTTAGATATTAATTACTTAGCCTAAGATGGAGCAGCTGCCATGGACTCAGCTTCTATTGCAGTACTGAAAAACTTGAAAACGGAACTGCCTTCTTCAGCTTGCAAACATAACCAAAACTGCATACTGAAAGCTGCCCAAGAACAGGCTATGCCGACCATTCCTCACCTCAGGATCTTCTGGAAATAGGAGAATTTCATCAGTTGCTGGGCTGTTGCTAAGCGCCATTCACACTTCCACAACACACAGCTCTGTGAGCACCAGCCTCTCCTTTCTTCTTCCTTAGACTCCATGAGACAAAGATACACACATGCATGTTTCTATCACAAATACTTCTGTGGTGCACTTTAAGGGTCACACAGAAGTTTGGCAAGATGAAATGATGAAACTCTTTCTCTTGCAAATGACATGATCACAGTTTAAATTATTTCCTTTTTGTCCAAATTTGAAGACATGTTTGTCCCTGCTGTAAGCTCAGAAACCACAGAAATATTTGGTGCATTACTGGAGTAGTACACTGGAAATTCAGTACGGTCCAAGGTGTTTATTACAACAGCAGTCACAAAGTTTGGATTTAATGACCTCCTTCTACTTAACGTTATACATATCAGAATGTGCACTTTTTTTTAAATAAGAGCTTTTTCTCAAGAAGAACTGTGTTTACCATTACAATATAATCAAAATACCTTCACTATTTCCAGAGTTCTCATGCAAATTTATATTGTTATAACACCACTTACCCTTAATGAGATTTCCTTTTGCTTCATGAATGTAGCAATAACCTTTGTTATTTTGTCTTGTTGAATCGAAGATCCTCAAAGCAATTACCAGCTATGTACAACAGATCTACTTCTTACATTACTGAAACACAGTCTCTTCTAAGTCAAAAGTTCTCAAGAGGTTAGAGCCTTTTAAAAAGGGCATTATACAACCTAAACCAAACTAAAACCAACATATGGAATTGAAACTGCACAGATAAATATCCTCCTGAAATCAAGCATATTTTCTAAAATGTTAAGGCATTTAAAAAATGTAGAAGACCATGATTGGAAGAAAATATTCTGATTTTATCCAGAACAACTGAAAAATGTTCTCTGCAAGAAGTTGGGGGGTTTTTTTGTTTTATTTGGCATTGGAATACATATTTATTTTTTTAATCTTGTAATTTCCATCTAGATTTTATTTGATTTATTTTCTTCTCAGTTAGCAGGAATAAAGAGGTGTGTTTATAAGGAACAGAACAGCTGTTATGACTGAATTATCAGGCTGTATTTATTTCCTGTTTGACTTGAAATATTCTTCTTCTACTACCTTGAGCCAAGTGGCAGGTACTAATGGAGAAAATTCTACAAGATTTGTCAGAATTATTTATAACATCTATTGAGTAAGTTTGAACTTCTTCCACAGAGGAGATCTGCTGAGGGGCTGGAACTGTGAGAGTTTGACTGATAATTTTCAGCTGAGAGTGAACCTCTGCTTCAGCTACCAGAGACCTAGATCTCTTTCAAGGAAGTGTTTAGAGCAGCTTATAATTATTCAGCACTGAGAGATGCACCAGTCCTAAAAAGGGCTTGTTAAACAAACTTATTAATTGACATGGAGCCACAGAAAATTAAGCTCATAGGTAAGCAGCACTTACGTATGTCTGATTTCTCAATGCTTTCCAACTTTCCATCAGCTCAGAACCTTTTGACAGTCATTGCTCCAAACCAATTTTTTGTAATTTTGGAAGGTTACCCCTACTGCCTATCCCTGTTTCTAATGAGTCTACTCTCAGAAGTCCATAAATAAAACCTTTTGTGTTATTTCTCTGTCTTTTCCCCAACCCATCTGCATATAGTTTGAGAAAGAGCATGTATGGAAATGAGTATCTGTAGACAGTTTAAAAAAATGCTATCTTATGCTCAGATAAAAGGCTATAGTGTAGCACAACAGAGAAGTAGACGAAAGGAAAGTACGAGGGCCTGAGAAAAATACTTCATACTCTGCTAAAGGGTTTGAATTCTACAGCCATTTCCAGCTGATTGTTGCACTATAAAAAAAAGGCTCAAGGTGCCATCAGCTTACATGTCTCTGTGCACACACAATTTTCTAGAATGATACAGGCTTTCCAATCAACTCAAATGAAGTAACAATATACAAGAAAAAAAGGGGTATCTCCTACTGTAAGAAATTGGAACTGATCACTGAAAAAAGCTCAGGGTTATAAAGAAAGAAGTGGTTTTGCTAGATTAATGACTGAGATTTAAGTTTTAAGTAGCACAAATGTTCCCCAGAGCTGTGGAACAGGCCAGGCTCTTTCTCAGTCCTTAGCTACTATTGAACATGCTCTGTGAGATACCTCATACTTGGATCTCTTTATTTACCTCAGTTTTGATTTTTCTTTTTGCTTTTTTCATCTCTGTGCTTGTGAAGAATTGCAGAAGGTCCTCCTGCAATAGGTGTGGGACCACTGGTGGGACCATTTTACTATGCTGTTTAATAGGATGTCATAACAGACAAATTAGTTAGGACAATGCTCCTAACCAACCCTCTGTTAGTTGCTATTCCTAATCTAAATGTAGAGATATTTAAGAGGGATTTCTCTCAGATGGTATTGATGTCTGTCTCCCAGAAAGGTGGGAAGGAAGAGAACACTGCAAACAGGATTCAGTTTTAGGTGGCTGGTTGAAGCTGATGTCTTCCTCTGCTTCGATATGTAAGCAATGGGTCAGTAAATTCATCAGGACAAAATCCAAGGCTCTAGCATGGGTTTAAAATAGAAAGCATGGGTATTTTCATGTGAGTTGCCAAAACTCTGTACTGACTTTGGTCCTAAGCCTGCAATACTTTGTACCTTGTAGAACCAGGCATCATTAAATTTTCTATCTTATAAGCCAAATGTCAGGAACTATTATATCCTGTAAAGCATGCAACTTCCTTCTGGGATTTAGTTAATAAAAGTAATCTGTACTCGGATTATTTTCTCACTGCATTACTTGGTGTATTAATTGTTATTGCTCTATACTATAGAAATTACTTTTATCCATACAGCAATTCATACATAAGAAACTTACTGAAATAATTTGAACTTTGCGATGTATAAAACTGCAAGTTCAGGCTCAGCAGGAATAAGGCATTCTGCTTATGATCTAAACTATTATTTCTAATCTACTAATGAGTTCAGTTAACTCAGTTCCAGACTCCCAACAGCGGTAGCTCTGTGCACGACAAAGAACCTGTATTCTTTGGTGGGAACGAGGACAAATGTAACCACACAAGCTAATTCCAGCCTCCATTGCCATTTGACTCAATGATACACTGCTTTTGTTCCGTAAGGATTAGCTTCCCAGAAGCTGAAGAGACCTTCTTTGTGTGTTTATCTTTAAATGTTTTAGTGCAGATTTACACTACAGAATATTGGTCATGCTATTTAAAATGTGATTATCTTTTCAGTTTGCCATGCCAAAGAGTTTACTATGAAAGTACCAGTGGTGACTACAGTCTCTCCCTGCCACACAACAAATATCTTAATTTACAAGTTGTTTTTAATGGGGAAGTGTCAAAATTTAAAACAGCACTATACATAATATTGTCCAACTAAGAAACGGAGGCTCAGTTTATATTTTTAGCATAAATTTAATACAAACACCACTAGGTTAAAAAAATGCATTACTCTGAGTCTGAATTTCATGGAGAGTGCATTAGTCCAAGGAAGAGAAATTAAAACCAAAATGAAGAATATGACATATAAAACGCAAACCACTAAAGTAAGAGAATAAAAGTTGAAAAGTAGGTTTCATTAAAGTAATTTCAATTTCAACTGTTACTTATAGTGTATCATGGGCACGAAAATTTGTTTTATATGTCTACATACATATACTTCAGAAATATAGCTACAGAAAGATATACCATATGCTTAATGCATATTTATATAAGGAATGCTACCAACATTTGGTAGATTTACAAACTCTGAGGTTGCATAGGAGAACAGAAGTATTCAATAAATGAAAGCAAAACAAGAAACCTGTCTCAGGTATTTCCTTTCTGACTTAGTACAGTGAAAAATCAGACTGTTCTGCAAATATTGGATGCAATAAATAAGATTAAACATTGTTGTGCATCAAGCTAGGGAAGAGCAAAAGCTTAATCCATATACTGAAGTAGAATTTTTGAAAATAAAGTCACCATTATGAGGTCATAATGCCCCTAGGATTAAGAAAATAGCCTGAGAACTATGAAAATCTTACAAACCACTATAAAATTATATATGTGTATTTTTATTTGGGCAGTTCAATAATCTTGCTATCAAGTCCTATGAGGGCAATTAGCTTATTTAAAGATTTTCTTACAGCAAAAATAATGCACCTGTTGCTGCCAAAGCCTATGGATTTTCAGGTGTACCAGTTTTCTGTGTATGAAATGTCTGTTACTTGATGCTCCCACACAGAGGCAGAAAGACTGGATTCCTCATTGTAATGATACTATTAATTTCCACAGAAGCCACCTCAGTTTAGAAACAGAGTAAATCTCACACTATTTTCATTGTCCTGGTGCTACTATTCAGAAAGAGCTATGAATACTATATCCATTTAATCACAGTGTTTGAGAGGTGTATGGAAGGAATAATGAGTGGTTTATGCCCTTTTCCCCTATGCAGCCTTAACACAGCTCCCATGGTTATTAATGCAAAATAAATGCTTAAGCTCCAACCACTGGTGGTGACACCGTATCACGTAATAGAGGGGAGAGAGTGGCATATTAACTACTAATATTTTAAAATATTTAATTTAAATTCATTCAGTTTTCTAACAAAGCCCAGGTCCCCTGGAAGTCACATAAAATGGTTTTCCCAAGTCTGCTCAGTTAAACTTAATTTAACTGAATCTGTAAACATCTTCATAACACATGTGAGCCCTCTTGAAGCCACTGAGGTCCCTAATGCTTTTCAAGTTGTCTTGGGATTGCTAGCAATACTGTTGAAAGTGTCCCTAAGAACTATATTACAGATGGGAGGCTGCTCAGGAAATTCTTCCCTGTTACCACAGTTTTGTCAGCTTTTTACAGAACTGGACATGCATACACTCTGAGAGCAGGTCACCAGTATAAGTGATCTGAAAAACAGACCACTGATACCAGCTTCATTTGCTATTGTTTTCATTCTTCTGTTTTCAAATGGGTAGGCTTTCTAGTGTCCAATAGTAGATGCTCCAAATTCCCAGCTGGCAAGGATTGGTGTGTGAATCACATGCATCAAAGGAAAAGAAACAGGAAAAAGTTAGAGCAGTACTTTAAGCACTGTATCAAATATGCAGATTTGCAAGGGTGGGGGGACACAGAGAGAGAGAGAGAGTTAGACCCATGAAATAATCAGTATGATGGCAGAATTCTTAAATGTAGTATGGAACCAAGACATACACTCGATGTTCCAGCAGTATTGTAGAAGTTTTGGCAGACATCTCTACAAGACCATGCTGTTTAGAAAAGATCTTAAAAAGGCCAGCACACTGAAATAAAAACTGTGAGTTAGCTAGTTAACTTCAATATAGTACATATCTTAAAATTCTTTCAAGAAGCCAAATACTTACAACTTCTAATTTAATTGGAGCCAATCCACATTAAAGATGATTGCCAACAATACTGCCAGTAACAATAATCATAAACAAAGCATCAAACATTATAAAATAAATCACAGCTTTTCATGAATTTATGTATTTACAGGCCAGATTATAATATTCTGACTCATCTCCGAGAGCATTTCATTCCAAAACAGCCCATTTTTTTCATTGATACAGTCCTCAGCATGATTATCTGTATGTGGCCTGTGAGGGAAAGAAAATTCATCCTTCAGAAAATTCTTATGACTTTACACTGTAGAGATGAGAACTAGGCAAACTCTCCAGACAATGGTTACATCTGACCTTTGGAATCATACTTGCTTTAACCTTGTCACTAAAAGATCTAAGAGCCACATACAATTCTTCTGATGTGCAGAGACCTTCATGTCAGTTACAATTGCATGCAAAGACTAAATTTCTAAAATGTGATTCCCAACATCCTTTCCTTTTTTTTTCCCCTCAGACTTACCTGGTTTCATCAATATAAACTGCCTCCAGCACAGATGCTGCATATTCAATATTCTTTTTTAAATCCACCACATTAATATCACCCTTCTCCAGCTGCTTTACCAAGCATCTTAATCTGTGAAAAAGAAAATAAAAATGTCAGTGTATTGCGTATATCAAATTTTAGTGACTGCATTTTCTATTTGAAATATTGGAACCAACACAATAGCCAATGTAGAGGCAAGAGATCATCACTGCATCTCTTTTAGAAAAATACGGGTTTAGAACACACATAACAATGACCAGTTGTATGTTTTTACAGCTTGCTAAAGTTGTAAGATCTATTAAGAAAAGGACTATACTCTCCAGTAAGTTGCTACCACCAGAGTGATTTCATATTAATTTCTGAAATTACTATTATGCCTGAGTCTCTAATTTTGCTTAAATAATAAATCTTTGCAAGTTGTCTTACTATAATTTTTCTGTACTTAGAACGTTGATTATAATTTTTTAATATACACTATATACTGATTTTGCTTCATTTAAACATCTTTACTTTTTATTTAGGCCTCCAGTATGTTTTTGCTGCGGAATTTGTATTTCTTATTAGTGTGAGCTAATGTGGAGATCCATTGTTTCTGAGTTTACAGAAAATTCACCATTATATCAGATGAAAGGTGATGCCTATAGCATTAGAAAAATCCAAATATTTTCCCAAGTGTGATTTTACTTTTAGTTTTGAGAACTTTCTTTTACATTACAAACATGGATACGCCCAAAGGGGATTTTTGTAATGCTTCAGCTCATGCCTCTGTAGCAATATACTTATACAGATAAACTCCCTGAATACCAGATTTTTCCTAAACTCTCTGATGAGGAGAACACTTCTGACAGTGCTCAACTTAACCATACAGAGTAGTCACAGCAGTGGAGTGAAATGAAAACCTTATCAGTAACTGTGTAGGGCTGGGATTAAATGGACGCTTAAAGAAGTATGGGTATTTTCCTTCTTTCTATGCTATATCTCCAAGTTGAAATAATCTACAGTTTTGTATCATGCAAGATAAAGACTTCTGTAATTAAAGATACGTCATTATTTTAACATAGCTTTCATGAAATAATCATTTTTATGTGTATGAAATGTGAAAAAATTGTGACACAAGAATTTAGTTTAAAAGTGGATTAAAATTGAGTCAGCACTAAGCTGAATCTACTTTCAGAAAAAAATCGTATTTATGATATGAAAGAGCATATACAAAAATATACATTATATAATAATGTGTTATACACACTATATTATTTTTATTTGGACCTAATTAAAATGTATTAATTGAAAAATGCAGTGATATTCAAAACAAATTCCTCATAAACTCAGAAAGTACTCTTCTGTCATAAAACCACTTTCATGGTTTTTCTTTATATTTCTTTGACCTAAGTATAATTATGTCCAAGCCTGCAAGGATAATTTTAGCAAAGGGAGTTTTAAGATCAGCCTCCTCAGTTTTCCAAAGTCTTAATTCAATTCAAATTCAACAGAACATAACACAAATAAGGCTCTTGGCAACCATATTGGTATTTTACATAGTGCATTGCATATCAATAGAATGGAAAATTTAGTGTTAAAAAATTTTCCCAGAGAAGTGAGGTGGGTGGATGAAATACTGCGAGAGCACATCTTCTACACAGAAATAACCTTATGCATGGGGAGGCAGTTCCAGTACATAACTCCTACCACTTTAGAGGTACTCATAGACTAAAGAAGTTAATTCATAGACACTCATGTTGCAGTACCCAGCACACCCTCTGTAACTCTCCTGGGATGTGTGCTCCTCAGTAATGCACACCAACACACATACAACCTCTCCTGAGCACCAACGCCCAAATGCCTGGGTGAGTCCAGCAGCAGCATCATCACTGCTTGCAAATAGCCATAGGGTGGTTCTACCACTTGCACTGCTCCCTCCGTGTTTGACAGAGCATGTTCCCAAATCACACTTTCCAAAGTAGAAGCATAAATGAAGTTAAAAATGCAACACTTCACAGCAAGGGACCAGGCTATGGTAGAACAATATTATCTCAAAATGACTTCAAATCCTACAATTTTCAGTGGTTCTATGTTTTCTCAGGGCACAGACGAGATGACAGATATGTGGAATCATTTTTACGCTTGTAGGAGGAAAGGAATCCCTGAGGGAACCTTTAAGCCACAGTGACCTTGCAATATCTCGCTGCATAGGTGGCAGTCAGTTTGCCCTGTAGTTTTAGTTTATATTCTAGGAGGAATGCTGAACACAATAACAAACCAGGCCACTTGGAAAAGCTGCTCAGGCAGAGTTAAAGTGATTCTGAAGAGGTTACAGAATCACAAAAGGACAAAAAACTTATAATTCAGTGATGACCAGTGACCTTGTCATCTCATGCATCCATGCTTTGTGGAGATGTCCTCAAGAGTGTCTGTAGCTGACCCAGTGCAGATCTATCATAGAACCACAGGATAATTTTGGTTGGAAGGGACCTCCACCTTACCCAAGCTCTTGCTCAAAGCAGGGCCATCTTCAAAGTTAGGTATAACTTCAAAGTTAAATCCAACTTCTGGGAGGCATTTCCACTCAAGTTCTGAATGCATGGAGATTTCATAAACTCTCTGGGAAACCAGTTTCGATGTTTAACCAGCCTCACGGTGGATTAATTTTTCCCCAATATCTGACTGGAATGTCCTTTGCAGCAACTTGTGCCCAGTGGCCCCCAACCTTTGCTGTGCCCATCCAAGAAAAATCTGGCTCTACCTACGGAACTACTTCCCACTAGGAAGCTGAACACAGCAATAAAATCCTTCCATAGTGCTGCTGATCAGACACTTGTCAGGTGATAATCATGACGTCTACCCCAGAAGTTAGAACAATGGACTTCCAGCGCTGCAAAATTAAGTGGGTTATAATGATATATGAATGATCTGAATATACTCAAAATATTATGCATTAAAGTGAAATAGCCACAGAGTTTAAGAGCTGACATTTCAGTAATGAAACTAACATTTTAGTAAAGAATAAATATGTCAATTTGTAAGACAAACCAACAAGTGCTAAAATACTCATAGCCCAGCATTCCATAAGACAAAGAAAATCGTAAAAAGGACAAGGAAACGTAACAAAAAAGAATTATTATTCCAGCTGTATTGAGCAGGACTTTTATTTATTTGTTTGTTTTCTTCTAATTAAGTGTGATAAATTGAAAACAAACATGAGAAATACCATTAGAAAACCTGAAATGCTACTTAAAATTGGAGCTAATTGTATTACCCTGCCTGTGAACTGTGCTACTATGAAATAATAGACAGCAACAAGAAAAAACTGGAGGGGCTATTTTGTGAAGTAGAAAAATGGACAATCTGAACTGTTTTAAGGTGCAAAGTAAGTGGTATGCAGAGTTAATATGACACAACATGACAGAAAGAGATTTTTAGAGAAAAATAAACAGATCATTTGTCTCAGGAGAACTGAAAACTGCATTTTAAAACCAGCAGCCCTGGTTTGTAAGGGAAAAAGAGACATCTGCAATTAATAAAGGGAGTGGGTGGAGACCCATATTCTGTCATATTGGGTAAACACCATTAACAGCGCTGTGGTATTAAAAGTTTTTATAGACCATCCAAATGTGCTCTGCTCCTAGCTATCTTTAACAGTGCTGTCTGTGAGGTTACCAGGACCAGTATTTTCCCGTTCCTCACCTCCCCGTGCAGCTGAGCCTATGTCCAACTGTGGGCAATAAGCTTTGAGGCCCACCCAGCAACACAGGCTAACCAGGAGAAAACGAGGATTTTACTAGGAGCTGAAGTAACATGGTCTCGATTAACAGTATCAAAATCACAACACAGTTGTTCCCTCCTTCCTCATTAAAATTCTCCCATGTTTGAGTTAAAGTCTCAAGAAATCTACTGTAACTTTTACAGGTTGTAAAAGAAGATAAGGATTCAGTGATTAAAAAAGACTTTTTGCAATGTCATCATCAGAAAATGTGTTCTTCTATAGAACCAAGCAAAGTTCAACAAGAGAAATATGTTTGGAAATACTGAATAATTGTCCTAACCACAGATTAAAAAAATAACAAAGAGAGGTGTCAGAGGTGGGATTACTTAAGAAAGGAGATTGTAAGGTAGAGAATCAGAGGAGTTGGACAAATTCAGTTTCAGATTTTAAGATGTTAAATAAATCACATTTTAAATAAATTACCAGTAATTGCTGAGAATAAGTGAAAGGTTCAGCTTAACAGTCTTCAAGAACCAGAAGAGGAAAATTCAGCCTGAAGTTAGCTTCTGAACCTGAGAAAAAGACCCTGTGTCTGCTTTCCCAAAGACTGCCTTTATCTGTCATCGGAGTCTCCTCACCACCGAGTGCTGCAAAGAAACAGCTTTCTAACTTACACATCTGGACTTCACTTAAACTGTTTTGGAAACTTTGTACAAAAAAAGCTGGCTTTTGCCACAGATCCTATTAAAGGGGAAGTGAAATAAACTGTAAAAAGTAAACTGTAAACTAACCCTGCTTCCTATTATATTTTGAAATTAATGGAAGTCACTGTAGAAGATGGGCAATGAATAAATGGATAATTCTTTGAAAATAATAAACACATGCTAATGCTAATTACAGAGAAATAGTTAATATTCAGTAATCACAATGCCAGTTTAAAAATTATCTGTGTTAAGTCAAATCCAATTACAAATTGTAAATCATTATGTTCCCATGAAGTAGTTGAGAAAAGCCTAGCTGCATGCCAAATGTATTAATTCCTTGAAAAGATTATAAGCAAATACTGACAATGTGTTAAAAAGTTTAAGGACAGAAAAAAAGATTATTTTCTGTGAACAACTGTTATATGTTTTATTTGGACTATTTAATATTGAATAGGAACATTAAATGGATAATTGTAATCTTTATTATACAAGTGATTTGACCCTCTAAATGAACATTACAAACTAAGAATGGGATGATATGTAATGTGAAATTAAAAGCAAAGAGGAGAATAACCATATTCTGACAGGAGAATAACCATATTCTGGTTAGTCACAGTTTAAACACTACTAGTTTTTAAAAACTTTGGGGAAGTGGGAAATTTTCCTCTAAAACTATTTAGAATTAAAACTGGAAACCAGTTTTTCTAGGTGTAATGATTCTTGTAATAATCAGTTGAATAATTTTCTCAACCTGTAGAAAGCATTGCTCACCCAGTAGTTCATCAGCTTTCAAAGTTGCATCCTGAGTCAAATATGAACACTCTAGAAAAGGACTAATATCCAGCAATTCCAAATAATTAACAATGGGAAGTTCAGCTCATCTATTATAATCCCAGAATCCAAGTTGTTTTACATACCTACACATTTGAGATTCAGGAAAATATTTGAATTAGGAGAAATCCAAAATGGGAATAGCAAAATTTCATCTTGGAAAAGTCACAACAAATAAAACACATAACTATTTCACTTGGATTCCAAAATTCCCTACATAAATTGCCCAAATACCAATTATTTTTACGTGAATTGGTATAATTTTAATTCTACACTTCTCTACTAGGAACATGCATGTATAAAATAAACCTTTATCTGAATACGTCATTCCATCCAATACATACTTTAAAATAATCTGGATCTGAAAGAAAAAACAAATTTTAATAAAAAAATCAACCATGCTCTCACTTTTTCAAGTAAAAAATTACAGTATATGGATTACTAGAAATCTTTTATTATGACAAAGGATATAATTCCTTTTTTGTGTTTTCTGCAAGATGGAAGAAAAATACTGACTAGGAAAAAGGAAAATCCCAGATACAGTTGTAATATTTGTAATACATGGTTCTAAAAGACTAGACCTGATCATACAAATGGATGAGAGATTCTAGAAAAATACCCAGAATATGTTAATAAATATTCAGGAGTGATCCCTTTGGGTAGCCACTCCTGTTCCCCTGCTTCTACCTGCAGTTACAAAGTTGCCAACTAACATGGCTACCCTTTAGTTCAAGGTTTTTTACATTACGGTAGGGAATAACATGCTGATACAGGGACATCCTGCCAGTCAAGGCAAGGCCAGCATATCAGTGGAGAGCAAGGACTAGAACCGACAGCTCTTGACTCAGAGCTTGATGTGCATTTTGCTTCCCTAAAATCATAAAAAATGCAGTTTCAAATGCAGTTACCTAATATTTCTTCTAATTAGAGGTACTGTCTCTCCATAAATTCTGGTACTGAGAAATGCAATAAAGATATAGCACATTTTCAGTGCTGCAAATGTGTTTCATGAAATTACTTCTAAGTCACTGCTGTGTCTGAGCATATGCACAGGAAGCTTTGTGGTTGCTAAGGGTTTCACGAATCACATTCATTTCATGATTATTTTAAGCATATGAGTGGTACACAGTGATCTGTAATTATGATTCAGTCATTAGAAAATAAATATTGAATACACTGGTAATGCAGCCAACATTTTGATATACCAAAACTTCAATCCCATATTGAAGAATTAAAATAGAAGTTGTGCAGCTATATAACACACACTGAAATTTACACTTTCTTAATGATAAAACTCTGCATTTTCATGGTGATAGAATTGCCTTGTCTCTTTAAATATTGATCATATTTAAGCAAGGTGATGTTGTTTTCCTTCAGACAGGTGTTGTCTATTAGGCTTCAACTCATTTTACCTTACTTATCCTATAAATTTATTATTTAGCTGTATAAATATTATCCTTTGGGTCTCATCCAATAACAGCTTCAAGTATGTTTAAAGGCTTAATCAAAATTTAGTCAAAATTGCTAAGTTTTCTTTAGCACCTAACTGAAATCACAGAAAGCCATGGTGTCTTAACATGGTTTCCATCTGAAACCATAAACTGTTCCAAGCTCTCTAAAGTATTTTTGAATTTTTGTATAATTCTCAACAAACCTGATCAAACAAATTGCAAGTGCCTGAGAAGCCTTAGTGTCTTGACCTCAGTAACACTAAAGGTCTGCTATTTTCAGCTCTGTAACCTTTCACCATCATCATCATCATTGCTACCTGCTGCTCTGGAGAGACATCTCAGAGGAGAAGGCTCATCTGAAATCCTGTTGCTGCTGCTCTTCCCTGCTGTTTCTCTCACCTCCCTCCGTTACTCATCCTTCCCCAAAAGTAACTTTCACCATTATAGCCAATGCATGTCATCAGCACAAATTCCCATACATGTGAACTTCTCTCATATTCCTTTGTGCACACCCAAGATACAGAATGAAACCTATTTCAGCCAAGCTTTAAGTGTCTTTCAAACTTTTGTCTCACTTCTGCTAATGAACCATCACCAGTGTAATTTTTTTCCTCTGTTCAATTGCTTTCCAAGTTGAAGATTAATGAAAAAATTCTCAAACTTCAAATTACTTACTATGTACATACATTCAGGTGTTTTATCTCTCTTCTGTTAGACCCAACAAGTAGCAAACTAGTCTTTCTTACCCTAAACTCTGTAACTGTTTTTATTGCCTCAATATCATTTCCATTATCTGATATTCCCATTTCAAAATCAATCCATAAAATCAAAGACAAATAATGTACTACCTATAAGACTGATTTGTAAATTGCAAATTATCCTTCTAATGGCTTTTGCTGAATATTTATTTTTGTCTGAAGATTGACATTTGATCTATAAGGTTCCCCTGTTATAGAGTGCTATATAGAGTGCTAGCTAAAGTTATTTCATCTTGAAGTTGACAAATACTTGAACGGTCTATGTGTCTCAAAGCCTTCATCACAATCTAGCTAAATTCACTATCAACAACAAGCTGGGAAATCAAATGTAAACTCATCACCTGCCAAAAATCATGCCTGAAGATGATGGAAGACTTTCAGCGTATCTTTCTTGCTGGAGATAATGCAATAAACACACAGAAAAGGCACATAGTCCTTATTCCAGATAGCCATTTTAAAAGCTTATTTTTTTTCTGCAGACAGCAGCTTTGAGCACAGTGATCGAAGAAGCTGCTAAAAGGCAGAAGTTAAGCCTCTAAATCCTGCAAAGCAGTCCCCTCCATTATTTAGAAAAAAATTATTCCATGGCAGAAGCAGGATATTTCTAAATAGACCATCTCACACTCACATTTGAGTGTTGCTCTACATTCCAGCAAGAAACTTGTATCCAAACCTCTGTGCCACTGGAAATTACCAGAGGAGCACAGGCCTGGCACATCTCACTGTCTGCGCTTCAGAGGAACTCTCTTAGCCCTACCTCACAGCTCCCACTCATCATAACTGCATTTCCCATACTTCTAAGAAAGATCATGACCTACTTCTGCCCCAGGAATGGCCATGGGAGATCATGGAAGTCATGGGAGATGCTTGCTGTTTTAAGTTCCTGCTAGAAGGCATTTCTCCAGACGACAGTATTATGCCCCAATCCCTCTCCCCTTCACATGAGCCAAACTGTTTTAATATGACCGCGGTGCACTAAATATTTGATCACACAACCCTGTAAATGGAGTCTCTCTTGTCAGCAACTAGATAAATTTAATGGTCTGAAAATGTTTGTGTTCTCCCTTTTATGTTCCCTCTGCTGCCTAGTACTAATAGAAACTACATGTTGCTTTCTACTCTTGAAACTCATAGATGAGATAGTATCTTCCCATGCAGTGGTATCTTATCAACTTATCAATTATCACAGAATGATAAGGATTTGGAAATGGATCTTTCATTACTTTTTCTTTTATTCTGTCTCTCCTCTCATTCACCCTGAAGTCATTGGTATACCCATCCTGAATCAACATGTTAAATATCTCCTTCAATTCTTGGGACCAGAAAATCTGGATTGAAGAATGTTGATATTCATCCTTTGAAAACAGCATGCAAAGAGGTAGAAAGTCCATTTAGAAACATTAAGAACAAGCTATCATATACAAAGTCAGCTGATGTTCTTTCAATTAAGAATGCATTAACCAGAACTGGTAACTTTGTACTGAAAATATTTTCTAGGATACTACTAAGAAAATATGTTGCTGTCATTGTGAAGGCTTTTGAAAGTCTTTTTGGTGCAATTTCTGCAGTTGTTAAGCACAGAAGACTGGTAAGTGTTTGGCACTAAAAATAACATCATTGCCTAATGATCAAAGAATCTTCATCTATGACACTTACCACGAGTATCCTTCCCCCTACTTGATAAAGTCACATGTGAGCAAACAACCCAGGAGATGTCCTTCATTGTCATTAAAATAAATGACACTTTGATCTGTGATTTCTCTGTGGAATCAAACTATATTAAATACTATATATTCTGTATATAATTAATATTTTGATTTCCCCAAGATAGAAATTAGACCCAGGACAGCATTTCTTTGCTGCATACCACAGATCAACGTACATAAATGTGGCCAAACCTTTACAGTTAACACTTCCAGCAACTTTTAAATTTGTTTCATTAATACTTACAGATTTTTTGAGACATCAAGCTGTAGAATCTGAGTCCTGGTAAGTAATATAGGTCCTCTGTGCTTATTTACAAATTATTTTATATTTATTTCTGACCTGTTGACTTCCAAGGCCAGAGCATGAAATATAGTACTGTTTGGTTGCTTAGTATGCAATCTTCCATTCCATTTCTCTCAACATACCTACAACTTATCACTGATGTTATATTAAGTCAACAGAGGTTACAGAAGGACCTATGTGAAAATATATTACAGAAGAAAAGTTTTCTGAAATGTCATCCCCTTGTATTCAGTCTAAGAACAGGGTCAGATGTGGTTCCCCAGCTATCTTTCTGTGCCCCATGCTATCTCCTTTTTTCTAGAAATTATTGTCCCCCCGTATCTGACAGCACAAGTGTGTGTGTAACAATATGTCTTTCAATCTGACACTGCCAAAACAATCTGATTCACCTTCAAGATATTTTACAGTAAGGGGATTTCTACTGAATTCTTTCCACAGAACAAGATTAGGGGTCATGTGTCTGTGTAGTTATGCTATCAGATGAATCAGGGTAGTTGGTTCAGTTGGCCTGACAGGTCAACATAACAACCAACATAACAACCAAGATAATTCTATTTCAATCCAAGCTCTAACCTGTCATTTGGTTTAGAAGTCCTACATTCCTACTTATAATTAAACTTAAACACTTGAAGTACCAGAATATAAAAGTTATACTTTCAATATATAATCACACCTTCCAGATGGAATGACAGAGCCAATTTATCTTGAATTTTGTATTTAAATAGTATCATAGGTTCTGAGGAACAAAGTACAGATCTCTATTTGTTGGGATAAAATTGTGAAATGTAAAAAATACAAATATTTGCATTATGAACTATTATGGACTACTGAATAAAATATTAAAATAATTTAAGAGTTGTCCTAATCTGCCTAAAATGTATAAAAAATACCACAGCCTTAATTCAACTGTCTTTTTCACTGAATAATTAACAGCTTCAACAAATCTATTTTCACTAAAAGAATTTTTCATTCAAAAGACAGAGCAAGACATAAATGCTTTAGCACAACAGCTGTAGTAATTACAGTACAATTTTGCTGTAAAATCATTAGCATCTGAAGAAAGGATATAGTACATGTAATATATATGACAATGTAAAAATATGAATAGGGCTTTTATTTAAAATTGCAATACTGCAATTAAAATGAAGAAAAAAGAAAAAATTTTGAGATGCTAGAATCCAGCACTCTATGTTATGTGTGAAACTAACTTCTGGCATTTGGAATTGTTAAAAATAAATGTTCTGCTGAAGAATTGCCAAATCAAAGTACTTCAAAGTAGGTCTTGGTAATGAGAAGTAGAACATTAGAAAAGCTTAAAGACACTTGAGAGCTGTATAAATGTTTAAAAGAGGAAAGAATCAAGCGGGTGAACTTCTCCCCTATATTCTTTAAGAATGATATAAATAGGATGAAATGTAACATGGCCATTCTTATTTACACGTGTAAGTTTGATCTAGGACTTGCCTACATCAGAAACTAAATTTGAATTAAGGTTAGGTAAGAAACTGAATTTTCATAGCTTCCAATTTGTTGATGTTCCAGGTTTGAAGTGGAGCATCCCTCAGAAGGTATAGTCCAGAATCTCTTACCAAAAGTGTTACTTTTGTCCTGTTTTGTTTAAACTGAGAAAATGTAGCATAGACTGTAATTCACCTCCAAGATATTATTTTAATCTTCTGTTGCTCACCATATATGTAGCCTGTTTATATACACTTTACACATATTATAAGCAGACTAGATTGAAAATTCAGAACCCAGTGCTCATAATGATCACAACAGTCAGAGAACATTCATGATCAGAATAACATGGAAGTTACATTTGTTCATCAAGAATTTCACTGCATACAACATTTTACTTAACATTTCTGTATTTCCAGGTGAAAGAGAACATAACACAAAAGATGTCTCTCAGCCCAAGCAGATTACAGAATGTATCATGTTTTCTACAGAAGAGATGCATTTCTGGTTTTGTTTTAGAAAGAATGTTCTTTAATTAATTATCACCCAGTTCTAAGGAGTCACACCATTATACAGCTGGCCCTGTTAATTAAAGCATCAGATCCAGCATCTTTTCCTAAGGCAAAATACATGGACTGTGTCTTATAAAGCACCTCTTGTGCTTTTATTGCAAAAAACCACTAAAAATATTTCTCAGACTTTCTGTCCAACACAATGACCAACCTTCTTAGTTGCTTAATGATACACTGCTCCACTACTTTCTAAAAAAAATCCTACACTGATTTCAAAATGAACCAGATAACTAAATTCATCCAGCTATATTTAATTACTTGTGAAATTGCTTAGAAATGTTCTGTTTGTTATCTACAAAAAAACTATACCAGAAAAAGCTTTCAACTCGAAAATTACTGGGCTTCCTAGGCAAGCAGTGGTTTATAAGAAAATTTCAAAACCAGCTTTTAATAACATAAAATTCAGTTCTTAATGTCTGTGCCTTTCTAGGACTGAGAAATTAAAATCTGAATTCTTCAAGGTGATGACAGTACGACATCCTTAAATACACTCCTCTAGGGACATGAAATCTAACCTGAAAAGTTCAGCTCTCTTATGGTCATGACTAACATAATCACTAAATTGTGCTTCATTTTTCATAGTTTTACTGAATGAATCACTATCCTTCAGTCTCTCTGCAAAGCCTTGACATTCTTTTCAATTAAGAACCTGTCTACATTTTAATTTCAAAATAGAAAACTAGTAAATTCTTGATTCAATATTATATAATGATGTTTATTTACACATTTACTAAGGATTTAGGAAAAGCTTGTGTGTATAAAAAAAATCAAAATAGGCAGTAAAACAGTTTGGTAGAAAGTGTAACTACATGCTGTGATTTGCCTGTCATTCTCAAACAATACATTGGTTTGTTTTCCATTTCTTTTCAGATTCTCCTATTGCAGTATATTTTTTATTGGAATTTATTTTGAGATAAAATTATCCACTTAAATCTAAAATAACATTACTCAGAGAAGTAAGCCAGTAGTTTGCCCAAGAAAAACAAACCAGCTATTAAAGTTTTAGGAATTAATCCAGGCACTGATCACAAGGGTGTGCTTACCTGAAGACCATAGAGAAATACTACAGCATAGTATACAGCAGTTAAATTTCATAAAATTAATGCAAATGAGAAAGTGCCTTGTTCAGTAGTCTCCTATCAATATATTCCTTTCACCTTCAGATATCTACATAATGTCTTGAGCATGCAATGCAGGACTTTCTTGAATGAATAATGGTGAAAGGAAAACTAAGTGCAATGCTAATTAACAGTTCAGTTCTGGTGATTCTGGCTTTGCATGTGTGCCTTGATCAAGCAAACCACAAAAATAAGAGCTCAGGGTTAATGAGAGTGGTTACAGCCTGTTTGATTGTGATCACTGGGATAAAAATTCTCTAAGATTTTATTGCCATTACAGATTGAGAATAGTCACATTACAGTGCAATTTAACTCTGGAAAGATAATGTGAAAAGGACAGCAAATCAGATGGATATCACCTTTTTAGGGGGCCAGCACCCTTTCCTAGGTCAGCAAATGACAGTAACTGCTAAAGACTGTCTATGTGCTTATATGGCTTGAATACCAGGGTCAGGACCCTGGTTGGCTATCCGCTGTGTAATGTGCAGTAACACTATATTTGACCATACTAGGAAGTGAGTCTTCTAGGTCATTTTATATCTATCTCAGCTCATTATTTCTGTGGGTTTTGGGGTTTTCTTAATGTCATATTTTATGATTACTGATGACTAGGAATTCAATTGTAAGGAACATTAGAGGAACTTGTGGACTGTAAGTGTTTTTTAAATTGATTTGAGGATGCAATTCTGAAAGATGTGTGAGAGATTTCAGTGTTAACAGTGGCCAGAGATTTCCATTTCGTGCAGTGATACACACACAAAGAAAGAGAAAGAAAAAACCCAACCACATTTCTTACCATTGCGAGGATACACCTCAAAAAAAAAAAAAAAATATGGAAAAGCAAAAAGATTGCAAAAACACTCAGCTGAAAGGTAAACACATAGCTGGAAACTTTGCTCCATCTTATTAAAAACTTTCTAGTGCCAAAGTTGTTACAGGTATTCCTACATATAAATAAATTAAATACATATTGAAGTATAAAAGGTGGACTCACCATGAGGCTGGGGGATCAAATCAAGCAATGAAGAGAACTAAATCTAGCTTTTTAACATCTAAGGCAAATGCAACAGTTGTTAAAAGATGGATTTGCTTCCTTTTTAGGAAACCCGTGTTGAAATGCCCGATTGATTAACTGAGAGTATGCAAGAAAGTCAGGTTAAAGCCCTCCTCTACCATAATCAGCCAAGGAATATGAATGAAATGTGAACAAGCCAGAGTAGAGACACTGACATTCAATACAGTAACTAAAGTAGCAAAAATGTTTATGTATTTTTATGAAGAAACTTGCCCAAGGCTCAATAATGTGAAATTAAAGTGAGATATGTGGGAACAGCTAACAGTTATGTAAAAGCAGGTGTATGTGCACCCAAAAGAAAAAGGTATGATCTATGGCATAAATGTTTGGAGAAAAAAGGACTATGAGTATTTTGTATCATTTTTCTATTAATCTTCAGTTTTTATTAATTTTGAAATTTACTGTCTGACAAATGTGATTCTAACTTTCCAAGATCAGCATGTATCTTAAAATACTGCTAATATTATACTGTTGGATACATGTTAATGTATTTTACATGAAGAATAAATGTAAGTAAAATCAATGTAATAATTTTCCTCCTGTAGATCCTAGATCAGGTATTAAAGAAAGGCATGTTTATTAAAGTGAATCAGATATAATGTGAAGTTAATCCAGGGGGTAATTTAAAATATGCTTTGCCATAAAACAGCTGTTTTCTACTCTTATTTTCAAAATGTACTTGTATATAAATACTTGTTTAAACTTTTCATTTGCTATGATTATTATTTTGAGGTCGCGTCAGCTGCATTTAGTTTAAATTTTAATCCAGAATAGTTAATCTCAGACACTTTTCTGGAATACTCTTACTAAAGTTCAAATGGAAGCACCATTAAACAAACAAACACAAAACAACAGAGTAAGATATTCCTACAGTACGAAGAAACAAATCTTCTCAAAATTGATCTCACCAAATGACAATAACTCTTGAAGAGGATTATTCAAAAGAAGATCTAATTATTTTGTGCTAACAGAGTTGCAGGTGCTCACTCAACCACAGCTGTTCTGCTAGATTCTGGTATACTGAAAAAAGAGATCTTGACACCTCAAACCACAAACATGATTACAGAAATGACATCAAAATTTACTAAACTTTCATGACCTCATTTATACTATGTAGTTGTCTGACATGGATTTCAATTTTTTTTTTTTTCAGTAGGAGAAATTAATTAATTCCACTCAGAGGCAGAATAGCTTGACGTACAGATACATATTTGATCATAGACTGATGTGAGCACCCAAATCTGAAAATATATAATTTAATCATGGGAATAATTACTTTGTGAGGTGAATTTCTGAGTTTTACCCCTGTGGCTTATCACCTCTGGTTACAACCAGACTGTCCTAACATTTTAAGGCTGAAAATCTCAGCTGCATTTCTTTTTCATTAATTACATTAACCTCACAAGTCTAACTGCATTGTGCACCTACAGACCATTTTCTTTCAGAAGCCTGTGAAAGCTACTGAGTAAAACAATTCAATTTTTTTCAAACACCAGTACTGATTGTTCAATTTAGCCCAAAGATACACAAATACAAGTGCAAAGATTACCACAATAAGAATTGTATCTTTTCCTCTGCTTTGCCATTCATCTTTCCATTCATTCCAGCTTAACTCCACTTCTGACAGAACACAGGCTCTTCCCTGCTCTCTCCATGTATTCCTGCCAGGGCTCACGGATGCCTGCTGTCCACTTTCATGTTCTAGTTGTGATTCTTAACCTATTTAGCATTCTCTCTAATCTTGGGGCCAGGCAAGTGAAAGACAAACTTTGCCCTTATAGGCCTTCCTTCACTTAGGTCCCTTGACACTTTCACTCTAAACTGAGCCTGGTCCTTTCCAGTTTTGTTTTTTGGTGTTTGGGGTTTTTTTCCTCCTATTCAACTCCCTGCACTCAAACAGACGTCCCAAAGAGGAGTACCAGCATTAAGAGGGCATTTTTCTCACCTTGCCTTTCATTTAAAAAAATATTACATATAACTGTACAGCTCACATAGTGAGGAATTTTATTAATACATAGCTACAGTTTATGTTTAGATGTATGATTTGAAGGAACACATTTGCAAGTATATAACAGTCAAGTCATTAGGCAGGGCAGCTTCCTACAGATTATTCTCATGAGTCCTGTTCTAATGACAATACAGGAATTTATTTTCAATATTTAATTAATGCAAAGCCAGTAAATATGAAACATTGTATGTTCTCTAAGGCTGAAGGCAACTGTTTCTTAGATCTTCATCACTCTGCAATATAATGCTGATGCCAGTAATAGTCATAGTCATCACAGGTCAGAATTTTAGTTGGCATGAATCTCACAGAACACAGTGGAGTTATACCAGTTTACATGAGCACATGTGTTTTCCAACGCATTTTGGTATAATAGCATGAAGAAACAAAATCAGTGTTTTTTAGGTGAAGACCATCTGCACTGAATTTTTTTAAATTCAGCATATATTCAAAGTTTCATTACAAAGCCATTGAACAACTTCAGTTATGAAGACAGATGAGTTTAGAAAGACATGAATACCTCATGCATATAATAAAGATATATGGATTGACAGTTCATGAAAGATATTTTACTGTTGTCACTAATGAAGCACAATTCATGTTTCAAATGCACTTAATTCATTTGCAATTCTCTCCAGAAATGTTTCAGTCCTGAAAATACATGAAATTATAAATTTTATTGATTTGAAATAGTAAATCCTGCAGTGTATCTTCTTTTCACTATAGGCCTAGCTGACAAAGAATTCAAGTTGGACTCCCTGGAAAATCCCCAGCACAAGCAGAGCTACGCTGGTGTCCCACAAAGCCAAAGAAGCAGACAGCTGAGCCAAGCAACTGGTGTCAGCAAGGTGGGACTCTGGGGACTTGTGAGACAGAACAGCTCTCCCACGCATAGAAGAACATTCATTATACAAGTATTTCTCAAACAACACAAGTACCAAGCTGTGTCTTACTATATCCACATCTACATATCCAGATTATTGGAATCTGTGACTGAGCATGAAACTTCATTGAGAACAACCTCTTGTTTCCTCACCAGTATTCTTGATACATATCAAGAACCAACTTGATCAGGATAGATGGTTTCTCTTGCAATGCTGGGGTTTTTTCAGCAGCGTAGCCTCTTCCAAGCTCCAAATTATAAATTGGGTACATGGCAGAATGATTTTGAAATGGCATGAAATATTCTAAGAGGAAAACACATAATCTTTAACAAAATAATTATTTGGTTTTGCAATCCTTTTATGCACACTCCATTTAACTCCACCAGATTTCTACTAGCAGAAGGCTTAAAAAATATGTCTTAAACTACCAGTTTTAGGTGTCTTACAAAGCAATCTAAATTTCTCTTTCTTTGATGGAGGTAGAATAAATGCTACCTCAAGCATCACTGTGTTTTTCAGTAGCGTCCCTTTTAACACTGTAAATTTAATACATGTTAGGCCTAGGTCTGCTTTGGAAATCTTAATTACTTTTTCTGCAGATTTGCTCCAATGTTTTCTTGTGATGAATAAGGCAGTTTTTGAGTTGCCTTTCTGAATCTTGTCAGCACTTCCCAATCCCACATTTGTAAAACTGTGGCACTTTTCCAAAACTTATTGCCTCATAAATCTTATTTAAACAGAAAAATCTTTAAACAGTATTTTGCAGACCTACATCAGTGAATGAACATGAAAATTTTTCTTTTATAAATAGGATTATAGGAACCCCATAAAAGTCAGTTAAGAGGGTTTTCAGACCCTTTAGAGGTTCTGAGTTTTAAAAAGAAACTAAGACAAATATATCATGATAATCCTATTCACAACCTCTGTAGAAGCTCTATTGATTAGTCCTGTCATTGCATTTAACTAGCTGCTCTTAATTATTAAAAAGATAAACACTGTTGTAAGATGGATTCATCGTAGTGCGTTCTCTCTATTAATAAAAAAATGTCCCTGCAGTTCCTCTACTGTTGGATTAGACGGTATAATTATGTGATCTGCCAGATCATTTACAGCATCCTCCTATAGAACTGGACTGGTTTTCTTTAGCTGCTAGATTTAGTTATCATTCTAAAATCTCAAATGAGACTGTCTGATTTTACTTAGTAATCATACTAAAACCATATGTTACAGCGGTTATCCTAAAGTCACATGTTCTATTCTACATTCTGATTTGACATAATCTCAGTATTTGACATTTATGTTTACATTTTATGCTATAGGCATTCGTATCACTTAACACAGTAAAGGAAAGCACAATAGACCTTTCAATATATGCCAGAAAGAAAACAAAAAAGCTATTTCCGAATAATGTAGAGCTTCTCAAGTACACTATGAGTAGGGATCTTTTTCTCAACCAAAATTTCACTGAAAATTATACAGTATCAGAAAAGCTCTTGCGTTTGAATAACTGGCATTTTCTTATGAAAAACAAGCCTGTATTTTTTCAAAACCCTCTTATCAGTAGAGCACAGAACAGTGGAAGCATTTTGCAGTCACTTTGCTTTTTTCTGAATGTTCGCAGTGGTACATGACAGAACAGCTTTATGTCTTCAGCAGTTGATTCTCACATGCATCAGCCTCTGGGCCATCTGATAAGGATTGTTCTGCTTCTCTAAATCAGTAAGTACGTTAGACCTCTGCTTAGCTGACGTAAGTATATATCAGCCAATTCCTGAATGTCTCTTTTATCAGAGGAACTCTCAGCAGCCCAACAAACAACAGTCTGGTCCTAGATCCTAGTGTCAATGATTTTATAATCCGGTTCACTCATGGCCACTGACTAGGACACCATGATGGAATAAGAACCAGAATGTCCAGCTATGAAAATAAGCATATTAATTCACGATTCTGTAGTTTCTCCATGTGCATACTTAAGGCAATTAACTCATCTTTGCAGCGAGGAGGAGGCAGTAAAGCATTGACAGAGAAGGAGGAACAATCATATATGTAAAAATTCATAAGGAAAATAAATGAACCTATGAAGTCCCCATTCACGTTCCTTTTAACAAAATTAAATTTACTCTTATAGTTAATCAATAAATTATTATCAACATTATTTTAAACTACTGTGGACATGTTTACAGCTCCAACAAAAGGTGACAAAGTCTATATTTTAAGCTCAGACCACCTAATAAGAACTATTTGCACGTAAATATTATAACTATAATACCTAAGCTAGCTTCACTTCCAACAGAACAGGAATAATTATCCATTTATATCAATAGATTCAAAATTTAACCTAGTGATCCAGTTGACTTTATGGAGCCAGCTAGACTGGACACATAATTGTCATTTCTCTAGAACAAGAGAGATGTTTTCTGCAGGAAACTTTTGTCATTTATCTGGTCTAAAGATCTGCTCACCCCAACAGATTTGAATTTCTGCATTCTATACCTCTTGCCAGGAACTGCAATAAATATTAATGATGATATTTAGCAGATTTTGATCCCATACTACCAATGTATGTTTAGAAGACAAATTTTCTAGAATGGATTATTGGGTGGATTAAAAAAAGATAAAGGTTCTGGAGAACTGAGGCATATTGTATCTACTACACAGAAATTTTTTAAGTTCCTGAAAGCAGAATGTAGACTTTTGTTCCTGGTTTGTTCAGTCATTTTTGACAGAATGATAGAAAATTTCAGCTTCAGTTCTTTGTCTCTAGAGAGACACACATCAACTGAAAATATCTATAAATGTCAGAAAGAAACACTGTATTAAATTCCTTGAAGAATCAGAACTGGCATAATACCAAAAGAGCCCTTGAGCTTTAACCTGCATATCAATAGCGATAGCTGGCCATTGGTATCAGCTAAAGAGGTTGTGTAGCTGAAAATGTCTGGGACCTGTCCAACCAAAAAAAATGAAGGAAAACCACTGCCAGAGTAAACAAGTAATTTTCTTTCTATCTCTTCTCTTTGAGATGTATTTCTACATATCATTTCCAAGGTACTACATATACCTGATGTACTGGAGGAATTGGCTTCCTCCCATGACCCAACAAACAGTGCCAAAAGTTGCTTTGCTGACTGCAGGCTTTCTCAAGCTAGGTCAAAGGAAAGGAGCCAATCTACAGAGCTATCCATTCTGTCTTCAGGTTTGAGGTTTGGCATAAGTTTCAGCTCTGATGTCATGTTAAAATTTCAATTATTACAAAAACCTTAAATCAGACTTGAAAAAGTGTTAACAAAATGAGTAATCAACCTCAGATATGGAAAAGAAAAAAAAAGCAGCACTCATAATAAAAATATAATATGCCACAGCTGCTACCAGCACCCATCTCAAGCAATGAAATGTTTAAGTAATAACAGAAAGGTCCCTCTTATATGATTTTGCTCTAAATCCTCATTATTTAAAGCCATGCAGCCAGTTCAGTCTGCAACATTTGTATGTTTGAAAGGCATCTCACTGGGAATGCTTTATGCCTGTTTTTCTGTCTTGTTCTCTGAAATAGAAGGAAAAACAATATAGGCACATAACTATGGAGAGGATTAAAAGCCTATTAAATGTACACAGAATACACCAAAGAGACAGATTTTCCATTTCCATCAGCCAAAAAACCATATCAAACTCTTAAATAAGCCAGTGCATATAAATAATGTAGCTGCTTAGGTCATCTGCACAGCTTTCTATATAGTAAAGAACTGAATTATGGTTTCCTGTTCCGTTATTTGTTGTCTTTGGTCACTGCCCAGGTGCATGGAAAAGTTTTCAAAGTAATGTTTATCACTGAAAAAAGAAAATTCTTGAGAGCTACAAACTGGCTAGCTTCTTTAGCAGGAAGAAGAGGATTTGCTTAATGTTGTTCTGGCACACAAAACATAAATCTGGTCTCAGAGAGAGATGATATATAATCTAGTTTTTTGCTTCTTTCACAAATTGTGTGCTGCCAGAATTGACAGAAGATTTTACAAGCCCTAACGTGCAAAGCCTTCTGTGTAAATATACCTGTTCATTTTTAGTTATTAGCTCTAAAAGTTGTGTGGCTTTGCTCCTTTAATATTGTGAACAAGACAAATTTTGTATGGTCTGTCATTTATCAAAGTTCCTGTCAAGAGCAGCTGCTGCATAGCCAGAACTGGAGACTGGAGAGCTCAGTCATGTACATTTTACCCACAACAGCAAGCAATTACGTGTATAAGCAGTTCCATTAGCATCAAGAGGGAGACGACGTAATTACAGATTTGTACGACTTGGCCTCAGAACAAAACAAAAACAAAACCAGGAACTTAATTTCTGATCAGTCATCTTATACATTAAATACAGATTATGCCCTGAAACAGGAGGCTCAAATCAGTTATCTAAGACAGGCATCTTGCGCCACTGGAATGCCCTGGAGTATCTCACCTGGTCCCCAGCTGCTGCTCCAGAAGAGCACAGGTGTCCTGCAGGTCCTGTGTCATATCTGCCAGCCCTGGGAGGGTGTCTTGGGCACCCTTAGGTGTCTCAAATGGCACTAGATGCCTGTATTTGAGCGACTGATGCAAGCCTAGGAGGCTGTCATTTCTTTACAGGTTAAGCAGATATATGCTCCTTCAGACAGAAGATACTCAGTTCAGAAATCACTGAAATCTACTTGAAGATAAACGGGAGAAGGGTTACATTTCTTCAGAGACAGAGAGTGTGTGGGATGGTGCTACTGCTGCAGTATGACATAAAAAGCCTGGTCTCGTACATGTGTTGTGAGAAGAACAGAAAAAAAGAGAAAGCCAGAGAGATGGAGACAGAGAAAGAGCATATATACTGCAGACTTCTGAGATGTCAGGAGCACAATTATCCCTTCTTTTGAATGATTTTTCACCTTTTGTGATTTATTACAACCTGGTTTATACAAAGGAGGCCTTGTGATTTACTACTGCACCCAGGTTTTACCTCGCTTCTCAGTCAAGTGTGATGCCTGAGTAACATGCGTAGGAAAACAACGTACATTCTTAACACCAAAATCTTTTTACACCACCAGCATGGTATTAAAGGAGCACAGATTAAATCCGCCTTCACTGCTGGGCAAATAAAGTACTGGCCATAATGTAAATGAGAACCAAACCCATCAGATAAAATGTATGGCAATTTTTTCGTTGTTCTCTTTTGAGATCAACTATGCTCTGTAGTCCTAGCTTGGACTCTATGCTCCTAATCAAATTTATTAGTTACTAGGTCTGACTAGCCAGGTTACTACCTGGTTATCTGACTATCAGATTGCCCAGGGAATACGCGAGTGCTCCAGTGTAAGGATCTCCCTCCTTCCCTTTCCTGTCTCCCAGTGCTAAAACTTCCCAGCCACCCCTCTTCACCCCTCTGAACTGAGGACACATGCTGTGGTTCCCTGGGGAAAGACCAGTTGAGATGTTTTCCTCAGTTAGCTGTTTGAGACGGTACCTGCCCCAAGAAACAGGACTGACATTGCTGCTCATCACAAATGAAGCTGGAGTCCAGTCTCTCACCTGTCCTTCTCACGGTGTCTGCTCATTTGGCCTTAAAATCTCTCCAAACCACATCCAGATACTTTTCTGTGAGGACAGGAAAGGAACTAAAGGACAAACTTGTTTAAAAAACAGATGGTTATCTTAAAGAAAATTTTCAGAAATGGGCTAATTGTAAAAGGCTACATAAAATGATAGTATCATAAAAAATGGCTTATCACCTTACCCTATTTAAAAAAACCCAACACAATAATTTAAAAATACAGTTTATCATATTCAGTCATACTTTTCAGGCTTTATGATTGTCTGTGAGGTCCAAAACTTATTTAATTTACAAAACAAGAATATTAGATGGATACTGGACATTAGAGACATCTATTTTTATGTCAGTTTAACACTTACAGTTGGAGAACAGGAATCAGTGGCTGACAAGAAAAAACTGTGTGATTGTCTATCACACAGAATATCCTGGCTGGATTATTGAATCTGCATTTTAGGCATTCCTACTCTAACTAGGACCACAGGGAGTTAAAAAAGTTTCTCTGACAGGAGGTACATGTCTTAGCTCTCCTTAGCTCCACTGTTTCATTTATACAAAATTATAGACTATAATTTATGCACAACACTTCATACCACAGGCCAATAAAAGGAATTTATTAAACCAGTCAAAGTAACTTTCCTAGGAAGTTTCTGTATGCGGAATTTACAGCCACCTCAACAGTTGCTGATATTTACCATGATCATGGTACAAATACCATCCTTAAAGGAATGATCAATAATACCTTTCCATTTCATGAAGTTCTGAAAATCATTAGAAATGTATGAATAAAAATGTGCAGGTATGAATGGATTCATAGCCACTGTACACAATATCCTTACCCATAAACTTTTATTATTCTTTAAAGAAAACAGCATTCGTTAATACAGTGCCATTTTATCTACTACAAACTAGAAATTGAATGTGTTCAGACTGTGGAAAACATCTGTGGTATGTATGCAAGTAATTAATTTAGTAGCCTTATATGTTCAAATTGAAACATTATTCTGGTTTTGAGATTCTCATTGAAGACAACAGCAGTTCTGTTGTTTTACCACTATTCACTCAACACTGTAAAAAGTGAGATACAACCACTTACACTGCTTTAGAGAGCTTCCAGCTACTAGAAGTTACTTGACTTTGCTTCTGGTCTATGGCACTACTATTGCTATACAGAAGAAGTTTTCTCCTAAAAAGTCATTATAAAAGTAATATAAATAAACACATCCTTCTATCTTTATACAATCTATTCCACTAAAATTAGACTGCTTGCTTTATTTTTTAGGAAACCATCATGGAAAACATGTAAAGGGTCTATAAGACAGAGCAAAAAATTGGCCTGGCAATAATTCAGACACCTGCTTCAGCTCTTTTAAGATCCCAGTGACCCTCTCATACTTTTTTCCCACTTAGATAAGTCAGAAATGGTACCAGCCCCACGCAGCACAGCATCTGGAGTAGCTGCAAAGTAGAGATCTGAAGATGGCTGTCCCAACGCTGAGACAAAATTAAGTTTAGCCTGCACTTCTGAGAACACTTCAATTTGTTCTGCTGCAGATCTATAATTGTAATATTTACAGTTTTCCAAAGGAAAAAAGTCCTATTTGTTAAATCAGAAAGCCTCACTTGTGAACAATGGAAAATACTACTAAACTGTACTTTTCAAATAGTGCCAGCTATTTTGCTGCAGAATTGCACAGCATACCATATCACGTCACTGGAGACTAAAATAAAACCTTCCCAGAAACCCAAGTGCCCTATAATACTAATTTTAAGAGATTCCAAAGTTATTCCAAGCAAATGATTTCATCTAAATTTGGCTATTAATTCCTATAGTCAAACAGATTTTGAAAAAGACTATGTTTGAGGTAAATATAAGAAAGAACATGGAACAACATGTTTTCTCTGTGCACCACATGAGCTGTATCTCACTGAATGTCAGATGAAAAGTCAAGCTAAAGGTTAAGAGGATATTCTTTTCTTCACTTGCGATTCTGCCTTGGCACCAAACTCTCAATAATTATACAAAGGCTTCTTAGCCACTCAATGACTGTTGAAGACGATTCTCCGTAGCAATATGTCTTTGAATGTTTCTAGAGGTTAGAAAGTAATTTGTCACCTCTAAGGCCATACCTTCAGTTGTACAAAGATACTTCAAAGTTCTCCTTGGTCAAAAAGCCCCAAATAAGATCAAAGGGTCTCACCCTTTTTATGTCAGAACCCATCCATCAGTCTTGCACATTCATTTTATTATAGTTTTGCTTATGTACTTGATGCTACTGGCATTATTGAAATTTCATCATAACAACAGGTACCAAAAGAAAATAGAAGCAAAAGACAGAAAAAGAACTGGTGCATCAGCAAAGGAGTATAATAGTAGCAAAACTGTATGAAAGTTCTCAGCTCCCTGACCTTTCCTGACTATTTTCTAGGTAAAACCTGAAAAGATCACAGTCTATTTCCTGAGACAGGAGTAACTGCCACTGTTTAATTAATAGTTAACTGCCCTGCTACTTTTTACATACTTTCTGCTGAGAGATGCATTTATTCACTCACTGATTGAGCCTGTTGGATTGCCTAGAAAACCATTCGCTTCAGCGTATGCTGGAACAGGGTGGCTGCAAAGACCTGGAAGTGCTGATGTCTCATAAGTCCTGACAGGAATTCCCTTCAAGGTCAGGGACATTCATGCCCTGCACATTCCCCAGCCAGAAGAATTTCTTCACAGGAAGGTAAATTACAAAAAACGATGTTGGGAACAAGAAAAAAAACCCCTACTGTTCATATCTTCTAGTAACTAAGCAAGGACATTCAGTGCAAGGGAAATTTTTATCCTTCTCGTCTGCACATCATGTAATATTTATCTAACTGGCTTACTTTTCTTTTAAGCTGGGAGATACATTATGCTCAGAGGCCAATAGTTTAAATTCATCTGAACTTTAAAGTATAAAATAAAAACTCATCCTGTAATTTTTATCCTTTTCAAAAAGGATAGGTTGTGACATTAAAACTATGAATCTGACCCAGTTATTTTTGAATAAAATGACATAAACCCTCTTTGTGCTTGGTTTTAACTTTAGAAAGTATTAATGTGAAAGTAAAAAACAGAGAATAAACGAAGACATTTGTTTTGATAAAAATGTGGTGATTTTAGGTTACTTAGCGCTTTTAGAAATAGTCTAGAATTTGATGAAGAATGTCAAATCTGATTTTTGAATTTTCCAAAATCAAAAATAAGTTCTGACTTAAAAGATGATTTTCAAAAAAAAAGAAAGCACATGCTCACATAGAAAACATGCTATGTGAAAGTAACCATTTTGTTGAAATCTTTCATAAAAATAGAAATCTATCAATCATTAAATGGCTTGAAATAAATACTTTCAGAAAAAACCTGCAGCCAATTTGCCACATTTGATCATTTAAAATTACAAGTAAAAGGCTCTACAAAATCAGCAATAAGGTATTTGATCTTCTTTTATAACCTGCATATTCTGCTCTGCCATCACCCTAACTATGCCGCCTTGGAAAGGTCTGCTCTATGGTCAATCTAATCTGAAAAGCTGTTTCAAGTTAGTCACATCTCAATTAAAAATTCACTAAAAATTTTACAGAATCCTACTAATTTCTTATCCCTGGTTAAAGGAAGAGGTTTTGTTAACTTCTCGAAATTTCAACATTGTATGTCTACTTGGCTTACATCTTCAGTCTTGAGCAAAAAGCAGCAATGCATATAAATGTAGGAATCAGTGGTTCTTCACATTTTTAATGAATATATGATTAAGAGTTTCTATGCTGTATAGATATAACCAGTAGGCTATCTAAGCTTTCCTGATCTATTTTCCTTTTAATTGTTCAAAATTAAAAAAAAAAAAATCTACTAAAAGCGTTTTAATCCCAAGGCACCCAAATGAACCTAGGAGTAAACTAAGTATAAACCTGTTTGTCAGAGAGATGCATGAATTTCTATCATTGCAACAATGTTCTTAATTTATTTCTTGTGAGTTCTTCATTTTTGTCAAGATGGTTTATTTACATGGAAATTAGCTGTGCTAAAACGTTAAGATACAAAGCAGAAGAACCTGGTAATGTGGGGTTGTATTTAGTAGAATAGATTATATTTTCATAGCACTTTCTATCCAAGGATATTGTGACATTTTATATAAACAAGCTGAGACTTACACACCAAACTTTATCTCTGTTCTACGAATAGGGGTACTGAGGAACATGAGAAGATAGGTGCCAGGGGTCATGGGAAATAGGACACAACTCTCTTGGCTCACAGGCTTATTCTTGCCAGTCCTTGCCCTGTGTTTTTTTTCCCGTATGCTGAAAAAAGCAGGAGTTACCTACATTGCCCAAAACTACAGCCTCAAGACACCACAGTGACCAACTACTGAAAAATACCTGCCCAGCTAAAACTAGTTTTTAAATGAAGGTCAAAATGTTTCCTACAAGTTCCAGTCCTGATGTTTGCATTCCAATCTTTAAATCACCTTTCTGCAATGCTCTCTATTGTGCTTAACATGGTCATACTCCATCTTAAAATGGTTTCAGAGGAGTTGGTTGTGCCATATCTATCAGATGGTTAAAATAATTAAAGAGCTAACTTAAAATGTCACATTTCATTGCAAAATTCAAACTTTTCATTATGTTGGAAAGTTACGATTGACATATTTTCTTTTCTTACTGAATAGCACAGGCAAATGACAAAAAACAGATTATATTGTAACTGCTACAATATAGTGGATCCATATTTGATTTGCAGGTAACTAACATGTTTGCTGAAGAAACTAAAATACTTATATTAATTATGAAAAAAATGAGAAAAAAGGTTGAAATTTTGAGTAAGGTACTTGATTATAATAATAGTTTTACCCCAAAAGGGAGTTGTTTAATGCGGATTTCTTGTAATGAAATCAAGGATTGATGAACATAAAAAGTGCATCTACTTGGGGGGAAAAAAAAAAAAGAATTGTAATTTTTTGTTTTACTTTGTTCATTAATGTTCTGCCTTTTCTTTAAAATGTAATAGCTCAAGTAGCCCAAGTAAGACAAATTTATTACTCAATGCAAAGGCATTTGAAGGATATCAAACGTACATGGCAATAATCCTATTGGAAACTATAGTATATTTTCACTTGATATATTTATAATATTGAAAAATAAGATAGGTAAGCCACATATAACCATCAATCTGTCATAAATCTGTGAAGTCAATCTTTCACCATAAGAAAATTACCTTCATTATCTTTCCTAATTCTTAAATTAAAGACAGATAATTTTAGAGTGCCAGAAACTATAATCAGTCTGACAAAAAAAGTATTGATTTTCAGTGGCATCATGTTCAAAATGGTCACGAGGTGGTGCTTCCATTCTCGATAAATTCATGGAACTAATGATAACTCTCCAATATTGTAAAATTCAGATTACACTCATGAAAGCTGGGGTCATTTGAATATATGTGCACATAAAGAGCTAGAGACTGGAGACCATCCTTGTTTCCAAGTGACATTTAGCTGTGCAACTCAGTGCTGCTATTTGTTACCAAAGTGACTTTTTTTGCTAGTAAAATAAACAAGGATAACAGGATTTTTTTTCATCTGCAAATCATTTTATAAGCAGTATGGTCAAAAACACAATAATGCTTAATGTTTCATTTTTCTCAAACCACATGAGAATAGCTGATGTTTTCAAACTTCTTGCACAGGATGAGATAAATAATGAGATAATGAGTATCATTAAATGACATATATCCTTATTTTGTTTAATCCCCGTTTCTAAATTTGTCTCTGTTACACAATGATTGAACTCCCATCGCCAGTTCTACTGCTTCTTAGCAAACAGCAACACTAGTAGGGCGCAGTTACTGCCTATTATTTATTAAGTAGTTAAACAGGTTGCCGTATTTTGGATTAGATGTTCAGAGATGTATCAATGCCAAGATTTGCTTTCATAATGTAAAAAGCAATTTTGTTATGCAGAAATAAATTTGCTTTGAAAGTCAGTGGGAGAGAGGCCACATGTAATATTACAAAACTTCTGAGAAAGAAAGAGCCTGTTTACTGTCAAACAGGACAAACAGCTCTACAGCAGAGAATGAATGGATGGTGTTTTCCATATGCAATATTTACAGTATTTACAATTATTTACTACTGACCTCAGAAGCATTCTCAAGACGTAATTTTTAAAACATTTACTTTTCTGTTAATATTTACATGCCAGTGATAGGAACCCCACTGAAAGGTACTGATGAAGAAACTCTGATTTAGCTATATTTTCCTTTTGAAAAGTCTTCACAATCTACTGCTCTCAAATCTTGCCCCCGTGTATAAATAAACTCCACAGAACCAAACTGAAATATGTATCTTATCTCACTATAATCTTGAAAAGTTTTCGTATGTAAAATATACTTTTCAGCTCAGTTAAGAACTTCAGTGATGATTGCTTGTCCAAAATCCTCATCTGCTGTACAGATGGGGGGAACTCCACCCACAGGCAATGGTAAAGGCATATGAAGCCACTAGTGGAAGAAGTAGTTTCCTGAAACTATCAGAAGTCCCCCCCATGCCTAAGGAGGAACAGATGAAGTACTTACAATCAGATGTCTCTTGCCTTACTTTCTCTAATTCAGTCTGCCCAGATGTTAAACACATTTTTCGTGCTATGTCAGAGGTGCATATTGCTTGACAGAGTTCAAATGTTTGATTACCAAATGTACAACTTAAATTCATATCTGTTTTTTTCTGATGTGTAAATTGGATCAGTTATCAGCAAACAAAAGACAGAATTAATCCTTCAGTCAGCAGGCTATTTACATATGTGTGTAACTCTAAGGTCATGACCAGTCCATTTACGTCAACAGCCTACTTCCACATCTAAACTTCACAGATTTGGGTGTCAGAACAGATAGCTGAACTCTCCTATTCTGATCACTTGCATAAAATTTTGCAGCTGCTCTTGCTAAAGTTAAACAATGATCACCAACACTTTCCAGTCTGCTTCCTCCTGCCACGATATTTTTCAAGCAGAGATATCATGTGGATTTTCTTGGTTACTTTCTTCAGACCCTTCTGAGGCAGAGCACAGAACCTCACCAGCTACTGACCACAGGCTGCAACGCGTGTGCTGGTGCACAGATGTACCTGGTGGAATCTCAGGAGACCTCCACAGAAAAACTTGTCTGCTTGCCAATTCCTTTGCATATTAGAAGTGTACCCAAGGGCCCTCTCACTAGATCCCCAAATAACAGCACATACATAATCAAGTATTTCGACACGAGGACCTTAATTTTGAGAGTTGCCCAATAAAAATCCAATGCTGATTGATAGTTATTTTAAATCCCTTTCTGAACTTTAAAAATATCATGCTGTAACTGCACAACATTAGAATGGATTATAGAGGAACTACATGCAGATTGTGAAATATTTTTAATTCTTCCAGTCTTTCTGTACAACTTAAAGCTTTGGAGGATTTATGTCAAAAACTTCAATACTTCAGTGTTTGAACTACATTGATTTATGCTTTATGGTGCAATGGCATTTGCCTAATTGTGTTTTTTTCATTACTAAACAAGAAATGTCCAAGCTTTCTCAATACAATGTTACATTATTTTTCAGAAAGAGAACTACTGTACTTCTCCCAGATGTTCATGCCCGAGAATTCAGTAAGCGTGACGTATTGTTTGATAAGCATGTTTCATTGCAACATATCAGCTAAAGCATGTGTATTATTCATCATGAAACAGGTGATAAAGCCAGAATTCTTTAGCTAACAATAGATTTTTTTAAAAAGAACACTAAAGTACATTACCTCCATCGTTGGAGTACTTGGAGTCTTCCTAACTCAAGCAACATTGGTCTCTTTCTTTTTTCCCTTCTTCAGCCTTTCTAGTGAAATCTTATTAGTTTATAAGCTTTTCAGCAAAAACTGACATCATATGCTTTTATTTTTGTTCTTGGTAACATAAGCACATCTACACTGGGTCACAATAACAGTCCATCTAGCTCAGTATGCAGGTTTGAAAATGGCCAAAAACAGACATCCAGGAAAGAGAAAGAGTGTAAGTAGTATACAGTCATATTGGATACTCACCCAGCCTCCAGCCATGTGGGGATCAAGGACTCCCTGACACAGAGATGGTTTCTATTGTATCTAGAAATATATTACTCTTCTATGAAGCTGATCAGTCTCCTCCTGCACCCACGTAAATTTCTGGTATCCATAATGTCCTTTGGCAAGCAATCCCTCAGTATAATGTTATGTTGTGTAAAGAACCATTTATTATTTATGCATAAACTGTTCTGATGATCTCTTTTTTGTTTCTTCCTCATTTTGTTTTTTGCTCCTAATCATTCTTAACATATTTATAATTCACAATTTGAAACTCTGTTGCACTATATGCAGCAGCAAAACACTTGTCCTTTTTAACCCAGAGTCACCTATGCAAGTCATCAAAAGGTTTTATCTACAGTTTACAAAGCTGTGTGCATACATTTAAGAGATTTTTTTTTTTTTTTAACACCTAGCTTCCAGGGAAGGGTATAAAGCTCACTGTACTATCCTGCAAATTGTATTCCTATCAGAAAATTTTATGTTCCTTTCCATTATAAGAAGTTAGGATACCCTTAAAAGAAGGTTTTGTCTTTGTCTTGTATGTGTCAGGAACACCTCTTCCATAAACCCCTAGTTGCTCTTATAAGTCTGCCTTTCATTTACCTACTTCCTTTATTCCCAAAATAGTTCCCTGATTTTACTTTCAGCTGCCGTCTTCTTAAAGAAACTATTTTGTTGTCCATACAGACACACTGGTGACTGCTGCAGCTAGTGCCCTGCTGAGGGAATCCCTCAGTGCCATGCACTTTCATCAGGTTAAGAATCTAGTCAGAGGATACTTCTTCTGCCTCCAAGGAAGTATGGACTGAGGAGTGAGGTAAAGGTGTCCATGTCTGATAAGAACTGATCAAATACTTCAGACAGAGATTTGCATAAAACCCTCAGTTTCATTTATATAAACTCAGTAGGTCCAAGAACTATGGACACAACAAATCCCACAACACAGCTGCTTGAATTACTCAAGTATTAGAATAATTAACTGCTTTGTGTGCTTTGAAGATAAGATTTACAAAGTTTCTTCTAGGCACTGAGGTGGTCTAAATGTAGCTGTTAAAGGCATGGGCCTTAAATTAGCTGATTCATTAATCTGCCAGGATACAAACAGATGTATCCAAATAGTCCCTGAAGTCCACCACTACTTTTAACCTGTGCTGGTGATTGAAGTCAGTTTCCTATGAGCACTTCCTATAAGCAAGGTCTTCAGACTGTCTTTCTTGTTAAACATAATAATCATCAGGAACAGATTTACACAGGAAAGAATTTCATATGTATCAATGAGTACTCCAAACTAGAAGGAATTAGCAAAAAAACCCCAAACCCCCAAAAGATTGCCAGTATACTGACTATATACTTATCTAATAGAAACTGGAGACCTGTGAAAAGTAAATGTTATAACCGAAGGAAGTAAATTGTGATGCTGGTGTCTATCAACAAGTCATTTGAATTTGTATGTCCCTAGCAATTCAGAACATACATTAAGAGAATAGCATACTGATTAGCTGGGGAATTATGGAATCATGAGCAATTTAGATTTTGGGTTTTCTAAAGACTGAACCAAGTAATCTCAAGCGACTTCTTGATGGAGCAGTAAAACAAGTAGATTATTCCAGTAGAGTAGAAATCATGTCACCAGATTTCCAGAAAGATCTGGACACTGGAATACCTGGAAATGTAAGTCAAATTGGCTCACAAAGGAAGGTAGTTTTGAGAATTGAAAATTGGCATGGAAATCATAAACAGAGTAACATCAAGATGAGATGCTGTATCTTTGCTAATATCCAGGACTAAAACTCTTTTTTTTAACTTATTATTTAATAATGGGAAAACATTAAAGAATTTTTCAGATTTCAAACCAGGTGAGAACAAAGAGGATTTAAAAAGTATTGCAAATGCACAGAAAACAACATTATGATATTTTCATAATATCACAGCATTGGAGGCTATAGCAAAATGTGAGTGAACATATTTCAATATGCATTTCAAGGGGAGAGAGAGCTGAAAATGAGCACTACTGAGGTAGACTTCAGGGGACCAAATATTCATGCTAGCATGTCACTAAAAAGAATCCTGTAATTTGGAGGTGTTCGACTACATTTTAGAAAAGAAAGGGAGCATTACCTCTCATATGACTTGGGTATAAGACAAAATGGAGTTAAATTTTCCTATAACAAAGCAAATCCATGGAAAGTAGAAATTGGTCAGAAAGAGCATTAACTGAGAGCTTGAAAGACTCAATTAAAGAGGAAAGTTAAAAATAATTAAGTATAGATTGGTTCACATGTGACTAGACTGGCAGCATCCAGAAATATTTTGAGATCATAAACAAAAAGTAGAATAGTTATTCAGTATGAGACTCTCAAATTAATAGCCTGAAATTAAACATGGAAAAGTTGAGGCTGAATATCAGGAAAGCTTCCTGGCAGTGAAACAAACTGGGCTCCCAAGGGAAACAACGGAATCTACATAGCTTTATACTTTAAAAACTAGACTAGACAATAACACTCAGTGTAGTTTGGGGAATATTTTTGCTTTGGCAAAAGATATGGCTGCATGACTTGATACTGGTAGGTCATTGCCATTTCTGTTCCATAATTCTACAAAGAAATACATAAACCCCCCGGCTGCACAATCAGGTAAGTTATCTGTCTCAGTTTCACAAACATTAGCAAAAGTTGCAATCACAGTTCCCCAAAAAAGACCTGTCTTTAAAAAAAAAAAAAAGGTTTTAGTTATTCAAACAAAATTCACAAAAATTATTCAATACATAGGGCAGAGCCTGAGTTCATGTTTGTTGTGTGCTATGGTTTGCTCATGTATTGAGACAGAATAAAAATGTATGATTTTGGGTGAATTAGCAGTCTATGTCTTGCTGACTTGATGTACTAGCTTGTAAGCTAACTATGCTGCCAAGTTATACTGTTATGCGTTTTGTGGGTTTAAGTTGTCATGGTGACTACAGTTGGTCTATAGGTGTCTTTTTCTCATTTGAAATCTTAAGAGATATTTTCATTAAAGCCAATGGGAAAATATTTTTAGTTTAAAGTTTAACCATCCTGTTAAATATTTCCTCTTAATAATATGCCAAAACATTTAAAACCCTCTTGATACTCATTCCTTTCTGCACACATTGTTTTCTTTACAAACAGAACATTTTATGTTTAGTGCCAATTACTGGTCTTGCTTAACTTCCATATAAATCCGACCGACGTCAGTGAAAATGCACAGGTGTCACTGTCAACAGAGCAGCAGCTCAAAGGTAGCTGTTGTGTACTATGCTGTGTACTATGCTGTGTACTAATATGCCATTAAACGTCATGATTATCCCAATTCAGATTGTTTTAACAAGCTGCACAGTTTATTGATATACCTTTGCAGATACTTACTTTCCTGATTTAAGTCTTTGAGTTAACTGCTAGGAAACAAACTTACCTTGTGTGTCCTAAATAAGAAAAAAAATATTGCTGGGAACAAAGTCGTTCCACCTGTTATTTATGTCACAAAGAAACAAAAGTTAATATTCATTTACTAGCTAATCTTTGTAACATGGAAACATTTTGCTTTCCAAAATTGGATGGTTGATTCAGAGTTAGTTATAAAAACCTCCTGTTTGTTTGAGAAACAAATCTGAACTGGCAAAATATTTGAAGCAGTGTTCAGCAACTATCATGAAACAGGATTTCAGAGAAAACAAATCACGTAACAGGAATACTTATTCCTTAAAAAAAAAAAAAATAAATAAAAAATTAGTAAGAAAGAACTTTTCATTCTGAGGACAATTATGAGGCAGAGCATTATGATGCAGTAATTCTGTACCTTTTAAAACTGTTGTAATGAATTCTGACATAATAAGATAGTATTACTGATGGAAAAAGTAACAGTGAGAAAGTGCTAATAAATCCAAGGAAAACATGATACTTATTTGTGAAACAGAAGGTTTGATGGCACTGTAGTTAAGGATGCCTTGTGGCTTTTAGAGCTCTGTTTGTATTTCCAATACACTATGCAAACTTTCTTCAGCTAAAAAAACACACAGTAATGGAACCAGGGGGGACTAGGCTATACTGTGAACAACTATTCTGTGATACAGCCATTACAGGGTCACATCCCCTGAATGGCTAAAAAATGTGCAGTCCATCTTCTGGATTTCTTTTGCTGTACAAGGGACATGCACCTTTCTGCAGAAGCCAAGATAAATTTAGACTGTCATTTAGGGGTGAAAGTAGAATTTAAATGGTAATAGGTCTACTACTGGTTCTAATTTCACTGCAAATTGGCATCATATTCAGAGATGTCAGCATAATTAATTACACACAGGGAGTTAAATTACTGATGCATGAGTGATAAAACATATTTACTGGGACCCATCCTTGAGATCAATATTTCATAGCCTTTACTATTAAAAATATGGTGTATCTATGTGAATTATTGACTCTAATGGTGAATCTGGTATATCAGGGCCAACCTTTGCACCACTCTTTTACACAGAACAGCTCTCTATCCATTCTGTCAGGCCTAAATTCATGTTCCACCAAATGAGGGTAACAGTGACCAATATCCAGTGAAGTGACCATGCTCTATCTCCCCTGTCGTCCACATGCTCCTCCCAGTTTCTCCAGAAGAGACCTGGTAGGGTGGTCACAAGGTGAGTAAGTTCACCAACAAGAGCTGAAGAAAAAGAAAGCGTTCTCTGCAACCCAGGTAAACAAAAAAGGGAATGGGGCTTCCCCCTGCTCACCTGCCTAAACTGCCTCACCTCTTGGCTACTGCTGCATCCTGCTGTGACAGGGAGGGGAAGGAAACATGCAGCCAAGAGGACCTCAGTGTAGTGTAGGTGTAGTGTGAAACTTCACTCTTAATAACACAGCAGGGTTTTATTCCAATCTCAGTGGAACATAAAATAGGCTGTTTCTTACCAAAGCCATCCCTGTAACAGCATACAGATAGGCTGTGTTTTTCTGAGCACAGACTGACCTCTAGTTACATTGCAGGTAAGAAGCTTACTCGGCGTCCTAGGAGTTATCATGTGTGTGTACAATGAACGTTCCATGGTTGTTGGGACCAAATATTTGTTTTCTTTTGGGGAATTATGTTCCTTCTAAATTCATAAGACAGTACAAACTGACACACTAAGAAGCTGGGGGGTGTTTCTGGCTTATGGGCCACCCAGCTTTACACCTAATCATCTTAACCTTTGCCCATTACAGCAACCTCGTAAGTCTGTTTATTTCCAGCAACAGGTCCAAATTATTGTGGTTTTTTTGTTCAGTTCTTCTTTACACAAGGACTCAGAGAGAAGACACCAAGTTTAGATGCATCAGAAACTGTATCTTGAAAAGAAATACAACTCTTTGAAAAGGCCTTTGCACAAGGTCATACCTAACGCCAGAATGAGAAACACTTCATTAGCTGGGTAATCTTTGTGATCTCAGTAGAGGAAAACCTTCCCAGTGAATGTTTCCAATGCCAGTCTTAACATATTTATTTTCCATACCTATATTTGTAGAAAGATTGTTTAAATAAACATTAGAGCCTTGAGATGTGCTCACATGCAGGACTGTGTCTGTGTATGCTGTAGCTTAGACTAGCTATTAAGTCACTTCTGCCTGGGGGAAAAAGGCAACACTGAGAAATATAGTAGATTGACAAAGTTATGGCAAAAAAGAAGTTGGTAAGGAAGAAAACCAGTATTAACAGAGCGTACAAAACTTTAATTAAGCAGAGCAACAAGGACTTAAAAGATAAACAGAAGGCTGATTAAAATCAATGAGATCAAAGGGACACTTTCAGCAAATAAATTAATATGAATTATGTCAGAAACAGCAGAAGCAGCCTGTACTACTTATTTTCCCATAAGAAGTCTATTTTAGTATATGCACTATCCTAATCAAGTGGCATGAGAGAGGGTGTTTTGAAATGTTGGTAAATCTACAAGTAAATCTGCTTTTTTATCCATTTTGTACCTTTCTCCTTTATCCTGGGAAAATTTCAAAACTGCTGACAGGCCCAGCATGGAAACCTATTACTTAGTACAGTTTCCCATGCAACTTTTTTCTTACCTGTACATGCACCAATGATCAAATAGAGTTCTTGCCCACATTTCTTTGAAGAGGGTTAAATAGCACTACAGGCAACTTGGTAGTGTTATATGAACTATTTGCAATCTTTCACCCTTCCATGAGCAAATATAAGTTTAAACATAAAATCAACAAATGTAGAAGAATGCCACTATTCAGAAACAATACTTTAAGTCAGAAAATACCTGGTTTTTACATTGTTTATTATAATTTTGTTCATACAATAGTGAATGATAGCCCTTATATTATTTCTAAAAGCATATCTGGGGCCACTATCAATGCTTGCAGGGAAGACCTCCATAACAAACTGACCACTGAACATGAACACCCATGTTTAACACAGAACAGGAAGCAAATAATAGAGTTTCAGGCACTTTTTCAGGATATTCAGTTTTTAGGTCAGAATCTTAACCCAGACCTAGAGATAGTGGACAGCTCACACTCCACAACTGTTCATTCACTATTTTTTGAGTATTCCTTGGAGGGAACTTCAGCAATCAGCAGTCTTAAAAGAAACTATAATTCTACTGAAGTGCTATTTTGAAACCACAAAATGTTTTGCCCTCCTTTTTCAGAACATATCAGAATCCTAAAATACCCTAGGTACACCCAAATCTGAATAATAAATACAATATAAAGATGGTGAGGAACAGCCCAGGCTCAAAAGCTGTGTGATTTTTCTTTAAAATACTCAGTTTCACAGAATGATATACATCAGTCTATCAAACCCGTTTTATAGAATGTGGTTTAAGATTAATTTATTGGGATAAAGAAAAAAAAATATTTTTTTTAAATCATGAAAGTAACATGATCTAAACACACTGTAGGCTGATCACCAGTTCAGTGTCAGGTATAAATGAATTCCCAGATTCCAGGGTTAAAATGTCTTAAGTTCACAATCCTTTTCTACTATTAGATTTTTGTAAAAAGAAATCCAAGTTCCCCTTTTTCACCAGTCAGAAACTGTACTGAAGTAATTTTGTGAATAATTTTACTTTCATATCAAGACAGCAACTAAATAATTAACAGTTGTACTACAGCAGACACATTTTACACAGATGAGAATAGAGAACTAACAGTCAAGAAAAAATAACAGAGAAAAGGTTACAAAAGGAATTTTCCCATGAGCTTTTTGCTCCCTACATGCTATAAACCTTCTCATCTGAGAAAACTCAGATGGTCACATCATACCAAAATTTACCAAGTGAAGTGGGGGTAGAATAGTAAGTGACTTTGCCAAGCAATGACACTTTATGCACTCTTGTTCCCTTGATGATGGTACTGCATTCTCATAGTAAGATTTTAGAAGTTTCCTTTGCAGTAACTATCAAGAGAGAAGAAAGAGCTTCATGAACTAGTGCAGGGACAAGCATAACTAAAATAAATACGAAAAGCAGAATCAAGTATTTCACCATATTTTTCTGATTCATATACTCCCTGAGAATGCATGATGTTTTCATTGTTTAGTAGAAGTCCCTAGATAAATTTAATGATCTTCTTCTGCTTCTCTTTAACAGCAAATTTTGTAATACCCTTTTTGGCATGACCAGAACAGATCGTGGAAATATTTAATAGCACTGGTTTATGTTTCACTTTGTTCTATTTCTACAAAAGTTTTTAAAAAGAAAATTAAAAAAGGAGATAAGTTTGATTCTGCAGCAAAAGTAACTAAGTAACTACTGTTTTATGAAAGCTGTGCATGGCAGGACTTCAGTTGTAGGGTATCAAGAAAGAAAAATCTGGCCCAAAAAACGGTCCAGCATTTCAACTTTCTGCTTTCTGGACTAACTGCAGTATACTGTACATGGAGCTGTCAGGAAGAAAGCAAGCTGAATACATGCTGAAATTGTGCTGGCATCAAAATAAAGATTTTTTTTTTTCACATGAATGTAAATAAAACCTAGGATGTGTGAGAGCTTTTGATTTGCTTTACTGAGCAGATTCTTACTCAGCTTTATATAGCAGTTGTAGCTTTAATCATTTTGACAACCTTGAATTTTTGCCCTGAGCTTCAGGTCTGCAGGAACCAGGAATCTCATAGCAAAATTGCTAACAAAAGCACTCTGGAGAACAATGCGACACTCTTGGAAAGTCCCCTAGCATAGTTGCTTTGTAATTTCAAACCCAACCCAGTCAGCACAGAGGAGCTGGAAAGACAGAGTCCCTCTATAAATTGGACAGAATACCCTGGGGACTGTGCTTAACCCTAGCAAGCTAAAATCCAGTCTATTAAATTCAGTAGAAGGTTATTACTATCAATTTCAAATAAAACTTCATAAAGTCAGTATAGGTACAATGCAGATGTCAAATGACCTCTCTGTCACATTTCAAGTGCCAGGGAACCCAAGAACTTCTCTAAAGTAAAATCACCGGGATTTTGTTCAAGTGGAAAACAGTATTTTTTGCCTAGCTTCAGAAATGGCTCTACTGTTCTGGCTAAAAACCTTCAAATGAGTAAAAAAAAAAAATTAAAAAAATAAAAAAAGATCAGCCTGGGAAAGACAACTAGCATGGAAAATTTCAGTGTAGGTTTGACAAGGTTATAAATTAAGGAAACAGGTTTTTATAATCAAAGTGTTATGCAACTTTTATCCAACTGCATTTTGCGATTTCCATTACTTCTACTATATTTGTATCTTTATTGTCTTTATTTCCCACTTGAATTGTATTACTGCCCAGAGGCCTGTCTGCATTTGAATGTTTATTCTCCTTCTGAAATGCTCACTCTCCCCCATCCCCCCCTCCTGCAGCTACTTACTACAGCACATGCTAGAAATACTGCATTAGCACTGAACAGAGCTCCTATTAGGGCTGCAGATGGGGCATCATTGTCTTAGCAGATTATGACCTCCCATTCAAGAAATAACTTTAAACAAATTTATATCCTGTGAATGACAAGATATTTTTCATTTCCCTTTAAACATCATTTCCTCACAACTTGTTTTCCTGTGTTATTCCAGCTCATATTCACATTAACAGTTTGTTTCTGGAAATGCTCTCCAACCTGTTAAATTTTTATTGCAAAATATTTTGACTAGGAGACAGAGCACTCAGCTCTAAAGCAGAATAGAGACAGTAGCCTGTATACCCCTTGAATGAGCCAAGGTTTTCCGGTCCACTTCAATCACAGACAGAAATCACTGTACTTTGCATAGTGTTCCATAAATATTGAAAAGAAAAGCTACTTAATTATATATATGGAGTACTTAAAAATCATGGGTAAGAAACCATCCAGGAAAAGATAAACTTACAATACTTTAAATACAAGAAACTATTTTTTACACATTTACTTATTCACTTACCCCATCAAAAAACCACTTTGCCCAAGGTCAGATACAGTCAAAGATTTCCACATTGTGACTTCAGCTTAAATAACAAAAATGTTTTGAGATGCCCTTCCCCAAAAGGGAAAGAAAAAGGGACAGTATTTTTGTGTTGAGAGGTATTAAAAAGAAAAAAAATCTCTGAAAAGAAAAACTACACATTTCTAACCAACTCTGTATGTAACTCCAGAGTAAGATTACTTATTTGAAGTATGACTTGACTCCTTTTAAATTAAAATACAGTGAAAAAATAATCTATTATTCTCAATAATACATACATGTATTTAAATCTCAACTTCTGAAGATGTTCTAAAGGTCTCTAGTTTCTTTGTAAAGCTGCTTTACCACTGTTATTTACTAAAAGGGACAAAAAGTTTTGTAGGAGTTGCTGAGAGTTAGTCAGTAGAGGCTTATTTTGGAAGAAAATGTGAAATAAATTCAATAGTCAGAAGGTCCTCGCAGAAATTGCCTGTCAGCTTCCTCTGCTGCTCTAAGAGTATGACTCTAACTGAAGTAATCCTAGAGGTCTCAGTGATTAAATGAGGGCTCAGCAAGTAACTCCCTTATATGAATATATTTACTGGTCCACATTTAATTTGCTGTAGGTTCATTCTCTTTACTCATGGTCAACATGGTATCACTCCTATATCCTGTTCATGTTCTACCATATGGTTATCCACATGTTTATAATTGAGTATCTACAAATAATGTATGCCTATGAACATTTCTTTAATTGCCTCCAGGAGCTCTGTCAAGACTAAAGAAAAAATTTAAAACCCCAGAGTTCCTATGCCTCCCAGCTTTTAATTCCAAAAGCTTGATGGTTCTCTTGTATCTGCTTCCTCACATCTTGTATCTTGGTTATCTGATGCCAGTATTAGATCCTGAAACATTTTTCAGCATCTTGAAATTCATTGTTCTACAAACAATTTTAAGGAAACATTTTCAAAGATTCTTGAGAAATGTTTTTTCTTTGCACCTTTGAAAATACTGTACTAATTGTTCTCACAGCTCAATAGAAACATTGGTACCAACTGAAATAAATCAGATAATCATAAAGCATAAAATGGAAATAACTGCTAAAAGTTAGTAAGTGCATTTCATGTAAAATGAAGTGCACATTTCTAAGCCTCATTTATCAATTTCTAACAATAGCTTTTTACTTTTAGTCTTGCAAATTTATACATTTTTACCCTAAAAGGCAACTTTATATTCCTACATCTAGAATTTTGTTGATTTCTGCTCAAATGAGGAACACTTTTACCTGGAAGCCTTAAATATCAAAACTTCATTGACAAATTTTAAATTACGTAAAATGGACCTCTGTTATAATATTCTAAGGAGGCAAAACTCTTGTTGCTGAAACTGCAAGCCAGGAGCCATGTTTCATGACCACTTTAGAGAAAAGAAAGACCATTACAATTTTGCCTAACCTTAATTTACATCCTGAATGTTGAAGAAATTTTAAAAATAAATAAATAATAAACCCACAAATCACTCTACAGTTGACAGCATGTGGAAGGACACCTTTACCTGCTAGAGCTACTAAAAAATTAAATCTAGATTTATGAAGGTGCAACAACCTGTTTCATGCTGTCAGACAGAGGTTTGGGACCAAAAATAGTTTTACTTACCATAAAACATTGATTATATATTTGCAAAAAAGTATGTCAAACAAAATATGTCCCTGTTTGGACCTGATGTTGCACACATAGTATTTCTTGATGAAATTTGGATCTCTTTTGTCAAAGTCCAGATTTGATAATACCAGAATATCCTGGATTTTCATAAAATTGTTGTGTAATTTTTGGTCATTTAAAGAGCTGTTTATCACTTTGCCAGAAGCATTTCATATGGAACTGAATCATTGATATAGTTAATATCTGGTAACTGACACGATGGAATATAGTCCACAGGAATTGGTATTTACATTACTAAACTGAGTAGGTGCTTGATACTTTCACACTAAGGGAATAAGACTGCTCCATGAGTCCAGCAAAGGGCCACAAAGACGATTAAGGGACTGAAGCATATCTTACACAAGGACAGATGCAGAGCCTACCTAAGATATTTCTGGCATGTTCCCAATTGCCTCTTGATGATGAAGATCTGACTTCTGATATCCTTACCATTACATTGGAATCTTTAAGGTAAATTGTAAAGCTTCATAATTTTTTTTCAATAAAAACTGCAATCCTCAGAGAACTGTCTCAAACACTGAAGGATGCCTGACACGTGTTGCACTGGATGTGAGAATCTACTGAATCAGCACTAAGTGCCTTCAGTGATGTTCTGTTTATGAGCTGACCATCATTAACAAAGGACTTAAAACTCCCTCAGGCCCTAATGAAATTATTCTGTAAAGGGAGTCTGGAAATCCTGTGTTGGAGTTTATAGAACAATTACAGTTGAACTTCTATGTATGGAAGAGATTAAAACTACTCTTGTTCAGACTTTTTCCTCACTGCTTCTACCACCAGAAAGTCCAGCAGAGGACAAGTAAAGAACTGCTCACATCAAGGCCCCCACTAATGACAATCTGCTCTCTTGGAGATTGGTGGTAAAGAATCTGTTGCTTGCAAAGGAATTTCACCATGTCCAACAATTCTTCACTGATGGGTAAAGCTATCCATCTAGGCACAGCTGTGTGCAATACATCCAACACTCTAAGGATTTTCCTGGACTGCTTCCACACAGATGTCAAGCAACTTTTCTCATAAGATTTTGGAAGGATTTGTAATCATCTGGGATAAAAGAGTATGATTAAAGGATGGCGGGCTCAGCTGGTGCTGACAAATATACTGGCATCTGCTATTCCTCCTTCTGAAAATTCTTTTCCAAGGGAACTAGATCAGTAACAGACTAAGCAATAGGAGGAATAAATGCATCTTTCGTGGTCTTTGTGGTGAAACCTTATGGAGTTTTGAGATACCCCATGGTGACCAAAAAGAGGTAACAATTGAAGAGCTGAGGCCCAGATAGAAGGATCCCCGTAAGCAGGAAATGAATAATGTCTGGTGCAGGGAACTACAGAGATATAGGATCCATATGGTTTGCAGTGGAAACTCTCTCTGTTGCCTTGCAAATCTGACAGGGAAGATGAATACTTCTTTTAAGCATGGCGCAGCATTACAATAAAACCTAGATGCTTTGGAGGTACCAAGGTAGGCACCAAGAAACTACATAAGGGAGTTCAATAACACTGTGTGTAACAAATCTCTGTTGACTGTCACATAGTGTTAAAAGGCTGGATGATAAATTGAATTGAAATTATTAATTGATAAGCATGTATTTGCTTTTAAATAACAAATTAATTTTAATTGTTATTTTAATTACTAAAATCTGATTAAAAGATTCACATAATTGAAATTATAGATTTCATAAAGTACTGAGGACAATCAATGCAGTTTAATCCACGTCTGATCATTATGGTTTGCAATTGTTCAAATCTACCCTCTGTCTGACTTATGGAAGATGTCTCTGATACCTTACGCAAGTGTCGTAATTGTCCTGTCATAAAAGAATCACAAAGTAGACCTTCAGTCACTCCTTTGCTGGGTACTGAAATAGTCAATGAGCCAAGTTTGAAAATAGTTATTTAACTCAGTGATTGACACATTAGCATGGGAGCCATAATCTGGAATCGGTTTCTGTCCTAGTAGGTATTTAATGTAAGTGGTAAAATATAAAAAGAAGACACTATGAGACCAAGCCCAGAATACCTTCTGATCCAGTGAATAGGGATTTTTATATCAGGTCAGATAATTTGAACTAAGTCATATTTGTTTCATTTTGTTCGAGTGAATAAATGTCATAAATCTAACTCTCTTTTTGTTGAGCTCTTAAATAAACAGATAAAGATACATATACATATAGCCTTGCATAGGTATCATGAGGGATAGCAGCCAAACATGGGTTATCTGAATATTGTACCTAAAAGGAGTAAAGTACAGTTCTGGACATATAACAAGGGAATCTTAAGTAGATGTAGAAGTGCTATACCTCTGTGTTTGGCACTGGTGAGATCAGCATTGGAACACTGCAGTTCAACCAGGTGTTCATAATTCAAGGAAGATTTTGAAAACTGGCTATAAAACTGGAGAGAAAAGCTGAATATAAGGGAATTAATGCTTTATAGTAAAACTTCTGGAGTTCAATCTATATAGAAATAGAGCTAGTTTAATGATTTCTTAGCACACAGTCTACAATGTCTTAGTAGGGGACAAAAACTTAAAAAGATAAGTATTTCAATCTAACAAGGTTATAGAGTTGGATCAAATGAAGCTTAAATTAAAGAAAATAACACTAGAGTTGCCTTAACAATGAAAGTAATTAAGTAGTAAAATAAATTACAAAATTATGGTAGAATCTTTATCACTATTTATTTAGTAAATGTTACAGCATTTGAAGCAGAGATTTATTGTGAGTAACTATATGTACTCTATTAAGCATGAAGTCAACACAGGTAAATACAGCATCACAGAATCATCTAGGTTGGAAAAGACCTTGAAGATCATCTAGTCCAACCCTTAGCCTAACACTGACAGTTCCCAAATACACCATATCCCTCAGCGCTATGTGAATCCGATTCTTAAACACCTCCAGGGATGGGGACTCCACCACCTCCCTGGGCAGCCCATTCCAACGTCTAACAACCCGTTCTGTAAAGAAATGCTTCCTAATATCCAGTCTAAACCTTCCCTGGAGCAACTTGAGGCCATTCCCTCTTGTCCTATCGCTTGTTACTTGGTTAAAGAGACTCATCCCCAGCTCTCTGCAACCTCCTTTCAGGTAGTTGTAGAGGGCAATGAGGTCTCCCCTCAGCCTCCTCTTCTCCAGACTAAACAACCCCAGTTCCCTCAGCCACTCCTCGTATGACATGCGCTCCAGACCCTTCACCAGCTTCGTTGCCCTTCTCTGGACACGCTCGAGTAATTCAATGTCCTTTTTGGAGTGAGGGGCCCAAAACTGAACACAGTAATTGAGGTGCAGCCTCATCAGTGCCAAGTACAGGGGTAAGATCACTTCCCTGTCCCTGCTGGCCACACTATTTCTGATACAGGCCAGGATGCCATTGGCCTTCTTGGCCACCTGGGCACACTGCTGGCTCATGTTCAGCCGGCTGTCAATCAACACCCCCAGGTCCCTCTCTGACTGGCAGCTCTCCAGCCACTCCTCCCCTGCTGCTGGGGGTTGTTGTGGCCAAAGTGCAGAACCTGGCATTTGGCCTTATTGAAACTCCTACAGTTGGCCCAGTAATCCCTACTTGTTTCTAAAAACAAGTAACGCTTACTTGTTTCTAAAAACCATTAATTCATAAATTAAAACAAACCAGTATTTATTTAGAAATAAATAAATTAATATACAACCATTAAACCATTCCTGTCATTTGCCTGCTTTGTTCAAATGCAAATTACTACCTAAGAGAGGATCTGAAACAATGGATTCTTGCTCTTGGAGCAGTGAACTCTCTCTAAAGCCATTTTCCATTTTAAAACATTTCCTGCATACTGTGAAACTATAATATTTGGTTTCCTTCTGCAATATATAATCTGATATTGAATTACTGCACTGTGTAAATGATAAAGATAACAATAGTGTACAGACTATTTCTCAATTGGTCTTCACACAGAGCAGCATCAATCTTGAGAGATATGTAGTGTCTGTCTCAGCAGTTGGACTAAAGCTTCTGTAAAGTTACATGATAGAGATTTAAAATTACAATACTAGCATTAAACAAATATTATCTTGTGACCTGAATCAACAACAGTTTTAGATACCACACTTACTCAAACTTTTGACCACATTCCCTTAAACAGAAAAATTTATGATTATGTCCAGGTTGCTGACATTTTCTTTACATTCTAACTTCTTACAAATATGATCCTTTTTATTAAATGCAATTAGATCATCACTCCATGTACTACAAAAGTCTTAATATTTTACTTTTCATTAGTGGAAGAATGGAACTTAAAATAACTCTGTGTTCAATCCAGATCAGTGTTGGGTAGATAGTTTGTTTACCTTCTATGGATTGATAATGTGAAACCTTAACTGTCAAGTACAGTGTTTTCTTACATGCAGTTTCACTGATTTCATCAGACTTATAGTGACTACCCGTGGGCACAATTATTTGCAGGATCACATCAGTAAAGAAACATCATCAAAGGATAATCAGGAAAAAATATGGATATAATGAAATCAATCCCTTTTACCAAACCAGTTCACAAGTTTCTACAAATGCATACTTGGCAATCTCAGAAGGCTGCTTTACATGGAAGTTTCAAACATCTGTGCTGCAGCCTAAAAAATACCACATTAACGGATCTGTCCAGGATCTATACAACATCTTGGGATAGGAATGATAGCAATTCAATTCATCCAGTCACTCTTTATTCTGTGAATATTCATTATACAAAATAAGGAGAGCTTTACGTATGAAAAAAACCCCTCATTTTAAATGAATGCTTGTAGAACAGCAGGTGTGCTTTTAAAGATTCAAACATGAAGAATTTGTAGTGTATGTAATCCATACCATTTGTCTACTGGTTTGGATTTCACTTAATTTCATAAGAGAAACTAAACTGAACACTTCTCTAGAGTCTTCAACATGGTTAATTCATTTTGCTTTCATTCCTGAATTTACCTTATTTGCCAGCACAATAGACATAAATTTGCATTTGATGTGTTAGCCCATGCTAAATTCAGTTGGAGTCACATTCCATCTTTAAATGAGAGGTGTTAACTCAAGCCTTTATTGCCCATGTGAGCAGTCCTTTCAGTGCCAAGTCAAACAGATTAATTTCAACCTTCTTTGGCAATGACTTAAACTTCCTTTGACTGCACTAAAATGAAGGAGAAGTTGCTGCTACTGGGCTTCCTCTGGGAGTTCATTCCTAACAGCTAAGACACAGTAATGACCATGCAGTCTTCCCAGTCTTTTGACTAGAGCCCTGGTTCTACCTTTTTGCTTATACTCAGTCCTGCAGCCCTGACCTCCAGCTGGTAGGTAAGCTTTACCACATACTAGTTTGTAAGTGTGCTATAAGGTATGGTTAGGCGTTACTAAGGTCTTGATGTCATCATAATGTGGCTGTGTAGAAGTACTCTAATAAAGCTGGGAGACAAACTGAATTGGCCTGCTAAATTCACCTATCAATAATAGTCACAGGCAGGTCTTTCCATTGTTATTTCAGATGCTAAAGAGGAAAAGAACCAAAGTGGGTGGAAAGAAAAATAATGGCAACAGCACTCTCTCCTCTTCAGTCTGTATCTGGTAAGTCTTGGCCCACAAAATGATCTTGACAGAGGGGATGTCAACCCTGTTGCTAATAACCAGACTCTGTATTCCTGCCTAAGAAAGTTGGGCAGAAGCACTCAGTCTGAGAGGTGTCTGCCAAGGAGGTACCTCCATACTTCAGGAGAGTACCAGGAGGGCACAATTTGAGTGTGAAACTTCCTGGAACAATGGACTTCATCAAGATGATCACAATGCATAGATTGAGGAGATTAGCTAACCAGTGAAGACTGCTGTTACATCAGCAGCTGCATAAAACCAGCCACTGCCTACTCATATGCCAGACACTATACTGCCTTCATTGCAAGTCCTATATCCACCAAAATCCCAAATCTCTTATTAAGAGAAGTGATTCCTGTTAGTGAAAGAATTCACACCTCACTCTTATGCTAGGAGGAGTCAGTGCAAGATAGTGGTCAAAAAGTGTTTTTCTGCCTGAGGCACATGATCAGTTCTCTACTTGCTGCCTCTCATTCTTGGTCACTGATGGCACTGCCAGTCACAATCCTCAGAGCAGTGAAGCAAGCAGCAGCACAGCAAGCATTCTAACTCTAGCTGAAGCTAAAGGCCCGGAAGAGATAAATAAATATAGAAATAAATACGTAGACAAATGGTGTCAAGTAAAAATACTGGAAAGATATAGGGCCTTTGGGAAGATGTAGCTTTATTAAATCACTACCACAAGGACCAAATAATGAAGCAAATTTACAGAAAACTACAAAAAAGATAGAAAGAACAGAAATTGCCACAAAGATAATGAGACAAGAGCTCTGAGGATTTTTTCATAAAATAATATGGCAGAGAGCACAAAATATGTAGGAAGGAGTTGAGGGCAACTAATTGTTTCAAGAAACAGGTATTTACAGAAAGGAAGGGATGATGGGCCATTATTTCAGTTTTTTGCACAATAATAGAAATATGCTATGATAGGAAAGTGCAAACAAATTTCACTTAAAATGATGAAATCTTTGGAGGTCACAGCTATAGGAAAAGGAAGAGAAACAGGAAGAAACAGAAGAAATACAGTATGAATGGGAATGAAATCAGAAAGACTGAGGCATGAAACCAATTTAACAGGGATTCACATACGTAAAGCTTGATGAAATTCACTGTTACATAAAGAACTAGCTGAATCTTGCTCTCATTCATTAGTTATAGCTTCACAAATTAATAGGGAGGGTGTATTAGAGGGCTGAGGAAAGGTACATAGTACCTATCTTTGGGGAGATAAAGAAGAACCTGAGAAATATATCTGTCCATTCAACTGAGATTCACAGAAAGAAACAAATCTCATAGTTAATAAATCCATTTATAAGAGCATACATGTTAAAAAAGTAATAAAATAAAGCCAAAATTAATTTGTCCAAAGCAAATCATGTCAAACCTCTTTAATTTTCTTCTTTGCTAGACTAACTGGTCTAGTGTATAAGGAGGAAGTTCTTATTTAATATATTGACTTTAATAAAGTCTTTCCTGCTGTCCTAATGAGACATTCTCATAAAGAAAGTAAGGAAATACAACTTTGATGAAATTACCTAAGATGAGGAAATGTCTGGCTGAATAAATAATCAGCAGTGGTTCACTACCAAAGTAGGACCACATTTCAAACTGGATATCATAAGATACCAGCTCAGATCTACTGCATACTCTCTTGGATAAAGAAATAAAGCTCAGTGATAAGAACTTGTGAAAGTCACCAGAATGGGTAAAGCTGCAAGTACCTAGGAGTTAGGTAAATATTTCATTTGGAGAAATGTTCCTCCTTACCCAAAATAACATTTAATATAGACAATTGAAAAATGTTGTAGAAAGGAGATGAAGACAATTGATGAGGCAGCAGCAATGCAGAAAATGATCTGGAAATTATATTGAGAATGATAACATGAGTAAGAATGATGATAACATAAAAAAACAAGTCTTGGTGAGGCGATATAAGAGAGAGTTGTGTATACAATAAGACATAACATTTTTCCATCAACTAAGCCCTAAATAATTTGTTGCGGGAATAATCTGTTTATCTGGAGGAATCACAGTTTGAAGAAAGCTATAGACATATCACAGACTGAAAAGGAAAACAATAATAAACCCTAGAAATTTATGAAACACCACCTGAAGGGCAATATTGAAGAACTGGATTAGTTTTCTCAAGCAAATAGATGACTGAAAGCCAGAGAAGTACACATGGAAAAAGTTCTTAATAAGAAGCTGATGACAAACTATTCCTCCATACACTGAGGAAACAAACTTTTCAAACTGGGCATGTTTTTACAGTGTATCTCATTGTAGTGCACAGATATTGAGAGAATATGCAAAGAAGCTAAGTCAGGTTGTGAAAGCAGACAGTTGTAGAATGGAGCTCAGTCTGTGCTAAGACACAGACATTGGGATTCCTAAGAAAACCTTAATGTAGTCTGGTTTTACATCAGGTAATAGAGTCATTAAAGCTGTTTTTTACATTCCAAGAGGATGGAATGTAAAAGGGGAGACCTGGTAACACAACAGTACATTTTAATTTGGGCCCTGAAGGGGTAATCATTCTGGCTAGATCAGTCTTGCTGAAAATTGTTTAAAATCTATATGCATTTTCACAGGGCCTCGGTAATTTGTTTTTGTTCAAAAAACCAAGAAAATACCATTAATTATTTAGAAACAACATCCCAGTAATTCAGGTATAATACTAATTTAATTTTAATTTTTATGAAGTATGTTATAGTGCTGAAATCCTTTCTCCAGCATTAAGGAAGCTATTAATTTGGTTCACAACAATGTTTAAACAATTCCTTGTAATCGTCCATTATCAACAGAGAAGATTACTGCAACACATTAGTTTTACACCAATGCATTTTACCTGTTTTACATAAAACAAAAGTTCCAGTCCGTATCTATCCAAAGCCACAAAAAACCATAATTAGTTTTCAGATGAGACATTAACAGGACCTGTTATTCTGGTGCTGAAAACTGGGTCTTCTAAAGTTAGTGGATTAATACTTTAAGAAAGAATGGCTCAGCACAAAATGCTTTTCACTTAATGCCACCAGGAAACCAAACTAATTTCCTCAAAAAGTACAAACATTTACCCATAAAGTCTATAACAACCACCACAACATGGCAAGAGCAGCATTCTTTAAGGTCTGAACATGGACTGAAAACCTTTGAGCTCCAACAAGCAGAACAGCAGTACAGAAGAACAGAATTATAGGATAAAATAATCATTTAGGTTGGAAAAGACCTTTACAATTTTAGAGTCCAACCATAAACCTAACACTGCCAAGTCTCACAAAACTATATCCCTAAGTGCCAGATCTGACTTAATTTCAGATGCAGATTTAATTTCTCTGTGTTGGGCAATGTTTCAAATACTAGATGCAGGCCTGGAAAAAAGCTGTATGTCAACATTTCTGGTGATCAGGAAATTGCTTTACTTAATTTTTGCAAACTGAAAAAAAACCCAACCCCATCAGGATCTGCTTCCTGAGTAGATTTTTCAGATCCCTTAAAGTACCTTAGGCAGTCAGACATTTTTAACAACGAGAAACATTACAAAGCTCACTCGTGCCAGCTGGAAAATGACTCAACAACTGGTCTCATAATGTCTCTTGAATTCATCATCAACCTTGGAAAAGTTTGCCTGGGAATAGTAGAAAACAGCACACCAGCAGTGTCCCAAACAGACCATCAGGCCAACATTAAATATTTAATATATTTCACCAGTGTCAGTAACTGTCGTCTACCTACAGATAACATGGAGTAATTAACACAATTTATGTTTTAGTGTACTAAGGGATGAGTAAGCATGTAAAACCGCAAATGACCATATTCTCATTAATTTCTTCGTCAGCTCACCACCTGTTTATCTTTACATTTCCACATTACTCATTATGTTCTGTTACTCATTCTCTTCCTCTTTTAATTTTGCTTTAACTTTTTTATTATCCATTTTTCTCTCATTTCTTTTTTTTTCTTCACATCATCTCGGTAAATTTCTCATCATCCTCCCCTTCTCAATTCCACAAACTCATATCCAACTTCTTAGTGTTGTTCTGCCACTAAAGCCACTGATTTTTGCATTGTTTGATATATTTACATATTCACCCCAATCATCATCAAGTTCAGTTCTGGTGCTGACTTCCTATATTTAAAATTCTGACTCTTCATCTGCATCTGTGGGGCTGTCTGCAGGGTCCAGCTATGGCAAAAGGGTCAGATAACATCAGCTGTTAAAATAGGAGCATGAGTGTAAATAGTGTTTGTGGATGGGATACACAAAATTCTCTGAAAGGCTGCTTTCCCGAAACTGTTTATGTTAAAGAGGAAGATGACAATCAGCCACATTAAACATTAACCAGGGAATTATGAAGAGACTTCTGAAACAAAGGAGTTGGCTTGGAAAAAGGTATAGAAGAAGCACAGAAATTTGGAACAGCAGGGAGAGACCTTGGAGTGGAAACAGCAATGCTCAAAACCTGGTTTGACACTGCCAGAAGTCACCACATAGTCAAGACAAGCCCTGTGTTGGCACGAGCTTGTGGGATGCCTCAGCAGCTTCCAGAGCAGCAATGGGCACACACAGTGCTGGAGAAACCATGTCTCCGTTGCAAGGTTTGTGGAGGTAAGGGAACAAGATTTTTCAGACTTAATTTACAATGTAAACATACCCTAACTTGCCTACGCCATGTCCCATCCTCTCATTTGTCCCCTTTCCTATGTCCTTTCCCACTCACAGTCACCGGCTCTTTCTTCAGTCTTTCCCAAAACCCAGGTCTCTTCACCTCCCACTACCAGCATGCAGTGATCCTCTCCATTTAAAAACAGCAAGGCTTGACTCCTCCTCCACTCTTAACTATTAACTGATCTCCACCTCCAGCAACAACTACATGCTTGGCTTTCCCTCTCCTTAACTCACTGAACATCCATCCACAGCCATCCACCTGAGTAATACTCCCCTTTTGTTGAGATTACTAATATTTTTAACTTTTTATGAATCTATCATCAAAGTGCACTCTAGTCTCTATCAGTACACCACTTAGCATAAAAGGGTCTCAATCTGAACTGAGCCTACTAAATGGTAACATAGTACAGAACGTAGTAAGATTTATTCTTATTATGGTAAAGCATAATCTTCAAGATTAATAAATTGAGGACGGGCTTTTCCATAATATTACAATAATCTATAAATATCCCATGCTCAAAAAGCACTTATTATAGTAGTTTACCATGGATATAATTTTTACAAATAGTTGATCAATAAATCATATTTCCATGATTTGAAATTTCTTTGTTAACTCTTTGTAATCATCCAAAATTCCTCACTTAAGTCTCCTAGTATTACAGTCACAATTTCAAAATTTAAAGATGAAGTAATGAAAAATATTTATTTTTTTACGTTTCTATGCATACTTCTTGTTAAAAATAAAAATTTTGTTATGTCTCCACAATATGACATAATACCTTGCAGAGACACATAGGGAAGCTGAAAATGAGTTATGGTTGGTACCAGAAGAAAATCTACCTTTTTCTGGTTAGTTTTGCACTGGGCAGGCTAATTTTTCACCAAGATCACAATATATAAATGAAGAAATTTTATTTAAGACTATGTACAAGTTTATGTATATGAGTTAAGATATTGACTAACATAACTGAACTGCTTGTATTAGTCAAGTTAGTATTTCTAACGATCCTGTATTACGCATGAAGCTTTCAAGTGCTTTGTATTCTCCCCTCTTTCCTGCTGAACTTCAGGTTTCCAAACTCTGAATAAAACCAGATTGTCAGAAAGAAAAAAAAGCAAGTGGGATCATTTTAAAGGAAGTGTTGCAATTGTCAGCTAACTTCTTATCAGAGAACATATCAAAAAATCCATTTTTGTACACTAGCAGCTGAGGTCAGAAAACCACAGGTTTATGCCAACGCAGCCTATGCACTCATCTATAACAGTCATCAAAATTCATATTTTTAAAACTACTTTAAAATCATTCCTGAGAACACAATTCAGAAAATACTTTGGGATAAAAGTTCCAAAGCTTATGTGAACTGTTCCCGTCCCTCTTTTGGCTTTGCTAATTTTTTTCATGATTTTGTCACTATTGACTCATAGGCATCATAGTCATGTGAAAAAGTTAGAAATATTTAAAATATAAATTCTTTTTAATGCTTTGCCAAATCCTGTTTTCACCTTCAAATTCATTTAAAAATAATTCTTAGGTGGGTAAACCGTTTCTGTCATTTTTTCTATTTTTACATACATAAAAGGAGAAATTTTGAAGAATTAAAATGAATACTTGCAAGTGTAAGCTTGCTTAATGGAAAATTAAACATTTCAGAAGTCAAGATTCCCATAATATCCAGTAATAAACAGAACATTGGTTTGAATTATTCTTTACTGTTCTCTCCTGGTTTGGAAATCAATTTTTAATGACATTATCCAATAGGTCCTTAAGGGCAAGTCAAAATATTAGATATAGAATACACTGAAATATTAAGTTCATGACAGGAAAAAAAATGAAAGAAATACTTTAAATGTCACATCTTCTTGACATTCTCCTATAGAGAGAAGATAATTTCCAAGCAGATAAATGACAAATGCTAAAGAGCATCTCAACACTGTGATCAATTCCAACATACATCATTCTGCTACATGGGTGAATCAGGATTTCTTTTGCTTCGAGTGCATTTATGTGCACACAGGCAAACTGGAAACCCAAAAAGTCATTCTAGCCTGGTTTTTATCGATGGTCACGAGACCCCTGTGATCTAGCCAGGATTATGATGGAAGTTATTCAGCCTGGTTTGACAGAAACAGCTGTTTTAAAACTGTATAAAGGAAGTTCACTTCCCCTCTTTGCTGTTGCTTCTAGTGGGAGTCAGCCTCTCCTCCCTCCACTGATAATTTTCACCCCCAGATAGGGAGGAGGCAAAAGACCTACCTGACTCCAGCCAAGTGCTTAGACAATACATCTCACCACCACAGAGACAAATTAAAAACTCTGCCTTTACCACATGTAAAACCTGCCTATTACTTAACCGTGCAAGACAGGGCATATTGCCTTTGGTTACTCCTTAAGTTTTCTTGATGGAGCCACTGCACTGGACAAGCTATGGTTTTCATCATGGGCTTTCTTACACAGATACAAAGCATGCCAACCTAAAACAAGACAGGTGCCATGCACTCTGTGGGAACTGCGTGAACTAGCGCTTCAGGAAAGCAGAAACCAGTATTCTTACCAAGTGATTTAAACCTATGACTTTCAATAAAACGATAATGCAAGGGAAGAGTAAAAATAAATCTCTCCCACCAAGCTGAAGGCTGCAAGGTCTGTGAAATAAGAGTGTGTCTTACCTTTTGCTACAGCTCCTTTTCCTACCAGTTTGAAAATATAAATCACTGCTAATTTGTGTGGTTGGCTGGTGCTTTTCTTCTCACCATATCCATTTACAGCGTTTCTTCTTCACTCATTGTCTTTGTCTCAAAAAAGTGAAGAACGCAGCATAACAGGGGTTTTTTTTATGGCCATTAGCTCTGACGCAACATATTTCCAATACAATGTTTCACAATGCCAGTACCCCAAATACTTGCACATATAATTTACTTCTTCAATCTGCCTCCAGAATAAGTTCATTCCACCCCAAAATGAATTATATTTTCATTCATGATTTTTCTGAGAAAAATAGGAGAAAAAACATTTTCCCCAACAGGGAAAAACATAATTCAGCTTCAAATGTCAACAGAAATCAATTTCTTTGCTGCCTATTGTCCTCTCTATTTTCTAGGACATGCAAACAGTTCACTGTCTTCTTTTGAACTTTCTCTTGTACCTTCTTCATTGGTTTCTCCTCTTGAAGGAGTACTATGGCAAAGCCAGATGACAGCTGTACAGTCACTGCTCATCAATCCTATTTCTTCAGGAATAATAGGAGAAGTTCCACTCTTCTTAACTCCTCTGAAAAGCAGCTGACTATGCCTGATCTGCTGCTGCTTTTCTGCTACTACCTGAAAAGTTGCCTCCTTTTGATTCTGGCTGAGGCATAATCTGACTTTCCCAAGAATGTCCTTTCAAACTGTGTAAATGACACTTTAATTCCAACTAAAAGTAATCCTTAGAGATGACAATGTTAATCACTAAATGCACATTCTTACTTAATATTTCCTCTTCAGAAGTCTACAATCTAAGTTAGTGTTAAATCAGTTCTTGATTAAGTAGGAACAAAGCAAAGGGAAAGTTGTAAGAAAAAGCTTGAGATCGGTACGCAATATTGTTTTTCATATGGTATGTTCCCTAGAAAGTGTAACCCATGGCAGAACAAAACCAGATTACAACAATATAAAATAAAATGCTTTTCACTTAAATAAATAAGCATGCTCTCATTAATGAACTGTCTTAAATTAGGAAGTTTAGTAGATTAAAATACAAAAAATGCAATGGTTCTTATCCATCAGAAGTTTTTGTTTTCATCTGTTGAAAATACCTGAACAAATGGTCCTTTCCACAAGTCTGTTCTTAAAACCAGTCAGGATTTCCCCCATCTCTTCAGTAGCAATCTAGACTACCATTACTGGGATGGCTATAAACCTTCTTCTAATTTCCTATCTCAGTCTAGTTATGGCCAAGCTACCTATATTATAGAGCATGCTATGCTACAGTATATTACCGTTTTATTTAATTTCAATCAGGTTTTTTCTTGCTGAAATTTCTGAATTATACTTATTCACCTCCTTCTAGTATGATTAAGGGGTTGAATGCTAACATTTGGACAGCTGTTCAAATGTATCTGAACATCTTTAAGCTACAAAAGCAAATGTAAGACATTTGCTCCTTTTCTTTCGCATTTCTAACGTACTTGGTTCTGCCTCCTTTCAATCTTCTTACTGAATAAATGTGTATCATCTGTCTGAAAACTGCATTCTCCATGATTTTCCCCTACTTAATCTACTGTTCTGTCTCTCCTGCTTTCTTAATTTACAAAATGCCACCTACTGTCCAAATTTTTTGATGTACTGCTTTACATTTTATCTTCTTTTCCACCATCTTCTGGAAATGCCATGGTTCTCAAGACCAGTGTAATTTATTAGCCTGATTTTCTAAGAACTTTTTACACCCTTCATAATGTTCTGGATACTCCTTAAAAATACCTTTACTTACTGCTTTAATCAAATTCTCTTTTCATAGCTTCTTATCAGGCTAGGAGCAGACACTCCTGTCCTCTCAATCATCCTCCCAAAGCCCAATTTTTTTATTATTAATTTTTTACACCAACCTTTCTCACTCAATTTATAAGTTAGCTCTTCTAAGGTACTGTCATTTAAAAAAAAAATATTGGTGCTTTAAACCAACACACAACTATGTAATATTTTTGGGTATTTATGCATCAGTGTAGCCATTAAAGCCACACAGGAAGAGACAGAAGCAAGCACGTAGGTAGAAAATACCTTTAGCAACATCACCAACAGGTTGGCCATGGCTATGAAATATATGCAGCTTTGCAGAAGTTGTAGCAAACTTTGTTATTAGGGCAAGGGGTAATCAAGAAACAGACTGTAATTTCAGGGTCTTCTTGTGGTGCTGTGTTTTTATATTCCAGCCTTTTCTTAGAGCGAGAAGCAAAGTATGAATGCATCTTCTCTTCTCTGCCCACCTTCCTCCTACACCACAGGAATAACTTGTCACTCATTAAATTAATATGCTATATTAATTTACAATTAAGCTATCACTAGCAATAATGATATATAATGTACATTCATTGTAATTACAGTGCACAATTCAACATAAACCTGGCAAAGTTTCCCATACATCTGTTTATTCCCTATCATAAAGATGATAATCATTTGGACACATTTGCAGGCCACTATAAATAAAGGGAGAAAACATCTTTTTTTAAACAAGCTTCTAAGCAGCTGAAATCTACTACTTTCCAGGCTTCCCACAGGTACTTTTTTCTTGTTTACTATATTGCTTCCTCTTCATATGTTATTCTGATTTGGTACCTTTTATACAGACACTAATTGAAAAGGTGCAAACACCAGTTGTGCCCATGCAAAACATAAATATACCTGTTCAGTACATACTATACTGAAGGCACAAGATAAAGAGACTTAAGACAGAACTCACAAATAAGAAAAAAAATAATACATTAGCATAGTATGAGGATGTATTTGCTTGTACTTGGTAAAACTCCTGAATATTTTGAGCTTCCAGGAGAGAAAAAAAAAAAAAAAAAAAACAAAAAAGAAGAAAGAAAAGAGAAGCCATGTAAGGGCATTACACTGATGGTTATTTTTTGCTAGAAAATATTTGTTAGTAGATTTTTTTCAAGAGGAAGTCTCTGTCAAAACCTTATAATGTCTAGAAGTCGCAGAATGTGCTGTTTCTGTATTTTATTACACCACACGTAAGTGAAAAAACCCTCAAAAGTTATTGATATGGATCATTCTTACCCCACAAATTTGTAAACTTTTACAATATACTGTACAGTATATACAGTATATAACTACCTCTGTGCTCAGTAGTGGTATAAAAATCACGTTGGAATAGTTTCTGCCAGTGGATTACAGTAAGCATCAGCATCTATTTTTTGATACTGATTTTAGTATAGAATAAAATAATGAATCATCCATATATATTTTAAGGGACTAGAAGCAAGAGACCAAAGGACTGGACTGGGTCATTTTCTTAGTAAAGGAGAATTCAAAGTTAAAGAGAGATCACGTCTAGTTAATCACAGTTAATACAACATTCATATATATAATGAACAAAGATACTGGAACAACAGCAACAATACAAGGAGTTTCTCTCATATGCAGACAGCATAGAAAAGATAATAATAGAGCTCCCTGAAGAGTTGGAAAACAAGTGTTTTTCACCCTTATTCTTTCTCTTCCTTTCAGCACCATGATCCTTATTTTCCTGTCCCTACTGCTCTAAGGGATAATCCTTGATCCAAAATTGCATGATGCCACAGAAAATGTGAAGAACAGAAAAGAGAGGCATTTTGAAGCTAACACATTAATATTTTTTAAACACATTAAGAGCCTTAAATCAAAGATATTACACAGCAAGGACAATTGCTTTGCTATTATCCAACTACCATTGATCTACAAAACTCAAAAGACCATGGGTTTCTTGAAATAATTCCAGGCTTTCTTGGACCCTGCCAAGGCAGAGACACCAAAAGAACAACTTCTCTTGTGATACTCTGATTCTTTTGCTTCCATTCACAGTCAAGACCAGGAAGACCATACAGTCCACCCACCCCCAAAGTCTGAAGCAGAGTGCAGAAAAATGTTAGCTTCAGTGTAAGCTTTGACTAACAACTGTGTAGATTCTTATGTTAATAGAAATCATAGAAATCAGAGAACTAGAACACCTATTATGTCATCTAATCTATGCAGTTGGCAGGGAAGGATCTGTTCCCTAAAGCATGTTTTATATGGCTTTATTCAGTCCAATTTTAAATGTCAGAGCTATGAAGCTCCCACTGCTTTATTTGAGAAAGCTGATTTGTTTATTGTTTGAATTCATTTCACCATCTCCAGTTATAGCAAACATGCTCAAGATGCTGTTCTTAATAAAACAATGGAATGTCCTCAGTAATTTATGTTAGCATTAAAATAGCCAGTGAATATCCAAGGTACAAGTTCTGTTGAAATATATCTTTGCATATAGCAGACTGTTCTTTTGATATTAAGGAATGCAGGAATCTCTAAGTATTTGGCAGTCAGTTTCTGATGCAATTACAAAATTTTATCCAAATTGATGTGCTTTAGTAATCAGTTCAATGTGATTCATAAAGCTTGGCTTTTTTACACAGTTATATTTCTGAATGAATCCTTTAGTTATTTCCAAGCACTACTGGGTAGCAAATACTAGAAGTTACAATTTGTTCCCAGTATTTTTATATTTTTATTTCTTCATGAATTCAGAACTTACAAAAAATTTGAAATTTAGTCAGAAATATCTTTTTGAGTTTCTCATCTTGAAGCATAATACCTATCCCACTCTTATGTAGAGGATTGGTGATATTGAAAGGATTATTTAGAATATATACTCAACCTATTTTTTACATTATGGGAAAGGCAACTTAAGTAAAATACAGATCCACTGTAAATGTAACTTTGTTAAGTAGCAAGATATTCACATGTATTTATTAAGTTCTGACATAGCTCTCAAAAAGGACCTGTTTTTTAAGAGTAACTATAATTAATGTTGGTTGTAGGTGAAATATGGGTAAATATAAATATATATAACATTTGGATAATTTGATATTTTCTTCTCTTTTCTTTTCGAGAGAAAAATTGACTAGACTGCTGATTCAGTTACCTCAGTGTAAGATCTGTGCCCAATAAAACCGTTTTACCTACATGGAGAGAAAATTACAGGATTAAAAGGACTGAAGATAAATCTTCACAATTCTTGTATAAGAACACTTTTTCACTGGAGAAATATTTTCCAAAGTCATAAGAAAAATGAATACACATTAAAAAAACCAGCTCTTTAATGTACTATGATAGCATCTGCGTTTACTGTACATGATATGATCTTTATGGCATACGGAGATTGTCTTTCTGTTTCAGCTGCCTAAAATATTATGCTGGTCTCGACCTTGGAAATGTTTCTTAAGCATTTGCTGCAGTATTACTGAGATCTTTTGCCAGAAGAATCACTGCAGAGCCATGGACTCTTAGGGGGCTTTCCATATTAGGGGTTTTCTTGCTCTGGATTAAGCATGCCAACAGTGGTTGGTTGCCGTTCTGTATTTAGAACAGATTTGCAGGAATGGATTTCAGTAAGAAATGTTGAAACTTCTTGTATTTCATTGAGTTAAGTACACTCCCACAAGACAATTTAGGGAAACATCCGTTAAGAAAGCTCTTGCAAACTATCCAGTACTACACTAGCTACAGCAGATTTCTATAGCAGATTCCCAAACACATCAGGAAATAAGCACTTATTCACCTCCAGTTCTAATGGCCCCAAAAGACTGTGAAGAATGTGTGTTTAAAATATTTTTTTTAAGTTACAGTTTATGGGATAATTACCACAGATCCTTAAAAGTAATTATTGATGTTTAAACAGAAATATATTCAATTAAACTACTACCTTAAATAAAAAAGATAACACTTGAGGAAAATATCAAATGTTTCTTAATAAGTCATAAACTCTCTGTGAAATAACTTCTTAATTCCACTTTCATAAAGTGTAAAATGTTTAATTTAATTTATGATATAAATTGCATAGCAAATCCACACAGCACATTCAAAGCTAGTCTTAATGGTTAATTCACTTCACTCCTATAGTAACCGTTTAATGTCCAGGTTCTCTTTCTGCACCATAACTGTAACACTACTGAAAGATTTCTTCACATGTAACATTAGTAGGACATAATCCTGGCATGACTACCTGTCTGAACTTTGGAGCTGCAATACCAATTGTTGCTGTACTCCCATAATATATGACATCAGTAGTGGCCATCCAATAAATAACTATCCTGTATTTGCTCTGGGACCATCTATAATCTTGTATTTATTTGTCATATCAACACTGTGGTTACAATATCCTACTGATATCACCCAGTAAGAGCTGGAGTTTTGTTAAAGATGTCACTGGCCATAAACAGAAGTGTGAACTACTGCAGGTTTATTTAATCTTACAGCCACAGCATCCTTATTCACAGTAGTTTGAGAAACATTATTTCCCACTCAGGGTCACTTGATCTGAAGCTAGGACTGGCCAAATGAAAGAAAGGGGGTTCCTGTGGTAAAAAGCACAGGTAAACTAGATCTAATCCTCATCTGCAAAAATAATTTTATAATTTACTTTAAAATATAAAATAGTCAGAAAGATGTTTCATAGATCAAACTAATGTATGTAGGAAGCAGTGAAGAACCACCTCACAAAAATTCCAACTTCTTACTCTTTAAAATTGAACCCTTCCTATCAGAAGAGTCATATGGATTAGTTATACTTTAAGCACTTGTCTGCACGTCCCAGTGAGCAAGCTACTTTACTCTGAAAGGTGTATCATTTCAAGTATTAAAATTCTGCCATCCAGACATAGTCAGCTAAACCAACCAAGAATGATGTTCTACTTTTAAACAGTTTTATAATTCCAGAATACACTGAGGGACTGCAGAGCTGTAGGAAAACAAAACACACAAAAGAAGTTTTCAAGAGCTATGCTGCTCCTCTTTCATAATAAAGACAATCCCACACAAAACTTTAGGGAACGCAGATGACAGAGAAGAAAAGAAAAAAAACTTCTATAAAGTCTTAGTACAAGTGAAAAAAAAATATTCTGAGCACAAAATCATCTAACATGTTACAAAGTTACACAATATTAAACTCTTCCCCTTGAACAATTCTTCGTGTGTTTTCATATGAACTTTAAATTAACAAATAGGATGTAGAGAGTAAAGTTCATAACATTTTCAGTTCAAAGTAACAGTATCACTTACCTAAAGATTGGTCTTTGGAGATGCTTTTTCTTGATTGTAACACAATCATCCATTTAAAGTGGGGAAAAAGACTTCTTCCAGCAAGTAAGTCCAAAAAGACCAGGGAGTAATCGGGAAACTTGTTCTTAGCTACTGTGCTGCAGAGAGCACACAGAATGATATTTTGGTGCTGGGGGAAGCCTCCCTCCCTCTTTCTGACAGTGGAGCAGAAAAGGGCCATAGAGGCCACATAAGCCAGGCACGGCCGTGCACGACCAAACCGGGCAGGCTGTGCAAAACTGGAGTCAAGTTGATCGAAGCACGGAATTGTACTGGAATCCTTTCAACTGTGCAAGAAAAAGGGGGAGGTTTGCCAAATGCTACCCAGGTGAAAATTTGTTAGATTATTCCAGCCATGAGAACACTTCTTACACATGCTGGTCAAAGTCTTAAATGCAGAGTCACTCTCTCTCTCTCTCTCTCTCTCTCAAACACACTGTTCTGAGGCTCAACTTTTTTTTCTTCAAAATAAAAGTTGTGCAGCTGTTTCAGCATTCCCATGCGAGTACCTTCAGAAAGTTTGTTCTGGTAAAAGAACTGTATACAAATTAATGAAGATGGATGGATCTGGTCTGTGAGGCTGGCTCTACTTCAAGAGATTGTAATTATTTTACAATCTGGCTTTTATTCACTCTGGATGATGTGTGGATATAACTATGCAAATTAAAGCACTGCTCATAATTTTTAGCATTCATAACCTAATAACCTAGAATTGGCTGAAGCAGAATATGGTGTTTGCAGCTGGTAGGACCATAACTACATAAAACAAACAGACGTTACACGAGTGAGGAAAACAAAAATGACCAAGTTCAGATAGTAACAGTAGCAAACTGTTACTGTTTGCAAGATAAGATTTCAACAGAGATCCCAACTGAAAAGCTTGTGCTGACATCACACTGACATAAATCAGGAAGAATTCAACCACAGCGAACACAGGCTGTAAACAAAGCTATAAAGCAGAAGCGTCTGACTGAGGTTCTCAGTGAACTGAAGTCATGAGTGGTTCAGGTGAGATGTCATTTCCCGGGCACGTCAAAGGGCCCGTAACAAAGCTGTGCTGGTACAGGGCTTGACGGGAAACATGGAACCCGGCCAGAGGAGCAGTAAACCAGCAGCAAGCCGTCATCATGTGTGCAGCTGTACACCCTGGCTGTACGGTACCCTGGAACTGTGTGCCCCCTTCCTGCCGAGGAAGGAGAGGACCTGCCACAGCTGCTTCTTCCCTATGACCTAGCACTGGAGCTCTCCTGTGCTTAACTCTTGGAAAGCACTCAGTATGTGCTAGGTGAAGTTATTGCTATGTGACAAGTGGGAACAGGAAGGTTGGGCATCTTTTGCAATTGCATTATTGGTTGGAAGGAGAGGAGATGAGTGGTAATTTACAGAGTTAAGTGCATAACACTGGCATTAGCAAATTAAGTTTGAGCGACACTGTAAATCCACAGAAAAGGCAAGATAAGTAACACTGAGATGTGCCTTAGGCTGTATATGACCAAAAAAGTTCAAATTACATTATGAACAAATTATTATTAAATTAATAAGATTTCCATGAAATAATGCTATATAACAAACAGAGAGATAACAAACATTCCAGTAATATTCCTTTCACAAAGGAAAATTTAGCAGTTTAGTAGATTTTACTGAAACGGGTAAAATCTCTTCCTAGAGCTAATATATATTGCTTATACAACAGAGTGACAGTGTCACATTTGGTTAGCCTGAAAGGACCCAGATACTGATCCCTACACGATATAAAACTATTTTCTTGACACAACCATGGAGTAATTATCTAAAGGAAAAAATATCAGACAGCCATCACCAGTTATTTTGTGTCAGTTCAGTTTCACCTTGCCCCACTCTTCATTTCTACTCCTTTGAGAAGAAGAGAGAGAAATACATCTTCATCGGGAAAGCAATTATCTCTATCAGATCACAGATTAGTTTTTGCCAAGATCTTGAAGGATCTGAAGATCTTTCTTCAATAATATGCAGTGTTGAAAGTGTTATCATATTTTTAAAGACTTTCATGTGGTGATGATCTTATTCTTGCCTGCCAAGATTCTTATTTTTCTTCATGCAGTTTTTACTGCTCTGGGTTTCAGCATTTCAAAATAATTTGCTGCTTTTTGAAGTGTGTTCACTCACTGTCTATACAGAAAGCTGAAAATCACAAAGAAACCTCCCTTTTCTTTCTGTTTCACATTATGGGCATAGAACTGCTATACTACTGTTATTCAGAGGGATTATCTGTAGCTCAGGGTGAAAATCCTGATATTTTCTGAGAGCTTCAAGAAAGAAAAAAAATCTCCAAACTCTCAGTGAGAGCTATATCAAATATGTTTTTTCACTGAACTCCCCAACCTTTCATCTAGCAGTTTTATCGGTCCTGAAACTAGTATGCATCTTAAAAGTAAATTTTTCTGGGCCTAGACTAATGTACATTGTTGCTCACTGACTTCCATTCAAACATGGCACTGTAAAAAGTACTATTTGAGGGAGCTGAAATTCCTACAGTGTAATTGCTTTGGCTACAAGGAACTTTGAGCTGTTAAAAAAAAAAAAAATGACAGGGAAAGAAAATATTAATATAAAATGGTAACAGAATTTCACTTTAATTGCATTGTTTTTCGTCTTCCAAAGAGCCTTTTTTGACCATTTTTTCATTCACACTGAAACAACCCACTGACTTTTCCCTTATAATATTCAGAAATCTTGTCTACATGTTGATTAAGTATTCACACAAATTCTTCAAGAAAGGGCATTTCAGAAAGATACGATAGATTAACTAGACTGCCTGAAGACTGAGTCCCACTAAGATTATTCCTGTATTGTTCAGTGGAAAAATCACGTGCATAAAATTCACCAGCACGCAACTTTTTTGCAGATTACAGTATTAGAGCATATTGGAGTAATATTAGTTAATTGTAGGATATACCTAAACCTGATACACAGAATGCACTGAAGAGGTGCATTTTTATTAGAATGAGGAACTCTTTTGCTTGAAAGCATTATTGCAATTTTTAAAAGCCCTCTATAGATAATCTTCATCATATTTCTTAATTCAGACTAATCCTTTCAGAAGTAATTAGAATGGTAAAAAACTATTTAAATGATGGCCTAGAGATGTCTTATTTAATTTGCCAACACTGGATGAAACTCTTGCAGAAAACTCCTGAATTTTTTGTTTTTCAATTTATTTTCCAATTATTGTTGCTATTGTTTGCCCATCACATCACAACCAATGTCCACTGCTGTTTCTGTGTGATGCAAGCTATTTTTATTTCCTCTCCCACACATATGTTCATGTGAAAGCAGACTTTTTGGACCAAAACTATGTAATACTTTACCACTCACAAAATCTGAGTTTCCCTAAATTCAAGATTTATAGCAATGGGTAAGTAATTTGATATCTAATACATAAGACTACATGTGAGCTAGAACCCAAAATACTTTATTCTGCTTGTTTTAATGCCACATATTTCTTATTGATCTGTAGCTCTTTGCCAGAAGTCTAAAAATGTAATTATTTTTCCTACTTTAATTTCAAATCTATGAGCAATTAAGATGGTAAATTTAAGAACCAGTAATCTGTATGTGTCAGACAGTTGATTCTTTCTACTTCCTAGCTAAAATATCTACTGTCTAATGAAGATATGTGTAGGCATTGCTGGTCGGAGTTAAGGCCTCATCTACCTCTATACAAACATAGGTGGGAGGACCAACAGAGAGAGAAGAAAAAGAAACTACAAATGTATGATCAACCACATACTGGAAAAAATAAATTATCTTTATGAAACTGCTGGAATATAAGGGAGAAAAATAATTGGTAAACTGTACAGAAGGAGTAGTAATTCTGCCAAAGTAGAAAGCTAATTTATCTAAGACGCTTGCTGTCCCATGGCCAGTACTATTCAATGTTTTTTTCAGTGGTTTGGATGGAGATAGGTGATATACTTAGCCCAGCACCGACAATATTAATCTAGCAATCTCTTCTGAATGTCCTTGACAAACTGCAGAAATGTTCAGAAAAAAAGAGGATATAAAAAATACCAAGATCTGCATACACATGGGAATAATCTGCTGGATAATGGGCCATTGGCTAGGCAACACTTCAGAAAATGCATGGGAAGTAGCAGTGAATCATAAAATAAACATACTATCACACACAGTCTTATGAAAAAACAAGCATCACCCTGTGACATATAAAAGGGAATATTACCCAGAAGAGCAACATCCCATTCCCTCCATATTCCTAAGGCTCTCCTGAAGCATTGTTTCTTGCTTTGGGGCAACAGGATTCAGCAGAGACATCCTGGACTAAACCCTTAGAAAACAGAAATCTAGAAAACATCTCACATGAGGAAAGGCAGAAAGTCATACATAATGTAGCCTAAAGAAAAGTAAAAGCAAACAACTGAAAATAGACTATTGGTGGTCAAGAAATAATGGACTGCGAATAGCTTGTAGGGCCATAAATTGCAGTAATAAAGATTCAATGGTGAAAAGAATACTTTTCAATGGAAAATAATCACATTAATTGCTGAGGGAATCTGTTCTTGGAATCACAATGAGTAGGTTTTTAAGGGTAGATTTTTAAAAGACTGTAAAACACCTTTCAGAAATAATTAGCTTTGCCTTGGAGGAGAAAACAGAGTAAATAATCTCTGAATACACTACCCAACCTCATTGTTCTAAAATTCTTTGGTAACCAACTACTATTATCAGCTTCTAACTGAACCTGTTGTTTGGTTTGGGATTTTTAAACTATTTGCCAACCAACTGTACCATTTGAGCTTTCCACTCTTTCAACTATTTGCCACTTCATCCAAATTTTGAACTTTGGTCTTTAATTCTGGCAACCAAGTGTGACACTTAAAGCTTTAATCCATTAAATGACATAAATTCTGTCTGCTTCCATTAGAAAGCAAGACATCAGAGGCTTTCCCCTATTGTTCAAGAGCAACAAGAGAACAAGTGGAGAACTAAGTTTCATGCATTCATTTATTGTCTGGACTAATTAAAGTAGGAAAAAAAACCAAAAAAGACAACACACTTCTACATGCTTCTCCTCTTTTTTTTTTTTTTTTTTTTTAAATGTACAGGTTTGAAATATAAAAATCTAAAGCAGGCCTTATAACAAGAATGTTGTTTTACTTTTCAGTACAGTACCTTGCCCAGTTCACTGTTTAGGAAATTTGTAATGTAATTAATTCACTAACTAAGGCATGAAGAGGAAACTTTTTACAGTAGAAAATGAATGTATCTTGTGCAACTCCTAACAAGATTTTTATTTAGGTATTTATATGATTGGTGGGTTAAATCCACTCCATAAAGGCTGCATAGAGGCTAAGCATTTAAACTCAATGCATAAGAAACTGGAAGGGATGATGTGAAATCCATCTATGCCATCATTGTCACTTCAGCAAGGAAGAGGATCTTTCAAGGTTCTCTACAAGACAGAATAGCTGCCACAGCCTTTTCATGATAATGAGAGGGATATGTCTCTCAGTACCTGTTTTGTCAGCTTCCATTCCACATGCAGGCTCTCCAAAATCTAACTGTCTGCATCAAGCCAATAAAATTGCCCAGGTGTCTGATGTAACCTTGTGCTGTCCCCAGACACAGGTTAAATGCTATAGGAATGCTGTGACTGCCTGCCATACGAAGGGTAATCTTTATCACAAGCATGTCATGCTTAATACAGAATACTACCTACTAGAACTGTGTTTGTGCAATGGTTTAAGAGCTAAATTATAGTTACCCGCATTCTCCATACAGGCACGCATATTCCTCAGCATAGTTCATCCTGTCATGGATCAGGCTGAATCGTTTTTCACCCAGCTGCTCTACCAAGTTTGCATTAAGCTCACAGCACTCTGCGTACATAAATGTGTAGGACAGTCTCAATTTATTTCTTTGTGTTGACGACAGCAAAGCCTTCTCTAAAACTTAACCTAATGACTTCTCCAAGCTTGAAAAACTAGACAGTACTGAAAATAATTGTGGGTCATGCAGAATCAGATAGAAAATTTAGTAAACGTTACTGGATCTATTGTAATACATGTGGTAAAGCTCTGTACAAACAGTTGCGCAGGCCTTTAAGTTCTGGCTTCCCTTTTTACCTCTCATGAGTAAGAATATTTATGAAACAGTTTTATTCTCTCTTGCTTTCCCTGTTTACATGCACATACAACTGAATAGAGACTTACGTCAATGCCGTCACGCAGGAGATTAATTTCCCTGCTAAGACTTTCCTGCTCAGACTGGAGCACAGGAACTTGGCTTAAGAATCTTCCCAGTCCTTTACTTTTGCTTTTATATTTTACTACATCTTAAGAGTCCCAGCAAAGCTCAAAGCAAATAAGTAGAAACACCAAAAAATACAAATACCAATGTCTCATGGGGACATTAATTTTCCTGATTAATAAAATTCTTCTGAAGAGCATGACAAGTATCACAGTTGTATTTTGTTCGATTCTACCTGATATTATTTGGATTTTATACTCTGCATCTTCAGTGAAGGGGAAGACATGGATGAAAAGGAGAGGAAGGGAAGGGAAATGAGAAGGAGAAAAACATTCCTTTGGGATATATGATGCTAAATTAGCACTGAGATACACAAGTCAAAACATGGCATTCTTTGGTTTTGAGCCAGTGAAATATTATTATTGGCCACGGTGGATGGAATTTCAGTCTCTATTGGAAAACACTGTAATTGATGCGCCATGTGTTTTCTAAATGTACACATATAATGGCAACTGTATACTGGACAACAGAGCAACTACTGACTAAGCATGCTGTTGTTCTTTAAGGAGGAAAAGAGTAATAAAATGCCCAGGGCTTAGTACAGATGGGCTACAGACTATCAAGCAAAAAATAATGGCTAAACTCTTTAAAGATAATGGTTTAAATGTATATCAGTATAAATATTTGGTACAATAATTAAAGGTAGCAAAAAATAATTTACAGCTCCAAAATTATCCAGAAAGGAAAACATGAGTAACTGTGGCATATGTTGAGAATGGCTACTGGACAATGGCAAGATCATGACCAAAAGAATTTCTTTGCTAAACTGCAGTTTGCCATAGAAAATATATAGGTATTTAATAGGACAGAGAGTATGCTAAAAAGAATCAGATGAGACATGGTAGGCTGTATCAATTTTCTCTATACACAATAGTTCTCAACTGAAAGACTGGAATAGAGGTAAGAATCTATCATAACTACCTCTACACTATATAGGTTTTTCTTCTTAACTCACATTCAAATCTGGTTTTAAATTCCTGTGTAGGTGGCAGGGTATGAACTTGAAACAAAATTTAAACAGCCATTAGTCATACATAATAAAGAAACCATTGCAAGACAACAGCAAGAACTGTAGACCTGTTCTGAAGAATGGTATATGAAAAATAAATATAATTTTTAAAGGGTTTTTTCAGGCAATTCTGCTTCAGCTACAATAAGAATTTTTTTTTTTCATTTTAAATTTTGAAAGTATTTTTCACTGCCTTTCATCATGGTCTCCAAGTTCAGTTACTTCTTAGTTTTCTGGAACTTATTTCATTTTGACTCTGGTCTACACGCAGTTATTGACATTTTTTGGTTTTCATCATTAGATTTCTGGCATCCAGTTTGAGAGAGATGGAAACTACCTGGAAGTATACACACATGCATCTCCATAGAGGATTAGCAGTATCTGGGAGTTGTTGCAGTGCCTTTCCTATCAACAATTTGTTCTTTGGTCACATTGCCATTATCTATTGGTTAGATACAAAAGAAGCTGCAACAGCAAAATCTCTACAGGTGATTATATATCATCTTACAAAACTGTTTCTTTAAAATAGCAACACTAATAATACCAGAGCTTTGCTTTCTGATTGCGAAAATTGCTTTTAAATAACAGTTTCCATGTAGATGTCTTGAAATCTGACATTCATCATTTTAAAGTCTTACAAATAGTGATAAATGAAATTGAGTTCAACTCTATCCTCAGATATGTAACATGGCCATAGACAAAAAATGTCTTGTGCATGACTCAGAAATCTATTATTCTAACACAATAACATTTTGATCATTCTTATCTTTCTATTACAAAGATATTCACAAAACATAATGCATACAGTAATGATCTGAATTTTTTTTTCTTTCTATCTAGATTCTACTATGGTCTTTGCAATACACAGTACTGTTTTTGAAAGATAAGAAGATTCACAGAGTTTTATCTTTTATTCTACATATAAATTACCTACATTATTTTCCTCCTTATATCAGCTCACCATCTCCCCAACACCACACACACTTCTTCCCAAATCTCTATTTACTGTGATGACATCCTTCCAAGTGTGCCAAGTTTATGTGTACTCGTGACAGAAGATTTATCTCTTCTAGCAAAACTTTAAGGAGACCCAGAAGAAAACTGTTCTTTGGCAATAGTATTTCCAGAGAGGAAAAGCAACAAGCAAAGGAGAAATGTAGACTTTTTGTATATCAAATGTTTCTCTCTCTCTCCCCAGTAAAGTTAATTCTTAGTATGACTAAACCATGTAAAACAAGGCTCTCCTGCTAATTGTGGTCTAGATATGAAAGAACTCTGAAACCTATTTCAAATGCATCGGCTCATTTCATTTTAAAAGTATGTGAGCAAAACCAACAAAGAAACCTTCAGCCTCTTGCTAGAGAGTGAGTACAATTATATAAGTGGGGGAAATACAGTATATTTCCCACTGAAATCACTGCTAATGATCCTGAAGAAAGGTTCACTAGCGTGTTTCTGTTCAGGACCTGCCACTCCTTTGGATAAATTTTGACAGTCAGAATATCACTTATTTAGTCAACAATTTTTTAAAATAAAAACATTGCTCAAAAGTAGTTCAGCGCTCACACTTTTTATGAAGTGTCAAAAGTTTGCAACAATATAAAATTAAAGAACCTGACTAGAGAATGTGAAACACACCAAACGTTATATTTTATAAACAAGGAATGAGTCATGGTTTCCTGCAAGGTCTCTGCCTAGATTTTTTTCTCTTCCCCTCCTTCATGGAAATACATCTTTCTTCATTCATACATTTAAAATATCATATCAGAAAAATTAATTTCAAAACTACTAGAACCACAAACTGCAAAAGAAATCGAATATGCATTCATTTTATATCATAATCTGCCTCAAGGCTAAGGCAGACTAATTTTGCTAGTTAAATTCTCTGAGATGTTTGAATGTGGGTACAATATAATTGGCTTTATTACTCATGCAATTATTTTAGACATGAATTTAGCATATATGTAATAGGTTATGCTCCCAGCCCCAGAGAATGCACTGCTTTGCTTATTCACTAAAAAGACAAAGCACGCACCAAGGCATTGTTAAATTCTTTACCTATGGTCTGTAGGTGTACCTGGACTGAAGAATGAGATGGTATTTTTCATACTAAAGTCTTAAAATTGAACTGAAAGCAACAAAGAACAGAATTTTTAACAAAATCTGTGTACTGATGTCTTTCATGGGACTATTAAACTTCTCATGAGTCACTACTGAATGGTAAATTAAAACACAATATTCAGTAAGAAAAAGTTTTCCAGTATCTAAAAACATCTTGACAACAGCTGGAAAATATTTTTAATAAGATGTAGATTAAAACCAACCACTGTATAATTTTTTATGTTATTTGAACAGAAGACTGGGTATATTTTCCCTCCCCCCAAAAGATGTCAATTCTGTAGCTCTTATTAGAATTTAACCACTCAGTTCCACTCATACCCTAATGGAAGGATGAACACTTTTTCTTCATACTCATTCCACCTCACCTTTTTCTCTGGAACCTGTCAAAAAACACATTGAGTTTTGTTGTTATGATTCTGGACTATATTATGTGGGTACCCTCTGACTAGAATCAGAATCAGAACCCGCAATTTGAATTAAATCACAAAAACACAATCCAGATGAGAATCATTAATGCAAAGATGCAAGATTCTTCTTTTGAGTCCCAGGAGCTTCATGGAACTCCTTAATCGACACAGTGAAATATTGTGCCCTTTCATCATCTATTTTTTACAAATTCTCATGACAATTGCAAAAGTTGCCATTGCATTGTGCAATACAGTGGTCATTTCAACATCAGTTTCTTCTTTGACAAGTGTATTTCACACCAGTATTTGTTTTCTTGCTCCTACCTATTAAATGTTTGACACTAGCGATTAATTTCTAATCTTATTTTTATGAGTAAAAAATCAGCTCTTGGCTAATGTTTAATATTCATTTTTCCTTTAATATAAAATACATATTCTCAACAGCTTTTAAATACCACTGCCATGAGCACAGTAAGTCTCTTTTGTTATACAGATTATTGTCAAGCAGTAAAGCATAATGAGACTAATTTGAAATTAATGATATAAATAGCCAAGTAGCAGATTTTTAATTATCTTGTTGCAGAATTTATAATTAGGCAGGGAGATCTGTACATTCATTAAAACTACTCTGCTACTATCCTGACAAGACAAGCTAGAACTGGAATTAACATGTCCAAGTCAACAATATCCAATGCAGTCAAACAGTGCGTAACAGATACCACCATGTGTATCACAAACTGATGTTTTCGCTGAAGACCAGTAGGTGTGTCATGGGGAATGTCAAGCATTTAGTGGCTCTGTTATTATCAGACTTTTATTTTGTCTACTACTCTGTGCTTTTGAATATTCAGACCAGATTGCTTGGTACAAGAATTAAATTCATGCATATAGAAAAAAGAAACATAAGACCTACATGCTCATGTAACTAGTCCCAGTCAGCCACCACAGCTGCAGCTGAGAACACTTAACAACACCAATTCATAGAATAGAACCATAGAATCATTTAGGTTAGAAAAGGCTTTTAAGATCATCGAGTCCAACCATTAGCTTAACACTGTCAAATCCATCATATACTATGTCCCTAAGTGCCACACCTACACATCTTTTAAATACCTCCAGGGATGGGGACGCCACCACTTCCCTGGGCAGCCTGTTCCAATGTTTGACAACCCTTTCAGTAAAGAAATTCTTCCTAATATCCAATCTAAACCTCCCCTGGCACTACCTGAGGCCATTTCCTCTCGTCCTATCACTTGTTACCTGGGAAAAGAGACTGACATCCATCTCACTACAACCTCCTTTCAGGCAGTTGTACGGAGTGATAAGGTCTCCCCTCAGCCTCCTTTTCTCCAGACTAAACAACCCCAGTTCCCTCAGCTGCTCCTCATAGGACTTGTGCCCTAGACCCTTCACCAGCTTCATTACTCTTCTTTGGACACACCCCAGCAGCTCAATGTCTTTCTTGTAGTGAGGGGCCCAAAACTGAACACAGTATTTGGGGTGTAGCCTCACCAGGGCCAAGTACAGGGGGACAATCACTTCCCTCATCCTGCTGGCCACACTATTTCTGATACAAGCCAGGATGCCACTGGCCTTCTCGGCCACCTGGGCACACTGATGGCTCATATTCAGCCAGCTGTTGACCAACACCCCCAGGTCCTTTTCCATCGGGCAGCTTTCCAGCCACTTTTCCCCACAGCATTTCACAGGATTGTAATTGTAATTCTTTACAATTAATCCACACAGTTAAACAAAATGCTATTCATTCAGTATCTCCCACCACGAGTTGTAGTAGTCTCATCTTGGACATTTCGAAAAACAGAGAGCCTTTCATTCACATCAGAGTGAAGTTGTTATAACATCAGTCCCACTGATTTCAGTAGCATTCATTGCATGATTAACTCACTGTCAGTGTGGTCCTCAAAGAGCAGATGAAGCAATATTCATTAAATAGGCTGTATGTGGTAAATCATACTCCCAACAAAAAGACCTATCCAGTTAAGATAGATCCTAACTAATCAGGACACCTGCAGTGGAAAATAAAAAATGTAGTTTGAGATAGCCTTAGGAAGGAACTATTTCTATGCCTTTAAAGAAACAGGTTTTAGGGGATCTTGAAGTAAACCTATAGGAAAACACACACTGCACTGAATTTTAACCTTTTTCCCTCTGAACTTGGGTAACACCTGTCAGACGTGCTTCCAGAAATATTAGTGAAGCTCACTGCCATTTTTCAAGTGAAGAATTACGACCTTTTACATAAGAACAATATGAGCCATGAAGATGCTAAACATCCCTCCACATAGCCTGTTAGCAGAATTAGTATAGTTCAGAAACAGGAACGTTAAAGAGAACAGCTGCTAGTACTACCACTCAGCCCTGAGAAGGGCACTTAGCATGGTGTCTTCTCCAAGCCTTAGACTGAGATAACCAGGCATGGGTCAAATCAACCTTTTAGTAGACAATGTTCACCTGCCAATGCCCTGTGCCTCACTGCAAACTATGCAGGCTGAGCTTGCACCCTTTTCTCTGATACTGTTGTTCAGTTTCTTGAGGTGCATTGTTTTAACTTTCTGTGTAAGTCTTGTGTTCAGATTGAGACAGCTGCTCCTATTCTTCAGTTTTATTTGAAGTAACCCACAGTATTTATTGCAAGGCCACTAGTTTAAACTCAATGACATAGAATGATTCTGGTTTGGTACAGTCAATGACTTCACTCTACAGATACATATCATCAGGAAAGTATTTAACAATGGCAAGCATTTAAATAGCATGTAAAATGAAATGAGCGTGTTATAATTAATGCCTGTATGACAGGTGTTAAAATATAATTGTTCATTTAACAGCCTTTCTTATAGAGCATTTGAGACATTTATGAACCTGGCTTTCACCCTGACTCTATACAAGCAAGCATCTGTGCCCACATGACTTCTGTCAGTAAAATGTCAATTACAACTAAGAATTTTTCTCACTTTGATCAATGCAATGCTATTTATTTATCCTTTTTTCCAGATTAGTTACGTGAATTCTTCCATTATACTCCTTGACCCTTAGGAAATGATTCTTTTAGTGATATTAGAGGGACCAGCTCTAAAACCACAATTAAGAAAAACATTTCACAAAAACATAGCCTAAGGAAAAGACTACAGGCTACTCAGTACGACTGAGCTAAGGCTGTTTTGGCATGATGATTTTTAGAAAAGAAACATAGGGAAGACCACGGAAATGCCAAGTTGTTTTCTATTTCTGATAATGTCTGTCTTTCATATTCCTGTGTAAAGCACTGGTTTTGTGATTTGGATTTCTCTGGTTTGGGGAACCATATCTTCAGGGAGGGGTTCAGGGGGAGTTCAAAGAGAATCACAGAATCATCTAGGTTGGAAAAGACCTTGAAGATTATCTAGTCCAACCATTAACCTAACACTGACCATTCTCAACTACACCATATTCTTAAGTGCTATGTCAACCCGACCAAACAGTGTCTGTCTCAAACAGTCACTGTGCTGTGCAGAAGCTCATGTTACAAAGCCATGGGGAGGATAATGATCAGGGATAATGATAAATTAGGATTCTAAGTGGCTCAGGGTATCAAAAGCAAGAAACATGACTGCAAGAAGGGAGCCATTAAAAGCTCCCAGAGAGCTGAGGCTTTTTTGGAAACATAAGGAGTAATTGCAGACTTAAATAGTGCTTCATTGGTCTCTTCCAGCAATGGTTGCCAGCAGTGAGAAAATAAGCCAGAAACTAGGTTTAGTTCTTAGAATAACTGGTTTTGATGTACACATCTCAATATTTTCCTGTTAGATCAGGCAAGGAGACTGACGATGAAACTCTATTGCAGATGCTGATGAAAACTACACTCCATCTAAAACTGAAAATTTTAAAACTGCAAACACATATCCTTGAAAAGAGTGAAAAGTGGGAGACCTAATCATTCAGTAACACAAACATGCAGTCTGAATCTCTGAAAACAAACCCAAACAATTTACGATGATGATCTGGGACAAATATCTCAGAATGATACTATCGAAAGACTGCATTTGCTCTTGACCAGTTAGATTCACAAATAAAGAACATTTTGCACTTCAGGTTGCCATTGTGAACATTAAAAAGGGTATGAAACCTCTCAAAAATAACACTATGATGGGCACGTGGAGCTCAAAATAAGATAGATAATTAGTATTTTGCAACCAACAGAAACAATACAAGCCAAGACAATGACCAGTGTTTGGAAAGAGGTGCATGAACTGCAGAAGGTAGATCACTGTGACAGTGTTCACAAGTGCTAGCAGAGATTATATCTCCCAGCCTGATATTCTACCTGTTTCATAACAGCAGGACACTGTTGACTTTTTTTCAAGTTTGTGATTACCTCCTGGGTCCTTTTCTGTGTTACTGCAATGCAGCTAGTTTTTCCCCATCCTATGTTTGTACAGCTGATTACTGTTGCTTAAATGTGGCAAAAGTCTGGCAATTGCACTGCATTTTTGGACCACAAGTGTCATTTTAAATTCTAATTTTGTTCTCACTGTATTTGCAGCTCTTGCTGTAAGTTAATAAAACTATAGAACAAAAACTTACTTGCATCAGAACATTTGAGAGCCAGCAGATACACCTTTGTATTCTGACAACAAACCTCTTTGCCAGATATAGTTTCTAGCCAGTATATGATTCTTAGAAAGTTCCTCTGAGCCCTAAAAGCAATTATATGGATATGTTTCTCAAGGAACCATGGAAAAAAGAGGTGATGAAGCAAGTCACTGTATTCATTCACAGTGACAAAGGCAAAGGAAAAACTAAGTCTTAAAGGTAAAGCCACCACACAGCAAACAGATGACATTTTCACTCTATTTTCAGCCAACTAGTATCAAAAGCATACCTTCAAATTTGCAGGAAAATATCCTTCTATTGGTAACTGTTGTAAGCAATGACCCTTCCTCGGACTCTGTCTAAAGTGATGTTGACAAATAAAATATAAATATAAATTGGATAAAAAACAACTTCACTAGCTGTATGAAACTGCCTTGGAAACTACATGCATCATGAGTGTTAAGTACATTATCCTCACAGTTTTTCTTAGATTAATCTAAAATTATGATGCTGAAGTGACATCTGAATGCATAGGAGACAGCTTCAATTCTAATTTACAGAGATTTAGCTTGTTATTGCTAATACTGCACAAAGACTTGTACGCTTATGCCATATTGATGGTAGAAGCTGATCACTTCACAGAATGTCCTTTGTTAAGTGAAGTGAGTGGCATTTAGAATAGGTTAATGGCAAAAATAACCTGGTTATTTTTCCTTCTTGTACAAATGTAAACAGTGTGTACTGATATATAAGAGTCTGGGCTGGGACCTAAGAGCCCTGAGCTTTTGATTAGTCCATTGACTGACCTTGGACAGGTCACTTTCAACTCAGACTGCTTAAGTTTCAACACTGAGAGCTGATGAAATTTCTTCCCTTCAAAAACTGCTTTGATTTTTATGGACTAAAATTCTTTGTAAAACCTAGGTGTTCTTTCTTCTTTTGTTTATTTTTCTGTGTCAAGCAAATTTTCATTACACTGATTTTCATTGCCACAAATTTTTATTGCAACTTTGTAGCAACAGTTTCTTTTAAAACCCCTTTCCTGTGCAGTCATATCTAACAATATCTTTTTCATCCCTCTTATGTTCCAGGTGCCCTAGTCTCATACAGATTTTGTCAATTTGTGGATACGTTACTCACTATTTCTTACTACCACTTGCCACAAATTCAGTATGTCCTTTGGTCTAAGCTTTAAGGAAGAGCTTTAAAGTGACAAAAGGCAAATATCAACTTGTTCTCAAGGTTTCTGCCTTGTTCCAAAACCACACTTACTATTTGGAATACTGCAGCAATTTCCTGCTGGTACTTTGATCCAAGAACATCATGAGCTATGCAGGTGGTTTCTGTCACACTGTCATTCATATTTTTGACAGATTTTGAGTCTGCATAATATTCCCTGATAAATTTCTTAATGTGATCTGTGCCAGGAAAGGAAAACTTATGTACTGCCAGCTTGCTGACAAACCCTATCTATGATATCAGACTTTTGCACAGTCAGTAATGCAAATAAACCTTAAAATCACAGTGAGAAGTATTGAAGAACCTTGTAGAAAAAGGCCACTTCGCTTGACCAGACTGACTCACTAAATCACAGGGTTACGTGTAATTTGTTGCATAATCATACTCTTGGTTTTAACCAAAAAAATATCTTTAGTCAAGTCTGGAGTTCAGCAAACGTACCTACCCTCTCCCATCAGCACAATGCAATCTTTCAAGTTAAGCAACATTATAATGCAAGAAGAACATCTGTCAATAATGCCCATGAAGTTGAAGGTAAAAAACCAGGGAGGGTTATCCTGTTTCAGCTTCTTAAAGGACTCTTCACTTACATCTTTGACTTGCAGAGGAGTAAGGAGGAACAGTACTGAAATTTCGCAAGGCAGACTCATACAGGTTGCCAGGAGAAGAGGTCAAAGACATAACTATTCTGGACTCTAAAAAGCATGTAGAAACATAGCAGGTGTTCAACACCCTTCCCAGATATCTAATTACCCTGATGGAGAATGAAATTAAATCTACTTTAATCTGTAGCACTTTTTGACACTATGAAATTCAAAAAGGCAAATCCGTATAAGATTCTAAATGGAGTATCACCATGCACAAAATATCCATTTATTAATTTTCCTCATGTAAAAGTACTGAAACGTCTACACTTTGACACAGTCCTCCTAGACAGACAATATATTCACTCATTCCAAAGCTGAAACCTACTTTGAAATGCTGTTTTGTCCTAGCCTAATTAATCAGCAGCTGGGCATAGCAACCAAAGGAATTTAGAGATTAATGTGGGTTGGGGCCATTTCCACACCTATCACTTCTGGGGAGTTTTAGGTCTTCTCCCTCCCTTACTACTTCCATTGAAGTAATCTCCTCCTTCCCTCCTGCCACTCTTAAAACTTCTTTTGTTACACACCATTTGATTCCACCATTTTTAGTGGTACTCCAGGATAAGACATGTTTTGGAAAGGCTTTGATTCTATGTACAACAATATAAGGTCGCAGGTTAGACCACCAGCTAAAGTTGAATGCCACAGGGATCAGGGAAATAAAGGCAGCTCTTTGTGTCTAACCTCCCTGGGTATGAACAGAGCTCAGGCAACATGCAAAAATAAATGCTGAATAATAGCATTTACGTGTTAGGTAAAGATTTTTCACTAACATAGCAGTCATTCATAACAACTTGGAAAAATTTTCATACACTGTAAGATTTTTAAACAATGTATTTTAAACATTTGTTTGCTGTGATAGTACCCAAAATTCCCACTGGTAGATAAAGACATCATTGTACCAGTTGCTATACAAACAGAACAAAAAGCTGATTGCTACCTCAAAGATCTCACAACATAAGTTTTCCAAGAAATGAGTACATTGACATGTTACCAAGTCTGAATTTTGTTTTAAACTTTTGGCAATGGCTGGTGAGAATGAATCTGCATCCCACAGTAGTTTACTTATAGGCAGAATCAATTAAGCTTTGAGTCATTTTTATAAGGTTCAAAATACAGAGAAATTACAACTATACTTTGTTAAGATATTATTCTTTGTTGGCTTATACATAATTGCCAGGGAGCATCTATAGAAGTGAAGCTACAAGTGATTTGCTTAAAACAGGATAAAATGAATACACAAATTGAATACTAGACATAATTAATTACTGGATCACCAATGTTCCAGTTCAGACAGTGAATAAACACTCAGCTAAGAGGTGGAACTGGTTTCACATTTCAGCAGTCAGCTCTCAACAATGACAAACACAATAGCTAAACTGGCTGAAATACTTCCTTTTGTATAGCCGCTAACCTAACCTCAGCATATACCATTTTTACACCAATGTGACACTTTTCTTGCAGGTCATTCTGAGGAATGCAGCTCTGAGAGTCCTGGAGATCAGTATCGTTTCTTGTTTAAAGCACACACCTGTGCTGCTTTAATTTTTTTCAGTTGATTCAGTGGAAACGATAACTTTCTGAATTTACAGTAATATTTAGCACATCTTTAAAGGGTGCAAATAGATAATGAATGGTGATTGCAGTGATAATTACACTTGCCAGGAAGTGATGAATCATTTCATACTCTCTTGCTGGTCTTATTTTAAAACTAAGAACTTGGCACTTATACTTTTTTAAATTTTGGCATATGTCCAAAAAGCTGCAGCATATTTTTCTAGACCAAGGGTTAAAACAGACACACAGAAAAATGTAACAAGAAAACAACTGCTCAAAGAAGGGTAAAAGAAAGGAAGAAAAGCCAATGACAACAGAAGTCCAAGAATGTCTAGAGATGTGGTCTGAGGCTCTACGTAAACTGCCAGAATATTAAGCTTTCCATACTGGTATGGGGAGGAAACATGAAATAAAGCTCTAGAAAAAATGCTGAACAAGAACTGAGAGGAGTTTTAAGCTATGGGATATGATGAAAGAGCTGCAGAAACCCAGTTACATATAAATGGATCTAAGAAGAGGAGAAAGGCTAAGAAGACAGAGCTGAGGTTGTTTCTTGTGATACGTTGACACTTCGGTGAAATAATTAGTGATATGTCTATTATTTGAGCAGAATCTTGTAATGGTGGAATTTATCAACATCACAGATTGAGGCAAAACTATCAAAAGTGCCTTAAAGTCCTCTGCTTAGTTTCCATCAGAAGTTAAAGGCTGGGCACTTAAACACACTAATTAATTCCTAAAAGTCCAGCCTTCGTTTCTCCATTTTATCTGAGATTTAATTAAAAACTGAGACAAAAGTCAGTCACTACTAAGCATAATTTCTTATGACCTGCACACACCTATGCTCTTCACAGAGGTGAACTAAGAAAACAATGTTTAGAAACATTGATTTAGAATAGTTAAACCGAAGCAAAGGGGCATTTTCTGTTTTATTCAATGACCGCATTAATGGACAAGTAGAATCAGCAGTACCTTTTAAAGAGGAATAAGAACTAAGAAATACTTTCCTCTTCATGCTTTTTCTCAAAGCCTTTGAGCACTGAGGATTACACAACCACTGAGAGATGCCTGGCAAACATTTGGTTTGAACATTTTCACACTCATGTTCTCCAACAGCCACTGAAAAGAAGGTCTCTGAAAGGCTTCAAAGTAGCAGGCAGCATTGTTTGATTTTTCCATGTGCTGATCTGACAAGAAGAGATTAGAAAATTCAATCATCTGCTCCTGACCCTGACACAAAAAGACACAAAACTACAATAAAGATCTTTTCTTTAAAAAGTCTGCTTAGAGTAGCAGTTAATGTTAAATAAAGTGAGTACTAGCAGCCTATAAGTTCACATATGAAATGCCCAAACCTTTGTTGCATTTAAATTATGGGCGGTTTTTCTGATTATCAGTATTCTGCATTTCATCACATTTGTCAGACTACCTCCCAGGAAGAAGCACCACTAACAGTGCAGCCTAACAGCTATGCCAGCAGCCTGGAACCTAAACAGCCCAGAGAATAATGCCCAGAAACCTCTAAAATCTTTTTAGCTGCTGTACTGTAAATAATAATAAGTACTTATTAGGACAGAACTTGTACAGGAGCTTAATGATCTTGCGCTTTGTTGGGGTTTTTTTTCAAGGAAATGTCATCTATGAGATTCTGCATTAACAATACCTCTATGTTATATATGGAAACTTCATTGCCCTACTTCTGATGCCTCTTTAGTTTCCAGTTTTTGTCTAAAGTATCAATTTCATGCCATGTTTTTTTATTGTTCCAGTGTGTTTTCCTGCTATTTATTATGGGTCTAACACTATTTCAATTTGGAAAACTGACAGTAAAATCCAAGAATAATATAAATAGGAATTTTAAAATTTAATATAACTTTCAAAAACAGTGGATGAGTCTGTCTCCAGCCCCTCAGAAACAATTTTGGCAATGGTATACACTGCTGCTACCTCTAAAGATTATCCCGACATTTCGTTAAGTAAAAGAAAGTATCCAATTAATTTCTTTCTCTACAGTTTCTGAGGGCCAATTGGTGTTGGTGACTTCAACTGATATTGGTGTATCTAACTTCACATATCTAAGTGCTCTAAAGCATTCAAGTTCACCTAAGTAATGACATGTGAAAAAGTATCAGTCAGATTTGACAGGTATTTTGAAGGAAAAAATATCATTATTAGTAAGCAGAATTTTCGCCTATATATATATGTTTAACACAGCTAACTATGAAAAAAATTAAGTATTTATTTTATTTTATCAGCCAAAAGTATAGTTATATAAGAATCGGCATAGAGATAATAACTTTTTGTGATACATGAAGGCAGCATGCTTATCATGACATTTACGCCTACTCAGATGTTCATCTGGGAAAGTCATATTGACAGCTTAGTACTTGAAGCCATCATTGTTCACAGACACATGCAATTAATAGCTAGACAGTAATGAGATGTAAGTCTACATGAGAATGCAGAGGGTGGAAGGTTGTGGTGCACCCACATATATCCACTATAAAAACTCCCTATTGAAAAGACTGTCTTTATTAGTAAACCAGGATAAATCAAGCTAAAATACCATTTTTGTGAACCCTGTGTAGAGCTACTTTCCAAGTCTGGCCACTGTCCAGAATCTTTCGCTTGTAGGCTGGGGGAAGAGGGTGAGGAGAGGTTTCAGAACTTCATCTCTCTGTGTATCATCATCTTTGACTAGATACCACTCCCACGTCTTTGCAAACTGGACTTGGGCAGGTCCCATGATGATAAATAACCTAAACAAATCAATAATCATTTGTCTGGGGCTCTTACTGAGATGAGCTGAGTGTGTGCAATATCAGAAAACTAAAAGATGCATTAACTTCCCAACCTTGACAGTTTACAATCTGGTAAGAAGCCTAGAGAATTTAACTTTTCTTATGGGATGGGAATTTTAGGTTTTAATCAGTTTTAGCAGTAACTCTGGATTTCAGAGGCCTCAGTCCAGAGAAATGAAATCTCATGCAGGCATATATCAGGGGAAACACTGAATAATCAAAAACCGCAGAGGCAAACAGGAGTACAGATGAGGAGAAAACAATATAACATTCTAGTCAAGTGAATTGGTTAGCTGGTTTTGCTACCTCTGAGATGAAAAAAAAAAAAAAAAAAAGCTGGAAGTCCCCTTATAATGATAGCCCAAGACAGAAATCAACCCTGACATTGCACATGCTGGAATTACCTAGAGTGTACAGCTCTCAGCTGTAGCCCTCACTACACATCAGCTCCGACTCATAGTTCTGTACATGTGAATAAGTACATCCAGATTCAACAGTAGTCACAGAGACATGTCTCATGGTGGTAACATGAACTTGTGTAACAATTTCATTCCTGTTTTTCTTTCTTATGTAAAGCAAAATATTAGGCATATTAATAAATCCTGATAATTTGCATTAAGATATCTATTTCATGTTTCCAAAATACATATTCCTTTCTCCATTTTTCATCTTAATTATTCTTTTGAAATATCTTTCTAAAAATTTTGTCCTTGCAAAGAAATAATAATGCGCCATCCACCCAAAAAGTGTACATTTCCCGAAGTCCCATTAACATATATTAATCTGAAATCTATTAGGTTTACTTGCCAGATTATACTGTTGAAGTCCCTCGGCAACACCAGTCATTCATATTACTTCAGCCTCTTTCTCTAAGAGGTAAAGTGTTAAAATAAACTCTCTTGCTAGCAAATCAGTGACATGACCAAAATGGAATCAACTGAAACTAAAAATTAAGCTTTTATTCTAGGTCAGGTACTAGTTCACTCTTGATCTCAGAACAACAGGTATTTGCTTAATAGTCCCAGATACATTAAAGTTTTTGTGCTACTGGAGCTCAAAGAACTACTTGAAATGTTTGAGAAGTTGTTTGATTGCCTTGTATGCAGACAGTATAAGCAATACGGTCATAATGAACTACAGCAGACGGGAAACTCATTGACAAGAATGTGGAATGATGACCTAATTTATACCAAGTAACTGCAACTAAATGTAGGACTTTGCAACCTAATCATTCTGCAACAAGTAGGACAAAAATATTGATCAGCGTTTTCAAGTGGAGGGCAATCTGAGCATATTATTTAAGTATATTGTTTAGAAGCTGACTGATAAAAAATTATGGGGGGGTGGGGGGAAGGGGGGGAATTGAAAAGCTAGCCTTTGGGTTTAGCTTGAGTGAGAAGTACCTTAACCATCAAGATAATTCCTGCCCATCACAATACGTTTTAACGCTAATGAATGAATGTTGAGAGATAATTTATTGGTATCATTTGGTCTGTTTTGCTAGAACAAAGCCATTTAGTAAGGAGTCAAGAGAACTCACAGTCATGCCAGGATTTCATGTTGTATTGAAGTGACTAAACACAGAAGGAATGTAGCATGCATCCTTCAGCAAAATTGGAGGGGGATGACAACCCGCTCCATAAATATTGCTGTCATCTACCTTTAAGATTATTTTTTCAAACATTAGTAGGAAGAGAATCAAATAACACATTTAGAAACAAAAACAAGTGCATAACCTTGAAAGGAAGTGAGAGGGTTTTTGAAAGGAAAAAAACACTCTTTTTCTCTGCTGCTTTCTCTTTGTGAGTCATACTCTGGGAGTGGTACCAGAATGTCTTGTTGTCCTATTTCTATGGAAAAAATCCTTGAGCAAGTTCATTCTTGATTAAGTTAGCATGGTTCCAAGAACTGAATCTTTGATTCAGTGTTTTCTATTGTTTAGAATGCACTGGGGGAAGGAGGGAGGCAATTGCATGGGTTTGTTAACAGTGCTTCAGCACTGGCATTGCTGTGAACAGCACTGGAGTAACATTTCCTTGTGTTTGTCAGCTTCAATAAAGGAAAATCTTTTTGATACAATTTAGGGATTTCATTTCTCAATACACCAGTTTCAGCAGTGAATTAATACTTGCACCCCAGCTCTGACAGTTCATTCCCGCTCTGTGCCACATCCATTATCCCTTTAGCTGTGCCAATAAACCAGATCCTTGAAATTATCTGGATTCCTACAATGTGGATTAAAGGTAACTCTCCTTTCCAAAAAGGGTGGGGAAGTAAGAGAGAAGAAACTAGCCTGACTACCGAAACAAGCATGTGTCATTGTATCCAAAGCTGTGAATTGAAGCTGACACAGATAAGTGGGATAACTTCTGGTGTCAATAATTTTTCCCACAGCATAAATGCAACCTTTTTATGCTTACTAAATCTGTTAGGAAAGTTTTAATGTGAACAGAAAAGAGCTATCCTCCATTGAAGTACAAGTGCCTGAATAGAAGTGTTATAATTGTATAATCACATCACTATAATTGGTAATATATTGCTGCTCAGATAATGCCTTTGCTCATTTTCACTTTCATAATTCATTTACACAGATAAGACAATCTGGGTAGCTGCAATCACATATGTAGGCATTGGGTTTTGTGAATAATGAAATTAAAACCTAAAAATGGTAGCCTACATTTGCTCATTAGCAGTCTACTTTTGGTACAGAGATAGTTTACTGAGTAAAACATCTCTTTTACATGTATAACTGTTGAGTGTAATTCTTTACACATGAAGGAATGGCAGCTTCTAGACTCACAATGTCAGAAATGGCTTTCAGTGTTAATTAGGAAGAGAAACAGGGAAACTGAAATATTTGTGATGGGTAGAGACATTTTGTAAGGGTAATAATGCAAAATAAGAGTTCTTTCAATGGAGAAGGTGGGATTTAATCATGAAGTGAAGCAACAAATGCTTTTGTGTTTCTGACACTTTCCTCTGAGGCAATTCAGCAGGGAAAAAAAAAAACCCTAACTTTTATTTGTTATACACTTTTAATGGTTCTGAGTGTATAGTGACAAGCCTTCAACCACCCATAAAAATGTGAGTACATTTAAGACTTCATCACTTAATGTGGTACATACTTATACTATTATACCAAATACTGTGCAATATTGTAACATGCTAGCTGCATGCTGCACTAGAAAGGAATGCAACGTCATTACTTGGTTTAAGTGGGGGTGGCATTAGATAAAACTGTCCCTCCCCATCTATGTCTCCCTTCCTTCCTATTCCACAAATTACTGCAAAAAAACTGCTAAAATAAAATTTTAGATGATGCTGTGCAAATGTTTTTTCTTTCAATGTCTAACTCCCTTCATCTGCACAGTCCAAAGCTTCACAGTTGCATTAAACATGGTGACATCTATTCATGACGATCATAATACAAATTACAATCTGCTGATTTTATTGTTAAAAATAAATTTAATGACAAACCAGGATATGATCGAGTGCATGTGAGCTGAGGAGCCCATAGTTTGTCTATCTGCAAAAACATAGCTCATTAGCGAGAGTGGCAAAAATCCAAAATCATAGCAATAAATAGCAAATTTGTTGCAATCTGTTTCTGTGTTACTACTATAGCTGCAGCCAAGTGATAGACAAAGGGAGGTAAACATGTTTCATTCCTTTGGGAGAAGAGGAAAAAAAGAAAAAAAAAAAAAGGGGGAGAAAAAAAAATACAAGCTTCAGGGAATCATTCTGGTCCTATCAGGTGACTTGGTCACTGAGCAATTAAGAAAAGAGGAATCACATCCAGTAACAACTGACTTTGAAAAACTGCAACATACTTGACATAGCCCAGTGTTCATAAAAAGGGGTGACCAATAAACCTTAACCAAATTCCACTACATCCATAAAATACTGTGCTGTTTTGTCCCAGTAAAGTAAATTTGTTGTGAGGTCTCATTTATTGTGCTGTAATTCAATAGCATCTAATTACACTAGTGTAAGTGAGACCAGAACCAGTCTAATTTTATTAAATTATGGACTTGATGGAGAAACCACAGGCTGAAGTTCTATGGTCTATGCTCTATGGGCATGACATCAACTGTATTTTGTTAATTATGCCACAAAACCTATTACATACCTTTTTTTCTTTATTTGAAAAACCCAAACCTCTTTCACACTGTCCATTTCAGAAAAATCTGTAGTCCAACACCACATTTTACCTGAAGGAATGAATTGAATGTTGGATGTTGACATTTTCTTACACCTCTGAACTACAATCTCCCAAAGGTACAAGATTTTCAGATCTTACAGATTGAGCCACAAAGTCCCAGTACAGCTAGGAATTGGAGTGCCTTTAAATATTATTAGATCCTAATGGATTGAATAAAAGCAGATGACTGACCAAATAGAACCCATAGATGGGCCATGAAGTACTTTTTGCTGAGATATAGAATTGCATTTTGCAGCAGTCCTTTTGTGAAAATCATCAACTAATTTTCAGAAGTGAAGCATCATATGGAGATTTTTGCATTCATGCCCATGTATGAAGCTGGAAATGATCCCATGCATGTGGTAGTCTGCCAACTTCGGTAAGGCATGGGTGCCAGCTAAAGACAGATTTAATATATCTTGTACAATGTAGAAAAAATTCAGTTCCACGCCAAGAGGATCATCATAATGTTAATCATTATCAAATGATAAGAATGCATTTTAGTGTGAGAAATCACATCTGTTATCACTTTACATTGTCGTTATAGAGCTTTACACAGTATCTGAGTCTATTTCAGTGCAGAGTCACCATATGTAAAAGCTGTTTTTCATTAGTGGGAATGAAAAAAATATAGTTAATCTTTAAAACTTCTATGAATTCTACCTTTTCTTCGAGATCCTTCCCCTTGAAATCTTCCTCTACTGAAGCTGATGTCTTAAAGTATAAAGTTTCACGTTATTCCTTTAGTCATTAAAACTAAGCATGTATTTGCGATTACATTTAACATATAAAGATAAAGGTTGCAAAGTATCTAAAATTAAAGTTCTATTAATAACCATGTTTCCCTAAATAGTAACATGATTCAAGGCCTCTGCAAGTTCTTCATCCTCCTCTCCCAAACCAATGAGATCATTTTAGTTTTGAACTGATGATGAAAATGTTCTGAACTTTCAAACTAAAAGGTCTTAAGTAAAACTCATAGGAAATTATATACTTTCATTAACACATTATCCACTCTTTACATTTTGCTTTCATCTTGTATGTGAACACAAGGATATTTTTAAACTACACACAATGACATTCTGCATACAGCCCTTTGTCATAAAGAAAAGAAGATCAGCAATGTTAGGCTAAATATGACCTCATGCTAAGACAAGGCTGACTCTCTCATATATCCAGAATGAATCTGGTCAAAGCTGGGTGTAAATGAAGGGATAAATGGGTGACAGAAATGGCTCCATATGGCTTATGCCCACCTGAGACACCTAATTTTTCCGGGAAGTGATAATATTAACATATTATTGCAAGTTTTTTAGTGTTGAATTTAATTAGACTGTAGCAGAGCTGGTATGTGATGTTAAAAAGTATGCAAGATTCTAATAAAAAGAACAGAAATAAAATTAGAGGACCAAATCTAAGCCAAGATTTTCTGTAAGAATTCTATCATCTTTATTTTAAACATCAGGACACACATTGCCACAGTTGTATTAAATCTATCACAATTTAGTCTTCTGAAAGGCTCTAAGTGTTTGAACACAAACTTTGTTTTAGGCTGTTACAGTGACAGGAGCAACTCAGAAAGTTTGGGTTGAGCTATAAACTCATAATTTCTGGGATGTTCATATCCTGTGTTTACCTCATATCCAGCTCTAAAACAGACTTGCAGCTGTTGTACATTCACTTTTAAACCTTTTTGTCCCTATCTGCTATGTAGGCAAACCATTTTTCTCTTAGCTAATGTTCAGTTCCATACAGCATATGAACCATGTTTGATTTACAACAGGGGTAAATGTGCATGCTCTGGAAATACTGAAGAATAAAACAATGCATTACTGGTGAAGGAAAAGGGAAAGTTTTGATATATTAAACCAGAATTAGGAATCATAAGGCTAGGTCATAAGTGTTCATGAGCTGTCTGTTTGGCATTCTTGGAAATTCAATTTCTGTTTCACAGGACAGAAATATATTACCAATCTTTAATTTCTTACCAAAAAGATCATCTGGCATAACCCACTTAACAGCAGAAAGCTACTAAGTATGCATCATACTTTTTTAAATTACAAAGCCAGGAAACCAATTAATTATATAAGTTCAGAAGTGTGTTGAACCAAAATGTTTTAACACTTTCATGCTTAGTTACTTCTACACATTATATATTTAAACATTTCTGCAACAGTAGGGATGTTCTAGCAATAAAGTGGAGAGGGAATCCCTTTCTGATGTGTAGCTCACACAAGGCAGACAATGGATAACTGAATTACTCAAGTGAACAACTAAAACTAGAACTAAATATTTCTTTCATGGGGGCAAAGCTTCCTCACAGTTACCACCAAACTATTTACATGTGTATGTTATTAACTTTCTTCATTTTGACATGTCTTTGACAAACAATTTTTAATATTTCTAGAGAAACAAGCAATATTAAATCAATCTGCTTAGAAAGGAACTTCGAAGTCAAAAGGCCCAAATAAGCCAAAGCTTTTATCTACAGCATTTTAAGAGCATAATACTTCTGACAACATTTACATGAACCAGAAAGTATCTAGTAGACATAAACTTATTTTGAAGAGTATAAATTTTTAAAATTCCTTTTACATATACTTTCACCACTCTAAGTAATACTTCCTATCATGTAATGATTGCCGTTTTCCTTCCAGAGATAAGTGTACTATTTCACTCAGTAAATCAAAACAGTTACACAGTTCTGAGGAGTCTTCATGGTGGGAATAGGAAGGAAGGACTCAACACGTTCCAGGGGTATATAATAATGTATCACTGTTAAAAGTATCAAATACACACACTACATGGAGAGATTGAGACATAAATTTCTTTTCATTATTAACTTGGGCTTGTAACCAAGTTAAGCTTTACAGAAAAAAGAAAAAAAAACAAAACAAAACCCTGATGTATTTGTCTGTAAAACATACTTAAAGAAACACACACACAAAATAGTCACAGGTAAATTAATTTGAAGTCTCATTTTTGTTCCAATTATATAAAATTAAGACCAATAATGTCTGTTCAAGAGAGATATAACACTAAAATAGGGTTTCTTTGTCACAGCAGTATATGTCAGGGAAAAGGCTATTATATTTCCATCTTACTGCCATTGACTGTTGCAGGATTATCCCATAAATGGGTTTGTAAACTTTAACTAACTTTACACCTGGTGAAGGTGTCTTAGTAGTAATTGAAACACATATTCCAAATTACCAAAGAATTAATATATGATCAGAGAAAACCTTCTGTGATACTTTAGCAGTTTTCTGTGAAAGAGAAACATCTAATTTCTAATTACACATAAAATCCAAGGTCTTTCCAGTTAAGTTGGAAAGAATTAAATCAGACTTGGTCAGTAATTTTCTAACTGAACTTTTTATCCAATGGATAATTTCAGGATTTTGTGCGCATTTTACTTTGCTCATAAAATTACATCTATCTCGGAGATTTCCTGACTACAGGTAACTATTCCACTGAGTTGCTCAGAGCTGTGGTGCTGGGTCATCTTTGGCAGCACAGGGACTAGAACCACTGGTTTTTAAACAACCAGTTTACTGCTACCTCAGTTTATGGTCTTAGAAGTAGACAAAATCAGAAAGATGTTGATTCAAATTTTGTAAAAGACATTTCAGAATACTCATTCTTCTGAGGATTTAATCTTGGTGGCCTTTTTCAAGGTTTTTTTATGTACTTAATTTTCTTCACAGCAGGAATTCTGCATTCCAGCCCACCCTAATAGAAATCAATGCCAATGATGTAATGCTTTTTGCAGTGCAGTTGCCTGTGCATTAGAAAATAACACATTGATGATAAAAAGGGACTGTCAAAAGGTACAACCATTTGCAGCTCCAGCTGAGCCTTGCATGTTTGACATCTCTGACAAACAGGTGTCTCAGTTATCTTACCTGAATGTATTTGGGGTTAGGAAATACAGTGATATTAATAAAAATCTTCATTATAGAGGAAAATATTCAAGCCTTCATCAAGCCTTTAATAAAAAGGGAAAAGAAAGCTACTGAATATAACTAAGTGGTGTCAGAGGTATTATAAAAACAAGAAAGGAAGAAAGAAACCATTCAAAACAAACATATAACTGCAGGTAAGCACGATGTTAGATGTTGATTCTTCAATAAATTCTGCAGACAACACAGCAGAAAAAAACCAACAGTAGTATTTCATTTCAATTTTCCCAGGCAGAAAAACAGTTCTCTATTGTAGACGAACAAAAGAAAGAAGTAAATACTACCCAGCAGTCTGTTCCCTAGTGTCCTTCTGGCATAAATTACACTAACAGTGAACTATTCAAATGTAGCTGCCTCCAAACACTATTTATCAGAGAAATTCACAACAATTAAAGATCTGCATAATATTTATGGAGGCTACTTATTTTCCTGGGGGCGCCAAAAGTCTGGAGAAGGGTTGGGTCAAACAAACTGCAGCCAATGTCAAACAACAGATAATGGAGCTTAAGCACTTGCATAGACAAACATCTTCCTTTAGATCTCTCCCTGTTAAATAACACTGCATCACATAATATCTGCATTAGAACCTTAGAAGGTTGCACAGCTAGAATTCAACAGTCTCTAAGGCTGAAAAACTCAAATAAGTAGTAGCACAAACCCAGGCAATAATGCTGAATGACTATGATTGCAAACATTTAGTTATGCCATCACGCAGCAGCCATGAGATCAGTGAGGAAGACCTGAGAAAAAGGTTTTTTTAAACTTTGGAGGGATATTGGTAGAACAACTAGTTCTGGAAAAAGTAAAGTTTTAATGTATGTCTCATGTTTTTCTGTTCTTCAGCAGATGATACCTCAAAGTATACTGGCTTCTCTGAAAATCAGATGTATTTGCCTAAATTGCCAAACAGAGAAGCAATTTAGGAATACTTTTTTTTCTCATCATTTTATGACACTGACTCAGATGAGCATTACTTCTCTTACTCATTCTAAAGAACCCATACTAAACCTCCTGACTGTCCAGCTTCATTGCACAGACCATAAACAGCACAATGGCAGCTAATTAATACTTATTCTCAGGGCATTCAGGTCAAGAAGAATCAAAATTTTAATATACCAGTTTTCACCTTTTTTTGATTTGCAGAAACCCTAAATATTGCCGGTGGTGGCAATACTTTATACAACAAAGGCAAACAATAGATTTGGGGGAGTTTAGATTACAGGTCTGTGACTGTTAGTTATAGATTACCTAGCAGTACTTAACTGATTCAGTTGAGGTGCAAATATGTGATTAGAATTGTCTTGAATTAGCCAAAGTACACAACACAGATGTTTATGCTGGCCTTCTTTCAGGCCAGCTTTCTGTTGGCTAGAGAAGCACAGATGTTATCTGATGCATTATAAAGCTCGAATGATGTGGGCAGTACTTGATCTTCACAAAATCTGCTAGTTCAAAGTTAACCTTTCAAAAATATTGGAATAAAATTGAACCCTCAGGACAAGTTCATATTGCATAAACACTTTCTGTCATGTTTTGATCTAATACTAGGTACCCTAGAGGAGGATTTATAGTATCACAGAATCAAGGACTTAAAACATGAGCAATTTAAGACTATGATTGTTTTGTTGGAGAGCTGTTCAAGCAGGACCATCTCCTTTCACTTTTACTTCAGATATTCCCACTCTCAGACAACTTCCTCCATTGTAAGGATGCAGCTAGATATAGAAACACAGAAGGAATCCAACGTAGGAACTGACCGAAGTTTAAATTTATAGTAGGGGTAAAAACAGTTATTATGGGTTATTTTTAACACTGAAGAATTGTCTGCATGGCATCAAAACCAGTCATACTAGAACAGCTAAGAAAGATAGCATGGAGGCAGCAATGAGAGTTGGGAGGCAAGAATGAATCGTGGGAGACAACTTAATCCATGATGGCCTCTGAAAAAGGTCATCTTTTAGGGACCATGTAGCTGACAAAACCCTTCAGCTCACAAAAGACCAGTTCAGAAATCACTTTTCTAGCAGAACCCCAGGAATAAATGCAACAGGTCATGTTAACAGTATTTGACTTACATTTAGGAAATTACATATGCTGGCAAACAGTCAGAATCACCCAAACTTTTAGGAGTAAGTCACATACTCCTTTAAGATCACTATCCCTTGCATATATGTATTCAGAGAATATCTGTCTATGGTCTGGGCCACAGACTACTCTGCAACCAGTTGCAGCCTTTAACAGATATTGAATGCCTTTAGTAGTTCTTTACAAGTAAATCTAAGCAGTTTTCTAAAAGAAAAGAGAGGTTGGGGAGAAGGCTGGCTTCTTCAGTCTGCAACACTGCCTGACTAATTGTGAAGCTTTATGGACCATGAAAACTGAGTCATTTCATTGTCAGCTGTAACTTTATAACTGATGTATTCAATTTCTGTTCAGCTTCCCTTAACCGCAGCAGAGTGCAATTTTCTCTCTTATTTTAGTCACAACTGCTCAGTTTATTCTACCTCAGGAAAACTCAAGGATTGGCTTTATACTAAGTTCTGACCACCTCCGTAGCTCCTCTCCATGAGGCCTTGTTTTAAAAAGCTCCATAAATTGCATTGGTGAGCTCACATACTTGAAATTGTATGGGAAGGCAGTAAAGGAAAAACAAAAAAGCTCCCAAACTGCTGTCACCAGAGAATGAGTAAAGTACTCCATCGCTCTGCAGTTTGCGGGTCAAGCTTAGACCATTTGGTCCTTGGTTGGTTGGTTGGTTGGTTTTTCTTCCTTCTGGAGGGCTTTGGATGTTTTCTTTGGTTTTTTGACAAAAAAAAAACCTCTTGCAGGTTAGATATGACAATACAGTAGTAGCACTGGAGGACTTGCTACCATTCAGTAGATCTTAAACCTTCTTTACAGTCTTAGATTTCTAATAGTCTCCAGTAAATGGCAGTAGAAATAATTGCAACAGTTTTGTTCTAGCCCTCCTCCAGAGATAACCCAGAGTAAACTCAGGAGTAAACCAGATTGGATGGCAAACGTAAACACAATGGAACAGTACTAAATGCTTAGTTCACTCCTAAACAATTATTTATCTTACAGAAAACTTCTGTCAGACACAATTTTGATAAACCTGAGGTTATGTTTCTCTTTCAGATGTATGAAGTCAATGCCTATTTTTATTATATTTTCCACTAGTAACTATGTAATTTCAGTATTTAGGCATTTGCATTTTTCAAACTCTATATAATTAACAAGACAAAAGGCTTTTTTTAGCCTATCCAGATATTTTGACTTCATTTTGTTGTAAAGGTGGAGCAGAAACTGGGAGTTACGTGTGGGAGGGCAGTATGAACTCAGAGTTTTTGACCAATAGCTCTGAGAAACTGCTGTTTTGTGGCAGGCTTCAATGTATACCAGCTAAATTGAAGAATGGAATTTTTGAAAGACACATTTATAATAATTGGTCAGTCTGCAGGGCAAACAAGGGCCCCTGCACAAGTAGCTGGCAGGAGTTCAAAATAGGAGGAAAGCAATTATTTGTGTAGTGGATTATATGCAATCTCTTTCTAGGCAGAGATCTGAATTGAACATTTATAAGTTAAATAGTCACAGAAAGCATCTTTTAGGAAATCTTAAAAGAGTTTGATGTAGCATAAGCAGAGTCAGAAGTTTAAGATAAATAAAAATAGAGAATATAGACATTTGAGACTTCATTTAATTGCAGTTTAGCAGCCAGCTTCAGAAAATGTTATCTTTAATTTCCTTTGCAGTGTTCTTAGATAAAATACTTAATTTTAATTGGAAGCATATGTGAGGGGTGTGTGTACATGTACATTTAAAGGTCTACATATGGGGAATTTCAATATTATATTGTATTATTTGGGGACTGTGAGACCCGTAAAGACATGCTGCTGCTGTTCTTAGTGATATCATAGGCAAATTATGGCTTGTGCACCACTTCTTCAATTTGCAATTATTTCTAGTAGACCTTTCTATAATCACAGCAATTCACCTACCCATAGTAAATTGAAGGATTAGCATTTAGTCTAATCCATCAAAAGTACTCATATGTGCCAGAAATGGCAGCAAAAAATTAATATGAACCAGAAAATTAATTCTGTGCCTCCTGTACATGATAATAATGGAAATACCTTTCTAACAGCAAAATAACATCATTATTCTAATATGACTGGATGAAAGAGTTCTCTAAATTGCTAATCCTAAGTAGCTGAAATATGTATAGTTATTGAAAAATATAATATTTATCATATTATAAATTTAATTAGATACATAGTTTTAGGTTACAAAGTTATAATTACAAATTGTTTACCTTGACTACTCAGGCACAGAAACAGACTCTGGTTTCAAACTCAAAAGAAGTCGTTCACAATTTATAATGGAACAATTCTTACTGTAATTATAGAACTAATAGGATACATATCAATCAATAGGTAAATCATTATATAATGTCTTCATTTTTCTGCTCAGAGTATTTCTGAAATCATATTTGACGAATAACAGCTTTAATTTTTCTTAAATTCCCTTTAGAAATATCTGTCATTTGGTTTACTTTTAAGTGCTTAAGATTTTCCTTTAAGGAAAAATTTTCACATTAGGAAAAAGTAAAAACAGGCAACATTACAAGTAAAAATTACTTGAACTGTACATCCATTTGTTCCTAATATAGTTAGCAGTAAGTGACAATTTCTGTCTCGCTATTTTTTATCATAGTTATTCACCTATAACTCTAGCTCTTCTCCTCTCTTTGATTGTTCAGTCCTCACAAATTTATAAACCTTTATATCACAAAATGTTAAGTTTTAATAATGATAATCTCTTCAATTAACCTTTACTGAACTTTCATATTTTAGGCAAATTGAGCATACAAAAAGGACAATAAGCAAACACAACCAAATACAGTATAAAATAAAATGTGAACAAGGAACTTAGAAAAACAAAGGTACGCAGTTTTGGAAATTGTTCTATAGCTCTTCCACCTGTATCCACAGATCTGATGAAGGAATGACTGGGTGAGGTTCCCTAACTAAAGTTACCCATTCTGGTCCATTTTAGACCTAACAGGCTGCTAATCTGGATTCCGTCTGATGCCTTTAAAAGCATTCTCTCTTCAGAAAATTCAGCAGGTGTGGAGGAAGCCATTTCTTTACTTTCATTGACATCAAGCCAAGTTTCCTCAAATCAGTGACTTGGGCCCCTTTTTGCCTCTACAAAATGTGTACGTGTGCAGTGATAGGCATTTGTCACTGCAGCAGTGCAGGATCAACAAACTGGCTGTATGAGTCAGTCCCTTGTAGTGTTTAAAACAGTTTAGACTCTCCGTTCTGCAGAAATTGGGATCTATTATGTTGGATGTGGAGGAAAAGAAAGGGAAGAAGGTAAGGAAAGAAGCTTATGCTTTTCTTCAAACCCCTTTTGCCATCTAAGCTACCACAAATTAGACTTAGGACAGTGATGGCAAAAACATATTCTCTTTTTAAATCAACAATTACATAAAGTAGCCTATTCTAACCACATGTGAACTGCAATCCCCCAAACTCTTGGGACCTTGGATTTTCTGGCCTCTTAGAGACAATTCTAGCAACTTTGTATATCTATGAAAAGCAAGCTATTTTCTCACTAATGAATTCAAAGCTCAGAAATGGAACTCACCCCTAATACTATGTTCAACAGTGGTGGGGACATAAGAAGCTACTTGCAAAGAAGATGCCTACTTGCAAAATAAGATAAATTGGGAGGGTCTGACTGTTCTGTGGGTGACATTGAGTGAACTGGCAGACAGCAAACATATAGCATAGACAGCACACCATTTCACAGAATAATGAAGAACACAGACTTAAGTCAAGTCTACCTGCAGATTAAAGAGAAACCAAGCACTGTAAGACCAGTAAGTATATAGAGCTCTGCTTTAAATCTGGTTCTCTGGGTTCTGAATGAAAAGAAGCTGCTTCTCTTTCAGAGCTCACTAACCATGCTCTATCAGTATCTGAAAATAAACTCTAGGCAGCAAATCTTCCGGTCCTATTGACACCAGAATACATTTAAGCTGGAGACTTAGTTAAGTTGGAGTCTAAAGTAAGATTCTAACCAATAGATAATGAAAGGCTAAGGGAAAAAAAGTGCAATCAGAGGCATTAAATGGTCTGAGAAGGACCCTCTTGGCCAGGCTGTGACAAGATGTCTTCTGAAGTGGAAGGTGTACAACACTCCCCTTCAGTGAGGCAGCTGGAATTCCAGCAGTGGCTTGAATGGCTTTTGTTCTTACTCTTCTGCATAACAAAGAATTATAAAAGCTACACTATTATATGAGTTATTTAGCTGTCACTTGTTATTTGGTTTTGTTTTCTCCCTGAAGTACAAAACCTTAGAAGCTCGCAGTCTGCATACTGAAAATGTCTTAATTCAAAGACCAGAATCTCCAGTCAAGATAGAAATCTACACGACTCATTTTCACAAGTAAATCCTGTTTCAGTGAGCTTCTGTTTTATACACTCAGGCATCAATAAACTCAGCACCAATGCTAAGAATCAAGTTATTAATTTCAAATTAATCTCTTCTCTGCCAGATAATCTCCTTGTTTGCATAATTGCTGCAATTGCAATGTAAAGAAAATAGAGTTGGATTTTTACTTGCTATGCAGAAGGCAGAGTTTGGCTGTAAGGCCACATGGACCCGACGAAAGTCAGGTATGGTTTTCATTCTATTCAAAACATCCAAGCCTTTATCGCAGCACTTAGGGAGAGCATTACGTTAACAAGGTCTAAGTAAACCTATAGATTAGAAAATGCATAGAAAGGCCCTTTCATTCAAGCTCCCACAATACCCAGCTTTTCTTACTGGGCATTCAAATAAGGATTTTCATGTATCCTTAAGCTTATTCTTCTCAACTATCTTATAGAACAGTCTGAATTTACAAAAATAAATAAAAAAAACCAACAAACCAACAACAAAAACACACCAAGACATATGAGGTTAAATATATATGGAATTCTGCAGCCAGATCTGTAATTAAATGTCTATTATGCGAAAAGCTGAAATGCTAACAGAAAATAAAAGCTCATTTTAAGTAAGGACCTACTGTGCAGCTTTTAAACACTATCTAGTTACCTAAATGGAATCCAATGTTCTTTCAGAAATAATGACCTGCTTACAAGAAGATAATCAGCACTTTCGACTGGCAAAATACCATAATTCTGAAATCACATGTATACATTGGTGAAAGATCTGTAGGCCTGTGGACACTATCCACAAGAGCAGATTCAGCTTCATAATTCACACCATGTCTTGACTTCAGCATAGATATACTACCATATACTACTTTAAAACCTCAGTAATTTGGCTTCATACCTACTTAGTTTAATTAGCAGTTCCCCTCCCTAAGATGAAACAATTCTCCCGACTGATGATTTATAAAAGAATTCTTCCCAAATCAGATTATCTGTGGCAGTCCCACTTATCTGCCTCTCTCCCCTACCACATACAAACATACTTCTACTTTGATATCTGCGCATCAGCAAAATGAATCCTTTTCCTTAATGTCTGATGCTTATTACTACAAACTGAGCACAGCGATCTGCTCTGAAAAATTCAACTCCATCAACTCCAATTTCCCCATACAATATTCATAATATTGACTAGTCAGTGATTTCCAATTGTGAATAATTTAAATGAAATCACAGCGAAGTCTGAAAAATAGTCAGCTGAGCACATATCTAATAATATAACCCATTTCATTTAAATACAAGTATTTTAGCACTATCTTGTCCTGCAGTCACAACAGTCACGTGGTTGGCACCAACCTGTGAAAGATGAATGGTTTTCAGACACTTAAGCTCTATTTGATTTTGAAACACCACAAACCCCAATTATTGTTTTAACTACTCCTAAAGAAGCATGAACCTTATTTCCTGGAGCTGTTGTACTGAGTCTCACTAATGTTTAGTTATTTACATTAATTACATTTATTTACATTAGTTTGTTTAATGGAACCATTCCAGAGGCAGCTGAAGGAATGTTTCAACCCAAGAGCTTAGCGGTAACAGAGAATTTACAGAACAAACAAAAGCAGCAGCTTAGACCCTATACAAATGGAAGTCTGCACAAACTGATGGAGGTCTCTAGTAGCAGAAACTCAGAGGCATCAGGAAATTATCAAAATATTTGCTCTGTTATGTACACTTTGGGGTTTCTAGGGGCAAAATATCTTCAACAGAGTGAGGATAGGATTCAGAGCAAATATTCAATAGCATATCACAGAGAAGTTTTGATAAATCCCTGGCCACAACTGAAAAGTGACTTTCCAATGAAGGAAATCACTTTCTCTTGAAAGAAAGCAGCTGGTGGAAACTCCCCTTCCCACAGCCAGCTTGAATCTCTACCCAATGCATAGGGGAAACAGGCAGTGCCATAGCCAATGCATCTAATCCTTTTAGCACTGTAAGTAACCCATTTTCCTTCAACAGCTGAGACACTATATAGCATCTGTGGAATACCTTTAGAAACCCAGTATTTCAGGTCTTTCCAGCAAATATAATAGTGCCATTTCCTTGCTTCCGAAACAACAAATGTAACATGTATTTTTTGGTAACACCCTGACATCAGCTTTCAGAGCAAAAACCAGACAAATACTTAAAGGGAGGCGTTGAAGTTTAAGGGATTTAGAACACACTAGTTCGATGGAGTTTCTCTCTGACAGGTTGCGGATGTTTATTTACTGATCATTTGCACCAAAAGTCTACACTGAAAATTGCATTTGAGAGGAGTGAATTAGACACAGCAGGTGCCTAGTGGCCCCTTCCAATAGTCCTTCAATCAGTTTTTAGCACTATTGAGCACCAAAATAATTGACAAAAAAACAGAGACATAGCATCCTCCTAAAAGCTAAACACCTTTTAATATGGACTTCTTTACCTGCACTCTCAAAAAGCAAAGTATTGATACCTCCTATGGAACTGCAACAATATACTTACCTATACATACTGACAGAAATAATGAAACAGCTCCAGCAGTGCTGATTCTGAAGATAACATTTACAAAACCATATCAGAGCAATGGAAGTATTAACCTGAAAGGACTTACCTGCATTTCAATTTGGATAATAACTCTCACTAGTTATATATATTTTAAATGAGGTGATTGAACCTTATACAGTCTGACATTAATCTAAGTAACATCAGATATGACAGTGATGTACTGTATTATGAGAGTAAATACTATTCACAGCTTAGAGATAACTCTCCCATTTGCTAATTAGTCATTTTAACAAACAGATGAAAACGATTTTTCCCAGGGAACAGAACAAAAGCCAAGGAGAAGCTACTCACATTCCTTTGAGCCGTTGCCACATTTTCTCTGCATGTCCTCCTATTTGATACTTTATAGAGGTGCTTTCCAGTTCCCGAGTTGTTTCAGTCGCTCGAGCCCCCATCGTTATTGTCCTACAGCAATACAGTTACAGTCAGGCTCAGCAGCAAGTAAAAGCATTCTTTAGTCCACTACAAATGTCAGAAGATCCACGCATGTTAGACAGCAGCTGCTGTCATATCAAAACACATCAGAATTACAACAGCTGAGGGACGATCCTGCCTGAATCGCTATTCACTTTGATAGACAAATCCTCTCTTCCCCCCCTCCCCAAGCACAGAGCAAGTACACACAGCTTCTCTGACCTCACCAGTCTAATCCATACGGGTGAGCCAGCTACTATACTACTGACTGCTCAAGCTCCTTTCTTATGCACTTTTTCTGCTGTAGGAATACGCACAGAAGCACAAAAGATTCCTTAAAATGGACTATAATTCATTGCCATGCAGGATAATTGTGAATGGCTTTAACAATCCAGAAGGAAAGGCTGGTTTCTGCTCTGCAGGTTGGAGAAACAGGCTGCAATAGGAAAGCAGATGGTAGAAGCCAGTATCAGCCACATCACCCCACAAAAAGAGTGCATGTTCAAATGCCAGAGCTTTCCTCCCTTTAGTTGATCCTGAATTGATTCTTAAGGAATAAATATCTACCAGCCTCTCAATAAAAATATGACTGTACAAATGCTAAGTCGGTAGTGAAGACATGTATAAATCCCTGCAGAAGAGAAATCAGAGAGCTCTACAGGTTGTTATTGAAGGAATATGCTGTAATGATGACTATTCACCTTCTCCTAGCAACTCCCCTCAGTAGGTAACTGTCAACGTAACTGGTGGAAAATGCAGCAGCTGCAAGACAGCCCGCTCAGCGAATCCTTCGGGACAGCAGCATGCGTGTGTCAAAATCTGGTGTTGAACTGTGTGTGTCTGCCAGCAAAAAACAATTAAGTGCATGCAAACAGCAAAAGGGTTGAGGACTAAACAGTACGGCAGCCATGCAGCAGATTGCCAGCTCTGCCTTTCAAGTGCAAACCTAAGAACCCAGTTGTACAGCCAAAGCTGGGTTTTGGAGAGGGCAAGGGAGAGGATTTCCTTGCTGCTTGCTTAGCCACAGACTTGGGTTTGAAAAGCTGCTCCTGTACTCTGCAAATAGCACCTGTCTTGCTTGGTGAGTCAGTAACAATCTTCATTTCTGAAGCAGCTGCCAAATAATCAAATATACCACAGACTTATCTCAGTGATCATGTTTGTTTCAATCAGAGTAAGAGCTCTGCAAGAAGCCAGGCAAGAGGGGTGTGCCAAGTAGGAGTAAATACATCTGAGTTTAGCCAGCTACTGGTGTCACTGCCAGTCAGGAAACGGTTTTGGGTCCAGGATGAAACAGTGAGGATGAGTGTCCTCAGATGCTGACTGGTAGGACCCTAAGGGTTAGGAGATGCATATCTCAGTATGGCTTTAACTAGACAGTTTTATCTGTGTTAATTTTTACAAAGATGTGAGATGATGAGAGGTTCCCATCTGATGCAATTGGTAGAAATGGATAATATCATTAAGTACTCAGGATCTTACAGAAAAGAAAAAAAAAAAAAAGCTCACTGCTTTGAAATAATTGTAACACTTTGGAACTTCCTAATCAATTTTCTTTCTCTAGGATACCTTTTATGCACATCATAGACTTAAGATATACCCTATGAGAGTTATAAACCATTTTGAGATGCATTTTTTACACATTGATTTCAGGTGGATAATTAAATAGTACATTTCATTTACTTCTGTGGATTTAACACATAGACAATTTTAAACTGGTATTAATTCATAGACTTTCACAGAATTATTCCTGATTCAGACATATAAGAGTCAGTCCCATAAAATTCACTAGCAATATCTGAAAAACTGTCACTGGATAAGCAACATCTCTTACAATTCTCAAATAGCATCATAAAACAACAGTGAAGAAATACGAACAGCTGTTTTATCAAAAACTTCAAAGCATTTATTTGGTTAAAGGCAGCAGTAGTATCTTTGAAACTTCACTGAGGAACAACTTAAAAACTTCCAAACTTTCCACTCCTGTTATGCATGGAGTCCAACCAAAGTTTGTAAGAAAGAGTATAAATATCCTTCCATGGAATAACTAATGAGAACATCTCACACTAATCTGGGTTCTTCCCTGCCTTTTAACCGCCAGACATCTGAAGCAACACAAAGAAATCAAGTATTTATAGAAACCACATAAACCTCCAGGGACAGAGTGGAATTTTAAGGGCCTATTTTTTCTCATAAAGTATTCCCAGCTCTTGTCCAATTCTACAATGAAAAAAAAGTGGTGTTTGTAAGTTGTTCCCTCTCCCTCACAAGGAAACAAGTAGTTGAAAGTATATTGCTTTGATTTACTGGAGAAAAGTATTATGAGCAGGTAAAATCCTTCAGGAAGGGAGGAAGGAACAAACTGCCCAAACAATATCACTACAAATGAAGATACACCTGTTAACTTCACCAGAACTCCACAAATGAAAACTGTAAAAACTTTGTTTCCTGCAGGACCCAAACACTGCAACAATAGAAATTCCTACAACAAAAGCACCTGGCATGGCTTAAGTAAAGGACAAACAAAGCAGCCTCCCCCCACAAAGGCTTATCCTGAGGATCGATATAGCAAACTACTAGAGATGACACCGAAAGATGAAATTGTGTGTCTGAAAATGAAAGAAACAGCAGGAAACACATAAAAATGGATAGAAAAGGCATTAGAAAATCAAGGAAGTAGACAGAGCAAGTGTCCTGTATGTCCCTAAGGAGAGAGAAACAAACCATTGAAAACAAATTCAAAAACCAAACAACTTTTAGGTATGCTGTTATCTTGGAAATGTGAGCAAAGAAATTCTCATGAAGACATGGGGAAAGGAAGGACCTTTCTTCCCTTTAGCTTCTTTGAATAATGCTCAGAGAATGAAGCAGCCCAGCCTGCACCCTTCCTCCCGCTCAGAGGAAGGCAGGCACAGAGGCTGAGAAGGACAGAGCCAAAGCACCCCTCTGGCTGCATGAGGTGACATGGGGCAGAAAGGGCAGGAGTATACCGCTGGAATATAGAACAACCATACACTACAGCCATATGTAACAATGAGGGGATCAGGGGAGGAATTATGGACAACATGACTTGCTCAAAAATCCACATCTGTGCTGCTGCAGTACAAACTGGTCTAAAGATCCAGAATACTAAACAATGAGCAGCTACTTTAGGAAGCCAAACCAACCAGAGAGATAGTACCTGAAATTATAAGTTATCTTATATAGTTTTTCTCTTTCCACATCTGGTTCTTGTTCTGGTTTTCTGTTCTTGCCCTACCCAACCCAGTGTTTGTGCCTCAGTCCCAGCAAGCTGTTACAGTCCATATTCCTCCTATAGAAATATAATTTTTGCCATTTGCCCACAGTTTTTTTCTTTTTTTTTTTTAGATTTCAGCTTAAAATTTCCATAAAGTGAACATTAAAGGAAATATGGAGATATATTAGTCATTATGGAGATATATTAAAATAGGAATAATTAACTTTTTCACCCTTAATTATGGCAAAATAAAACTGTCCCAGTGCCACTTAATCCTCAGATAGGAAGCTACACTTAATGATAATGTATCCTAAGCTCTTTTTCTTTCACCTAAAAATACTTCACTTCAGTAGTGATATCAATGCAAATAAATAATTTTAAAATACAGCCAACAGTAAAGAAATCGGGTTGGCTTTTCAATATTGAGAACTGAGACACCTTTACAGTTATGCCAAGATCACACAATTACAATGAAAACAACTTACCTTAAAATTGGGAAAATCCTGCTGCTAGATCAGTTAGAGATTGGCTACAGAAACAGGAAAGGGATCGTGTGGGTTTTGATAAGGAGAATTAGAGCTTTATTTTAAATAAATCCTCTGCTCCTGAAGGGAAATTAAATATGCTGCTTTGTTTGAAATTATCTTCAAAACATCTAACTCCTGACAAATGGAGAATAAGGAAGTATCAAGAGGCATGCAGGGTGACTTGTCAGATTAATACTCATCCCTCCAAACCTGATAACTCAGACTTCCCTGTGGTGGAACTGCAGGAGAGCCATGAACCAGTTAAGAAATTTGAAAACATAAGAAAAAAAAAACCAAAACCAAAACCAACAAACCCTCAAGAAGATAAGATGAATTTATTGTAAGTAGTGACAGCGATATTAGATCTATACTCTGACTGTCCTGGCCATGATTTAGCAAGCACTAATACATATTTAATTTTAAGCAGGTAAAGCATTGCATTTTTTGCTGGGTAAGACAGAGTTCAACACCACTGTAAATAACAGAGTTAAATCACTGAAGAACTGCTTGCCAGTGGACTTGAGTGTTACATGGTACTTTATGAACAGAACCTAAAGTAGAACAGAGATGTCATCATTCCAATTCTGCCCTTGCAGAAAAAGAATGGTTTTCTAGACAGTGTTCTCCATCTCTCCTTCTGCCCTCCCCATTGTCTATTACATTCGTGTTTGTAAAATGATGTGCAATCCTCTTCTTCACAAGCAGAGTTTCCAGCTTGCTTGCAATGACCAAATAGGTGAGTTATTAAACAATAAGAAACACAGCAGAGGAAAAAGGAATATTTGGTCTTATTGAAGTTCATGGACTTTATTTAAATACACAGGTCTCCAGCAATCTGGCAATGGCAAAATATCGATGTTATGGTAATCTTGGATTTTCAAATTCTTCAGATTAATAAAATTAGTAGAGTTACATAATTGAGGAATAGCAACTTTAAAGATATATAGATATGGTCTACACAGTACATTGCCACTGGCTCAGTTGAATAGGTGAAAGAGTTGGGATTGATATATTTATTAACAGTGATTAAACAAGGAGACCTAACATGGAACATTTTCCCTTTAATTTTTTTTATTTTAATATTTTCTGCTACATTTGATTTACTTTCTTCATTCTTCCTATAATCACTGAAGTATGTATATTCATTCACATGTCCTGCAAGAACCAAGCTTTAAGTACAGGAGGGAGAAAAAGTATCTTCTATTTGTTTGTTATGCGTATGGCATATCATATTGGTAATAAACATGGAGTCAGATTTGTTGAAGCTTTTAGGCAATTAAAAATGAAAAGAAATATCCGTGAAAGCTTGACAGCAAATTACCTGATAAACCTCAGGGCACAAATACACATATATTTGCAAACCTACTTATGACATATTAAGACCTTGCCACATTTGATTGTTCATTATCATCCCTTATGAGAGGTCACCAGCTCCAAAAGTCAATCATAACTGTGTCTGGATGTTCCCAGACCAGTTCATTGCCAAGTAAAGTTGGGTTGATTAAAGCAGATGTCTTAAACCTGCACTAATGTTGTTTAGGACCTCACTGCAGTCAATAGAATTTAGATGTCCAGGTGCCTTAGGTAGGCAAATCTACTTTTAAGTTTACTTTGAATATGATCTTTCACTCAATTTACTTTAAGGAATCATTAATTTACTTCAGGGAATGAAACAATCTGAAAAATTCTGGGAGATGGAGAAATGGCAAAAAAAGAATAATTGCAGAGATGTGGAATGCATGTGAGGTGTGCTACAGATAATCTGAACAAAAAGAACTGCAGAGGAAAACTTGCTAGTGGATCATCAGTAGCAAGACAGAAAAAGATAAAAAGACTACTACTTTTTGAGCAGCTGGACTTGGAAAGAGGCCTTGGAAGCAGAGTTTGAGAAGTGTTGAAAACAAATACAGACAGCTGTCAATCAAGAAGTAGTCAAATGTTCAGTGGAAATTGTGTTGCATGTCAGTGAATGAAATGAAGCGGGAGAGTTGTTCAAGGCAGGGTGATAAAAGGATCATCCTGACCTGCTTCGTAAAATAGATGCTCAGTTGGCAGTTGCATGCTACATCTTTCTCCAGGTATGTAGAAATTGGTCAGCAGAAATTCACTGGTAATTTAAGTTGACAGATAACTGTTTCATACACAGGAAACAAACTGGATGTTTAGTGAAGAAAAAATGGAGAGTACAAAACAGTTCTGAGGTTTTCTTTAGTCTTACTTCCCATTAAAAGTGACTGTTATAACTTTTTAGTACTTAATTTAATACTTAATCTTCCAAAACAGAGAGGCTGTGGTTACCTTATTCAAAGCATGACTATAGAGAACCACTGAAAACTGGATTAAAGTTTCTGAAAACAGGAACTTTAGCAATTGCATGTAGCTCATACAGTGTCATGGGGCAACCAGCACAACCTAAGAAAATAGAGGTTACAGGTTTTTATAGTTTGGTGGCTTTTACCTTCTTTATTTAGGATGAATTGGCAAACTGGTTTTGAAAAACATCAGCTGAAGTTGAAGAGTAACATTCATGAAACAAACACTAACTTTTAGGAACTCCTTAGGAAGCAGTTTGGCTTCAAAATTAATATGTTGATTTTTGCAAAGAGAGGAAACCATTCTAGAACTGGCAGCAGTGTTGAAATAAGATGGATTGAAATTGTCATAGAGAATCACAAGGATAATGGTGTACTTCATAACAACATAAGATTGTTACCTTTCAAAGTCAAAAAGGGCAAGAGTGTCCCCATAGTGTAGAATAAACATAAACGTTGCAGGTTAGCTGTGCCCCTTTTATCAGAGACCACTGTCTGGTTTATCACATTTCATATGTTTTCAATCTCTTCTTTAGGAGTTTTTATGAAGCCATTATAATATTGATAATCATGCACAGAAGAGGTCATGGTAAGGTAAAAGTAATTTGAACACAAAAGCTGTGGTTGACTGTGAAAAATGGTAACTGCCAAGTTATTGGTATGAGCATACAACTAGAGAAAGAGAGAGATAATACAGAATACGAGGCAAAAGGAATTAGGAAATCTGATTTTGGCAAAGCATTTTCCGGTTTATCCCACTGAACTACATCAAATGTAAATAAATTAACTAGTTGATGGTGGCAAGATGTGTGTACTCAAAGACAACATGGAGTAAAGTTGTTTCAGCTAATTATTGTCTAAAAGAGGTTATTTCAAGCATTCATTCTGAGCTACTCAACAAAGAAAACAAGAAAATCATTCTCTTTTGCTATACGTTACTTACACAGAGACCATAGCAACAAGAAAATGTTTCTTGATATTTATAAAAGACTATAACTGAACAGATGCCAGCAGAGAAAAAAATATCTCTTCATCTCAAACTAAAGATATAAATTAGGGAATCTACCCTTACCATAGCTGTTTTTACTGTAAACCAGCTTTCCACTAATAGTTGACCCCAAACAGGTGGAATTCAGTACACCCCACATAGCAGTCCCTTCCAAACCTGAACTACAAATCTGAGATTTCAGGACAGAAGGGCAGAGGCACCCCCTCTGAGACACAAGACCTTCTGCATCATAACCCCAAGCATCTTCTGTAAGTTTGGTGCAGTTCTGGATGATATGCGGTATTGCACGTGATACCTTGAAAGCAGATCACAACAAACGGTGCTTTCAAAAATATCAAGGTCTTCATTAATGTATGCTTTTGCTTTAAAGAAAAATAAGATAATCATGACTTCCTCAATCCAGGTTATAAAAATACTGGAGGAAAAATTTACTTAGTAATGGCAGCATATTGCATATATGAAACAGCCACTTGATCAAGAGAGAAAAGCAATAGAAATAACTAAACACACAACCTGATTATTTTAATTTGTAAATGCCCTAAATACACAGTTATTTTCTTGCAGATATTACCTGGATCCACCTTGGTTCCTACTTAACAAAAGAAAAGAAATCTGATTCTCTAGATTTTTTTGAATGTGGAGAGAGTCACAACTATTATGTTGTTTAAATTTATAGACTGTGATTCAACAATCCGAAGAAAGTGCAAAACAATGAGGGCTTTTTAAGCCTACCTTCTCACATCCTGGGTGCCTGTATCAGTCCCATAAAGTCATCTAAAATTTGCATTTGAAAAATCAGAAAAATTCAGACGGTGTGTACAGAAAGCTAAACCATGATTATCTAAACTGTAGCTGGAGGATTTGAGGTTTGGGTTATCAGAAAATGGCTTTCCCATCAAAAAATAAGAAGTTAATACTGAATACTATACTACCTTCTTTCCTACATTACATATGCTGGGGAAAGACAAGCATGTGTAAGTAAAAGTATTCTAACCTGGGTTGTCAGGTTTCACTTGGGACCTTTCCTACCAGTGAGAGAAGCAAGACCCTATACCACACCAAATCTCTTTCATCCTTGGAAAAAACATGAGAAAAGGGCATTCAGTAGTGGTTGACTGGCAGGTAAAACAACAGGGAAAGCAGAAGATAAAAATCAACAAACCAAATAGTTAACAAGAAAATTTGTATTTTCACTTCACAACATCCTTGATAACTACTTTAATTTATATAAGTGTTAATGAGTAACAGAACAGAACTAAAATTCTCCAGGAAAGTAATTCTACATCTATTGCATTACTAAATGTGGAACTCTACATCATGGAGCAATGGTGAAGACCAAAAATATAAATTATCTCCAAAAGGACTAGATAAGATATTAACCACGAGTCCAACAAGGGCTGTTAAACAAAATGATTCACATGAAACCTTCAGCTCAGGATGTGAACAAACTGTGGGATGTTACAAGGTATAAAAGCATATTAGAAAGGATCACTATGTACCTATTCTCTCTTATATTCCTAAGTATTTTCTCCTGCCAACCACTGGGAACAGAATACTAAGTGATAGAAATACGGTAGTTCTTATATCTTTATTCAATATAAAAGTGCTTATCGTGACATAGAAAAATATTTTTGATTCATTTTAAAATTTAAAAAAAGCAGTAGCTTTCCTCCTTAATTCACAAAGCAGTAGTCTCCCATAAAACCTTTGCAAAATGTCTTCTGCCTCAGTAAACAATATGATGGAGTTATTGGTACTGCATATGCATGGTAGAAAAGTAAATATATAGACAGCCCCTAACAAAAAGCCAAGAATATGTTCCACACATCCGTCAACTTGTCCTGGATAATTTGCTATATAGTGCAAAACCTATAGAACACATGTAAGGAACCTGGGGGAAAAAAAATCAGCAAATGCAAGCTTAATTTTCACATCTTCTAATTTAAAAAAATTAAATCTGTACAAAATTAATATTCTCCAAAAGTCAGTATGAAAGAGAACATAATTGTATTGAATATTATTAAGTACACGATATGACTGTGTTGGAGTATGTACAGTATGTATCTTCAGATTCAGAATTAGTCTATTCAGAGCCTTTACACTTCAGGGAATTGCTACGTAACTTGAAATCTAAGTGCAGCGGAAATCGGAAGGGTCTTTTCTTAACATATTCTGCATTTTAACCTTAATTCCAGCAAGATGGATTCCAGCTTTTGGTTTTTAACATCTTAAAGATGAGTGGAGTATTAAACTGATGGTAAAAACTGGCAGCACATTTAAAAATTAGTTCAACAGTCTAGCATGCAAAAAAGATTAACGACAAGAACAAAACTCGGCTGACAGTCAGATGTTTAGTATCACTTAAATGTGTTTAATATCATTGGAACATGCAAGTTCATCCAAAGTGTAAAGGTAAAATTTAGGTAAGTTTTAAAATTGTGCTGGCAAAATATCTCTCTATAAAGTTTTTCATATCAATCCATGATTTGATATAACTGTCTACACATACATTTTCCAAACAAAAATTAGGAGAGAAATATGTGAATTCAAGTCAAAAAGCAATTAAAATTATGAATTTTCAAATAAAATGTTTGTTTCTTTTTTAAATGTTAGACTGTTTAGAATGACAGGTTCTAAAAGCATGATTTAGGTATCGACCTTATTAATTTGTACTTTATGGACCCTTGAGCAACTGAATATTAAAAATGTGTTAAAAGACAGATTGTTAGTGAAGGCCAGCAAAACTACTCACATTTAGAGGTCGAAACCTGAGGCCAGAGGAGTAATTGAACTATTCTTAATGCCAACTACATTGCTGATAGAGCAGTACATTAGCAATAAGTTTACATCTTTTGTCAGGTATACAATCAGAAGAGCTTTTCCTACCTTAAGAATGGCTGTAACTCCCCCACCACAAGCTGTTTTCATTAAAATGGTTTTTTGTACCTGACATTATTCTAAGTCCACTGATAGAACTGCTGGGTAGAATGGGAACTGAAAAATACCATTACTCCATCTCTTATCTTATTCTCTCTATACAGTTACTAATACTGATGACTAAACTCTGTTATGGCTGGTGAAGTTGCACTAGTGATACTTACAAAAAAGGAATGTAAAGGAAAAGTAAGCCCTATGCAGCTTATCAGAATCACTTTTTGTTCTATCATTTTTGTTCTGTTTGTTCATCTATTTATCATTATAATGCTTCCTGCCTGTATTAATTTCCATCAGTTTAATTTTTGACCATTTTTAGCATGTGTAAATAGTTGTAAACCTCCTATAAATGGCAAAAAAAATGTCTGGAGATTAATTCAGACAGAACCTATGTCAAGCTCTGGGAGGTGGAGGAGTGAACTCACTCTACTGTATTAAAAAAAATGTAAAAATATTTAATAAAACAGTGGTTTCCCTTGAAATAGAACACAGACTGAGCATAAACCAAGCACAGATTTATCAGTTTACAGAAGTGAAGAGAGATTAAGAATTTCTGCTTTATCTGACACAGCTACATTACCAAATCAGGGCTCTCCCTGTTCATTATTATGTCAACAAGGTAACCGTGCTGCAAAAAAAAGGCAAATTACAGATTATAAATAAATAAATGCAAAATACAGGAAGTATTTAGGAGATCTCAGGTGAAACCTGTCCAGTTTTAGGAATCAAGCTTTAGCAGTTTGGGCAAATAAGAGCAAGTCCTGAGGTGAACAACAATAAAAAATAGCATAAGTATAGATAAATATAAATAAAGTTAACATAGAGAAAAAAATATAATAATTGCATTTACTAGTCTATAAAAGAGTTTGCTTAGCTATGATGCTTTTTTAATATATATATTGGATGCCAATAATAATATATAGTTAGGGTAGCAGAAGAAGCAATCAATTTAATTTGTAACAAATGAAGTTTAGGCTAGAAATTAAGAAACATTCTCTAATTACAATAGTTAAACATTAGAGATGGATACCCAGGGTGATAATGGCATCTTTTTCACTGAAGCTTAAGAACAGGACAGACAAAAATCTATCTGAAATATAGACAGTCTTTTGCATCTCTTATATTTCCATTTTTTTAATCTTGATTTTGAAAATAGGCATTTTAATTAGCTTGGGCTGAGATATTCAAATACATCCCATGAGAAAGAAGATAGCAGTGGGTTCCACAGAGAAGCAATGGGAAAGCACTTTATAAACACAAGAACACTCAGCTACCCACAGGAGAATTCTCATGACTGGTAAAATCTAATTTTCATTTCCATTAATAAATACAGTAATTTTCCTATAAAAAAAGTGTCCTTGCTATCAATCCAACATTCTAGAAACACTTTAGCAACAAATAGCAGTTTGTACTTCATTCAAAATGAAAATATTTCTGACTCTCCAGAAAGTAACTATGGAAAGCAATGAGTCTATGTGCATGTCCTATGATCTAAAACATGCACTGTTTCATCCGGCCAGGTGCATTGTTGAACACAGACTAGAAAACTAGTTTGGCCAATTCCACAACACCTTCAAGAGCAGTGGTATTGTTGAAGTATATCTTTACAAACACTGGGGTTTTTTATTTTACAGATTAGAGTAATAGATGATAGTAAGAAAGAACCAAATTGTTCCAGTGTTTAATTATTCTTTTTACTTGCCCTTCATTTCCAACTGTTTTAGCTCCAACTTCCAGTAGTGGGATTTTCCCATTTTCATCTCTTGCTTTATAAACCCTCTCTGCAGTATGTTGCTTCCTCTTGTCCATACCTACAGATCGTATTCCAATCACCACATAATCGTGCTGATAAACTAAAAAAAAAAAAATCAGAGTTCTTAAATCTCCAACAAAAAGGTACATTTGTCACTCTTTTACAAGATCAAAACAATTTTCAGTGTTTGCTAAAATAACTTCATTGTGAAATCAGCCTGAGTGTCCCAGCTGAGCTCTCAGTTCTATTTTCTGTGCTGCCACAGCTGTTTTCTGTGAAGTAACTTAATTTGTCATCAGAAAGATTAAGTTCATGCAATATTATTTTTTTTAATAACTAGTGGTTAGCAGAAGTATCATTTGTTTGATAGCTTCCAACATTGATGGGTTCATCAACAGATTATTTAGACTTTTATTAAAAGATGAGTAAAAGATAGACAATAAGCCTTTTCTCATTTTAGACAATAAGCCTTTTCTTATTTCAGGCTACAAAATGGCCTGGGTGAATGTGTAAGAGGAAAAAAAAAAAAAAAAAAAACAACAAAAAAAACCCCAAACAATAAAACATGATACAGGACTAGTGACTGTTAGATCAGAACTATTTTAAGCATCTTTACAGTGTTAACCACTTTTCAGGGAGCATTTGATGCCTAGGACAGATATCTCACTATCATTGCAGAACAGGAAAAGCTAGAAATGGAATTCAAAACTGACATTTTGTTTTTCCTCTGATAAAAGAATAGCAGTATATCCTCAGAAAATTCCAAAAAGCTAAATTCAGGGAATATTTCAAGTCAAACACCTAATTACCAATATAGATAGGAAAAGAGGTGCAGTGTTTCTATTCTAATATAATAGCTAGTTTTATCAAATATCACATAGCAATGTGGCCTTTTTTTGTTGTTTTAAAGATGACTGTACATTAGGATATGAAAAATATTTACTATATTGTGATGGAAAATAACTGGAGGAAAACATGACATTTAGTAAGTCATATTTTAACAACATCAATGTTCATTATAGGTTCCAATAGACATTGCAATTTTTTTGCATTTCACATGTACCACTTTTTGTCTGGTACAAGATCTTAAATAATATCAGTTTTTATTTCAGGCTACAAAATTTTTCACTAAATGCAGCCCATTTGAGGATTTATGGGATTTCCTCATGACTATATATACCTTCCTCAAAAATTTGAAGGAAGGCTGCCATTTGACAAAACAAAACAAAAACCAAACCTAGTTTAAAAATTTTCTGATACCCAAATGTAATTTAATATACTTTGATTGCTTATAAAAGTGGTCCAAGTAATTTGTAACATTTGAATTATCTCAGTGAATTTAACAACATTAGCTTGTATTTATATATGCATTAAGCAGTTCATTTACCTTTCATATAGAGCAAAACTTTGGTGAGCCCATACTGATTTTAATGAATCTGTAAACTAAGGCACTCTGCTTTGGGCCTTTGCTTGAGAAAGTGGTAATACAACTCAGACAGTTCCACTGTTTCCATAAGGCCTGAATCAGCACTCACTGAGGTCTTCTGGCCTAGGAAACTTTTCTTTGTGAGGTAGTTGTGCGTACCATCACTGACACAAAAAACGATTGACACAAAAAACACAAAAGAGAGGCCACACAATGACACAATCCTTTGCATTGGGTGGTCCTTTACAAATGGGTAGCAAGTCCCTTAGGGTTGTTGCACTATGAAGGATCTGGCCTCTATGTCACAGAGCAGGAATTTCACAACAGGAAATATCTCCTGTGATCCTATTTTTAAGTAAAGGTATTAAATTTTGACAGATAAAACAGAAAGAATGTGCTCCAGTCATTAATCTTAAACTTTTAATATCAGCATGATTTGATCTGTAACTCTAAAATTCTTGCAAACATTTAGACTAAATGGTCATAGCTCAACTTTAAACTGAAGCACCTGCCAGAATATTACTGAGATCACTAAAATGCTGGATATAGTCGGAATAATATCTTTCCTTTTGTTCATTAAAACAGTACAGTTTCTGGAATATGAGGGCTATAAAGACCTTTGATTTAATTATTGCATGCAAATATCCTGTCTGAAAAACCAGCCAAGATTACATATCTAGAGAACAAATATGAAATTAGGTAAGCATAGAACAAGCCTTCTCCAGCATCTTCCCAAACTAGGGACTTTTTGAGCCAGAGACTACATTTGACAGCATGTCCCATGGCCCCTGCTAAATTTATTCCATATGAATTTGCCTAAAGCTTTCTTGGAATCCCTTATTCATTATTCGTCACAACATCCTGGGGCAATTCATCCTACACTTCAATAACCCATTACAGAAAACATATTGTCATTTGTATGTTTTAAGCATAACACATGCTAATTGTATATGATCTCTCTAGCATTAGAGGAACATTAGGTAATTATTTCCTGTTCACGTTCTCCATACCATTCACGGTTTCATACTATTCACCTGTAAATGACATGGATTTACAGAGTGGCATAATATATCACGTTTTATTCTCAGTCCTCCTAAGAATTACAAACTTTTCATGTGCCTTTTCATAGTTGCTGAGCCCTGAGCTGGCATTTTGAGATACATACCAAAATTATATCAAAATCACTTTCTTGAGTAATAAAAATATTACAGAGGCCATTACTCTGTGCGTATAGTTCAAGATTGGGGTTTTTTCCCTCCCTATGTTAATGATTCTTCATTTATCCACAAATTGTCTAACATTCAAATTGACTAGTATTTGGCAGAAATCATAAAATTTTTTTCTTTGCTCATTTTTAGCAAGAAAAAAAAAAGCTATCAATCACTTCTAACGCACTCTTCTAATTCAGCCTTTTCAGCACTCCATCATGTGGATTTTTCATTCCAACAAACCTTCATAGAACATGAATTACATATTGTACCTGATCCTCAAATTAGGAAAGCCTTGATTGGTCCCTGTAACCTATCTCAAACTGGTATCAGCTTATTATTGCAGTATTAGAATTTAGCTCTATTCCTGAATTCTGATTAATTATTATAGAGTTTAAACTCTGTCTGAATCACTGATGCATTATTCATAGCAGTTTATAAATTATGCTTTTCTACAGTTATACAACTAAGTTTTTAATGAAAGACTGTACTTCATAGAGAAACAAATTTACTTTGCAAAAACACTAGATATATTCAAAAAAGTTTGAATCGTTCTCTGAAAATAGCAGTATAATAATGAATGTAACTGAAGCTAAACAATGCAGTTCTATGAAAAAATGCGGACTTGGGAGATTTTTACAGGATGAAGCCTAAACCTCTCAAATTACAAACTTTTCGTTTTCTGTCTACAGTATTGGTATTTTAAAATTACACAGTTCAGGAATGAGACTGTCACTGGAACAATCGCAAGCAGCTTACCAGTTCTCATAACATTTCAAAAGATAGGTATCCGAGGTGGCTCTGTACACAGTACCCTAATCAATTATATTGTCCACCACATCCCAGCGGGGTAAAGCATTATTCCACCTCCCATTCAACAGACAAGCAAGGCAAAGCAGTTCTCCACAAACCCTGCTTTCCACTTGTTATAGAAGAGCTTACAGTCAGAGGTAAGAAGGTATACACTGCCACCTTACTCAAGAAAAACAGACCATTCCTGGTGTCAAAATTTGAGCTGCAGCAGAGAATAAAATAAAACAGGAAAAGAAGCATTCCCTGTGCAGATATCCAGCAGCAGACGATTCCCACTTCTGGTAACTAAGCAGTGCTAAAATCTTGCTCAGGTGTTGTGCAAATGGTGTGGTCAGAGTAAAATTTCTTCACTGTGAACTTAATCATGCTATGGCATCTTTGCAAATCAGTTAAAACTTGACTGAATTATGTGACTAATTAGTTCTGAAAAGGAAAGAGCTTTTGAGGCTAGAGAGGCTGATTGCTCAAGAGTGTTGCTAAAATTAGCAGAGGTTTACACAATTCTTATGTATCACATGAACATTTTTTTAATATGACTACCCCTGTCTTTGGAAAGACTTAATAAAGAAAAATATAGAAATTAAGGAGTAGTGGATAACACAATTTCTAATACAGTTTTAAGATATACTCATCTTGTATAAAAAATCAGTTACTTTGTACAAAGAGGCAGCTAGAAGTTTTACAAGAACATTTGTACCTGGCTTGCTGAGTCTCATAAATAACTTGTGCCTGTGTGGGCAATTATATTAAACTATGAGGAAAACAGAAGGAAAATAGACAAAAAAGCAGAAATATATCTTATGCAAGTGCTATGATGACTATACAAGACAAAAAGTAGGAGCACAAGTATAACAACAGAACGTGATAGAAAGATTTCATCTCAGGCTTGCCTTCAGAAATTAGACCAACATTGTTTCCACTCTTCTAAGAGAGTGAAACAGTATTCATGTACCATCTGAGATCAAAGAGATTAATTACATTAGGAAACACAACAAACATTTTCTAGCATTAGCAACATACTGCTTGTTATTTTTCACACCAGAAAGTAACATTATGTCTAATTTTTTAAAAAAAGTAATAGGTCAGGTCACATAAAGACCTTTGTATAAGCCAAAGTCCCAAAAGAGAATAATACAACGCCAAGATAAAGGTTACATTAGTACTTCCTTATTTCAGCATTATGCATCAGTGAATCCTTACATGTTAATATCCCACAGAAATAATAGAGACTAAAGCTACATAGAGGTAATCTAGCCAACCTTTTTTCTGCAGGAATGGCAAACCTATTCCCCCTGCCTTCTCTGATTGGTCTCAGCCAAGAAATTCTCATGGTATTGAGACAGTTACGAGCACTGGTGAAAGATAAATCCACATATAGGTGAAGATACAATCTGGAAAATGGGAAAAGAAGGAATGGTGAAGAAGATTCCCAAATATCTTCTTTGGAAGGCATTACAAAAAGAATAGAAAAGAGCATTTTATTTTTCCCTGGAAAGGCCTGTCCTGAGGCTTCCTAAGTCCCTAAGCCTCCTAGCAAACACTGTGTGAGTGAAGCAGTACTTGCTATAGAGGGAGAGGGAGAAAGGGAAGGGATCAATTAACCAACTTGGACATAAGCAAACCCACAAGACCAGATAGAAGACATCCAAAGGTGCTGAAGGAGCCAGACAAAGTCCTTGTGAGGCTGCTCTCTATCATCTATGAATGATCAAGGGAACTGGGTATCCCATAGATGAGAAGGCTCAGGAGAGGCCTTATTGCCCTTTACAGCTACCTAGTCAAAGGATGAAGAGGAGATGGAGCTACACTCTTCTCAGAGGTGCACATCTACAGGACAAGAGGCAGCAGACAAGTAGAAACATGAGAAATTCTGGTATTTGGGGGGAAAACTATGATGAGAAATTCCAATATTTTGAAAAGAATTTTCACCATAAGGGTGGTTAAGTGCTGGAAGAGGTTGTCCAGGGGGGCTGTGAAATTGCTATCTTAGGGGGTGTTCAAGGCTCAGCTGGACAAGTCGCCAAGTACCCTGATCATGTTTGACTGCATGACCTCCAGAGGTCCCTTCCAGCTAAAACTGAGGCTCTATGATTCTAACATATAGCACAGTATTGCCACCACCAATAAGGTTGTATTAGCAAAGCTGTGCTTTGTACTGCAGTAAGTTGGGACCTTTCATTTCCAATTATTTGAAAGTTCTTTTAAAAAATACTTGAAATCTGAACACTTCACATTGTTTCCAGTAGCAGGATATAGATGATATAATTTAACTGCAGAATTCATTGCTGCAGGATGCAATTGATTTAATTAAGTTATTAAGATTTTTAGTAGATTAAGTATAAATAATAATGACAACTGCTATTAATGTAACATAGGACACAAATAAAAAGGCTAGCAATTTTCAGACTTTAGACAGACCATAAGCATATCACCAGATGGAACAAAACCAAAATTATCTTGTTACAATAATACAAAATCCTGGCCAGGTATATCTAATACACAATACTATCTGAGACAGAAAATTGAATTATTTAACTATTTTCCTACACATTATATACTGTTTTCACTACTAAGTATTTGAAGAACTAATTTGTGTATTTGATTTTTGAGGATATGTAACAGAAAATACTGCACATCAGTAATCATTTCTCTGCCTTTCTCTTTACTCATTCCTCCAAAATATAAAAGAACACTTACAACAGCATGCAAAGACAGATAAAATATTGAATTTTTTACTACTTACAAATTATTGTTGAAACAAATGCATCTATTAAATCCATGTTTTTGAATGCAAAGGTACTACAAAATAGAATTAAAATTTAATATTCAATAACCCAAAGTATACTGGTTCATTCAGCCCAAACAAAGGCTAAAAACATTAAAAGGCCAAAGCCTGGAAGAATTATCTGCTTTGATTTAAAAACACATTTAAATTGAAGAGACCTTAGCAAATTTAATCCGCTATAGCTGACATCATTCCTGGGCATCAATTCAAATTCCAAATTTAATTTCAGTGAAGCTTTACTAAAAGTAATGCCTTCTGCAGATTCAGACCCATCTGACTGACATTATCTACTGATGACAATAAAAAGTAACTTAAGCAAATATGGTTTTTGTAAACATTTCTTAAAACCAAGGATAGATGAACTATACATTAAACTGGCTTGGGACAACATTCTATTGGATGTTGCTTACCATTAGCATGGTTTATGCCCTTCCAAGTAAGTATCAGCACAGACCTTAGAATTCTTTTGAATGCATTTTTTCTTTTAGACAGACACATTGTTTCACAATTTGATGACTTTTGATATGTTGATATGGTGAAAAGGTACTTACTGCTGAAGAGAGATGTATGACATGGTGAGCAAAGCACAGAATAGAGAAAAGAAAAATCCAAGTTGGGGAAAACCTCTGCCATGGGCCTACCTCCATGACATTTGGCAAAATTTTAGATTTGTGACAATGGTAAAAGGAAGATTAAAAGTAATTTTATTTATTTTACTTTTTATGGTAGATATCAAAGTGTACTTAGCTCATCCCTGTTACTGACTTTGCAAAATTGGCAGGAAATTGCATGAGTTGAAGCTTTCTCGGGAAAATTTTAGATTCCAACTTTGCTCAGAAAAATTATTTGTAAGTACACTTGGCAGAGCCTTCTATAATCTCACAAAAGACCACATTGGAATTTGCTGGGGATTGACAGAGCTCCAAGCACATATATTTGCATATGCAAAAAACACTACTTGCATGAAAAAAATTGCATTTGTTCATACAGACTGATATTTAGCTAAATAAATTAAATACTAACTTACATAACAGCTCATTAATCCTCATTAGTATGCATTTGTATAGTTCATAGAATTTCTATTTATAAGTATCTGAGAGGGTAAATACTTTTCAGTTGCAATGAAACATACCCATACTGTATTCTACTTATTTTTTTTAAATTACAGCATTTTAAAACAAGTCCATAAAGGTGCCAAGCACGTCATATTAAAATCCTTCTCCATTCTCTTCTCAGTTCCTTAACTCCTTCCCTCATAGGAGCAAGTGTTAAAGAAATAAGCATACCCCAAAGTAAAACTTAGATAACGATGAAGATAAAATCCATACCCAGGAGCTTTTTCAGAAATGCTTTTCTACTTCTTAGACTAAAAGGCTAGAGAAGATGCAAGGAAAAAACTTTGCTAACTCACTCAGAACATCAGGTTGTTCAACATGTCCATGGCCTTCAGGCTAATCACTGAAAAAAGAAGTGCTCATCAGCAAAAAATCTACCTACATACGTTTCCTTAGTTTTATATTCCTAATCGATAAATATCTTCAAATTAAATTTCTGTTTGTAAGAATACCACAGTTGACTAAACACTAAAAAAATGGTATTTTAGAAAAAAATCTGAAAAATACAATAATAGTTACAATCCCTTTGTGGACTATAAATATGTCCAGAAAACTTCTGTGTTAACAAAGTTGCTGAACTTAGTTAAAATGAGTACTGAAAAGGCAAACACAATTCTTACTTGTTTTAAAGAATAAATGTCATCTCTCAGCACTACCCCACACAATTACTAGCAGATAAAAACATTTCTTCCCACATTCCAACCGCTTCCTAAACAACCTGGAGCTTCTGTTCTGAAAAATTTTTTATTCCATGCTACCTTTCTTCAGTCTCCATCCGTCACTTCCTAATAAAGAAAAGGGGATCAATTTTCTTCAGCTGTGACTCTGTCAACAGCAGTAATAATTTGGCTGGGGTTTTTTGTTTGTCTGTTTTTTTGTGGGGTGGTGGGTTTTGGTTTGGGGATTTTCAGAAGGTGAAGGAGAAGAAAAAGAAGATAAAACGTACATGGTTTTAGATATCTGCAGGAAATCATAAAAGTTAGGAAGCTCCTGATGATAGTTGAGATTGAGTTTCAAAAGCAAGCCTGATCTGCTTGGTCAGAACTATTTAAATTGAGTCTTTGCTGAAGGCAAATAAACCCCAGGAAGTCTTCTTCCAAATTATTTTCTCAGAGAACAAAGCCCAACCATGTCAGACATGAAACAACTGATTTCCTTTAACAGTTGTGGATTTAGAGCTGTAAGGATTTTAAAAGACGATAGCACCCACCTTTTAAAAGTTTGCCAAATAGGTATTTCTTGGGAGCTGGAGGCATGCGGAGCAGTGTTTTCTTACACAAGGAAAGGCAGGGGCAGCACCAAGGGGATACAAAGGCAGGCCATAAATAGAGAAGTTAATTAAGGCCATTATGGATAACTTCACCCCATCTGTAATTTACTGCTTGTTTGTGCATCTGTAAGACACAGTTCAGGACACAGAGTTAGTATAAGTACATCCTTTTAAACCCTTTTCTAATGCTTTTTCATACCACTCATTGTAGGTGAAAGTTTATTATTCTAATCTGAATATTTATGAATGTGAGATACTTGGTATCCCACAGTTTACATAAAGTTCAGGCAAATGTAAGAGATTATAGCGTGTGATAAAAGGGCTGTATTTCTGGCACAAAATAATGCAGAAGAAATGATGGCCAGCTTTCACTGTATAGCCCTATACACTAAACTAACACGGGGCTAAGGCACCAAGGGCTGCACAAAATTATGTTTGGCACTGGTGTAAGTTTCAAACAACTGTGGCCCTTTATAATTAACAAACATTTTGTTTTGTGGAATCAATTTAGTCCAGAATTTCTGATTCTTCCTATTCTCCACATACTTTTAATAGCAAGTACCTTGAGGATTAAACAGAATATTTTTGGTAGAAATTTTAAAAATATACAGTATCTCAAGTTTCTCATACACTCTTCATGTTTTCCAAAGCAGTTCATTGTTTCATTTTGTGTACAAGGTTTCAGCCATTTGGATGAAGACAGCTTAGAAGAATCTTTTGTAATGCACCAAAAACAATAGGGAAAAAACTCTGTAAGGTTTATGTTCAACATTCTTGCTGCAAATTCAGTGTAAGTAAAAATAAACCTAATCCAAAATCAGTGTAAACCCATGGCATCCCAAAGGATGCCACAAAATATTTACAGACATGCTGTAAAGCTCTAACTGAAAAGAAATGAAGGGAGAATAAACTGACAATAGCAAAGAAAACAAACAGGAGACAAAACCAAATCACTCATGACTCTGATCGCACTAACAGAGAGATAATTTTTTACCTATAATCTGTTCACTGTCAGGCAGTTCATTAGTGTCTTCAAAATCCCAGGAATAACATGGAGTTTAATTCTAAGAAGAATTCCCTGATGAAGAATTTATGGTCTCTAAATAAAGTTTCTAATCAGACTTGGCATTTCTTTAAAAGCAAGAACAGCATCCAGAATAATAATGAACTTACAAGACTGGCACTTTAAAGAAATTAAATCTTTGCATTTTATCCTCTTATTCTTTTCACTTTTGTCCTTCTCATATATGTACATTTAGGACTTAATTATACAGAAAACACAGTTATTTGGTCCCAAGCCAAGAATACATTTGCTGAACAAAAAGTGTAAACAGGAGAATAAATTTGAAAAACAGTATTTTGGATTTTTAATTAACTGATAAACAAAACATCTTGGAAATTTGCATAAATTAAACACTGAATTTTAGAAAAGCAAATAATAAATACTGTAACTGTGGTCCTACTTCAAAGTATTTAAGACAGAGCACAATTTGAAATACATTAATATCTATTTGAAGATGTTTACGCAGACAAGTGTCTGCTTATAGTTTGAATTGCAGACCTGCTAACTCAGCAAGGCAGCTTTGCCTGCAGTGGACATTTCAGGGTAGTTATTAAGCAAGCTGTGAGCAGGCTGCTCTGGGTACCGACAGCCATCAGCTACTTCTGCATGGATGGTGCACAGTGACAGGTAAGTGGGCTTGCACACGTCACCCTGATGCTACATGCTGAAGGTATCCAGTACTTCTGCTAGTTTTTCTGAGGCTGTGAAGTAGCTTTATGCTCAACACAATGCAATCAGAGCCACTTGTCAGGGGGTGCAGCTGCTGGCCACTACAGAAATAAAAGAAGGAAATAAGAAAAAGAACTAATCATCCCGGTAGTATTTTAGTGATTGTTCATTGTAGTATCATTGTAACAATATTACTAGTATTATTACTAATCATCTAATTAATATGTTGTAAAATTAGAAAGTAGAAATTCTTTAGAGTTAGCTGATTGGGTTTTGGATTTGTCCTTTAAATCTGAAGGAGCTACATTTTCAATGGGACAAGTCAGCCCCTTCATGTGCCATTTTATGAACTTGTTTCTGCTTGATCATTAAGCACTCAGGGACAGTGGCAAGGATTTCACAGAAATACTAGCATGGGTGCATAATTATATAGTGCATTTCCTTGACGCTGGATTCTCTGTGATAGACATTGTACATGGGAGTTAACCTGACGTTGACTTCCAGGTCTCTTCAGTTAGTACTTCAGTTAGTATAAAACAAATAAAAACTTCTATTAAATTTTGTGATACAGAATGTGTAGCACCTACATTCTGCTTTCTAAAATTCTTACTTTTTAAAAAAATATTTCAAATTTTTATGTTAATTCAAGCCATAGCAATCTGGGTCCTTAGCTAAGCCTTTGATCATGAGAATTACTGATTAAATCCCACTGATTTTAGGTATCACTTAAGATGCTTTATACTTCTCAAAACCATTAAAATTGGGCCCTATACTTTTGCTTTTATGTTTTTCTATAGAAAAAAATTAGGTCATCCTGTTGTTGTCATACAAAGTTTAAAACTGGGAAGGAACAGAGACATGAGAAGAATCCTCAAAACTAAATTACAGTAAATTATGGAATATATTCAGTGTACCTTTATCCTAAAGAAGACCTTTAGGATTTAAAGATATTAATTGAAATGCATTCTAGCATAGCAATTGGACACTGATATCTAAGTTTGTTTTAACTGCTGAGTTGTCAGTCTTTCCATCTTCCTTATCTGCAGTCTCATTTACATGAATGGTCTTCAAGTTTTCCAAGTACTAATATTGCAATACAAAAGTTCCATAAACTTAGCCTTTTCAACAGCAAATGCGTCATATTCAAAATGTTCTTAGATGTAAGTTCTCCCTTATTTAGTCTTCAGTGAAGACCACAGATGGAAATAACATTTGCTCACACTTTATTACAGAGCAGACTATTTAATAATCAACATGTTGGAGCACTGTTCATTTTGCCTTAAAATGAGTAGCTTTTGAAAGAAGTTCCAGTGGTTAAAACTAAAACAGCTTTCTTTTTCCTTTACATGCGACATGGAAGTTCAATGAATGTGCAGACTAAAATCTTAAGACCTTACAGCAGTTGCAACTAAATTTATATGTGTAATCATCTGTACGAGCACTCTAAAGTTGTAATGTATTTCTGAGTAGTTAAAACAAATATACTGTTGAGGTTTAATGAAACGGTCATTTGACAGTCGAAAAGTGAACAAACTGATGCATCTACTAAGTGATGAAACAATTTTGTAAGAAATAGCAGACAGGGAAGGGAAATCAACCATGTGCTATTTTATTTCTACATAGTACACAGAAATGTGACTTGAACTGGCACTTACCCCGTCCCTGATATAACAATAAAACTGCAAGACAAAGCTAAAATGAACCTCTCCTCCAACCATTAGACTTTTTTTCTACTAGCAAAAGTACTTTGGCAACATTTTAATACTATGCAAGAAAAGCAATCTGACAAAGGAAAATAAATTCTAGTCATAAACAGCTGTGCGCAGCAAACCTTGACTTAAGCAAGGTAGCACAAATAATAAAACATGTCCTAGATTAAAGTCATTTGTACATTCCGCATTCTCTCTCAGCTACTGCAGAAAACTCCCTGTATTAAAAATAAAGACTGAAATGGCTAATGTTGCATTTTAAAGGACATTCATATAACAGGGCACTAATGTTTTGATATTTGATATGCATTGTTTTCTGTATGATCACCTATTTATTTGAATTGGTGCAAGATGTAGCCTTCTGTAAATACAAACCAAAAGCCACTGTTGCAAATTGCTTGCGCTCAGTCAGGTCATCCCAACACAGCCTACTCGTAATAAGCAAAATTTTCATTTTCATATTTTTGCTATATTGCATACAAAGGCATGTTCTGCTTAAGTCCATTCTTTTTAAGTGCATTTTTTATTGTGAGGCATAGCATAGAATGATAATATTTATTAATTTCAGTTGGTTTATTCTATAACATACCCATTCAAGCCACTCTTCACAACCAATTCATTCTGGTACACAGAAACATGGGCGTGAAGATACCTGTGAGGATGTTAAGCCTGCAAGGAAAATTTAAAAGAAATACATGGGATACTTTCTATATCCACTCATACTTGATGGAACATGGAAGATTATTCCTCTTTGTTTTTAATAATTTTTTGTAATATTAAGGTCAAATTATTTTATAAATATGCTGTGATTTTGTATCTGCGCTCTTTGTGTCCCCACAGACACTAACCATTCACATAAAATTCCAAGTTTAACAATTCTTTATTCTTATATTTTTGTATTCCTGTATCTATCTTCCAGTGATAAAAAGATGCTTCTTGAAGGAGTTACAGTGTTCTCCTTTCCAAATCACAGCTCAGATTTATTAACTTTACAAACTATTACATTTAAATAAAACATGTCACATAATATGGTTTATTCTTGCTTATGTGAATACAAAAGGAAATATACTCAAGGTCAAATGAAGGGGAGTTTCCTTTCTGCTTATATCTGCATTATGACTAAGAGCTAACAAGAACAAACTGCTTTTTTATAAAAAAAAAAATTGTGCCTTTCTTGAAGTATGGCTTTTGCAGATGAAGATTCAGTATCATTTACCAGTATCACACTAAATGTACAATTCTAAACTATTCTAATATAGATACAGAGACATACACACACTGAGGAGCTTTTGAAATAAATTACTTAGTAGATGTGATATCCTAAGAATATGTGAATATGTTCTGATTATTTTTTTATAAAACTTCCTTTATACTCACTGATACAGAGACCTACACTGGAAACTTGGAATTGCTGTGATTCATTTTTTGAAAGGAGTAGGGTAATTTACACAAATTATGCTGCAGTAAATTGGTCATATCTGCTAGATTTAAAATAAAGTACTATCTTATTTGCAGTTGTTTTCATTTATATACTGAGGATGTAAATTTTCCTAGAACCTAAGTAATATTCTGGTCTCTGGCCAAACTTTGTTACAGAAACACCATTAATTTAGCAGGAACCTTTTTAAGAGTCTCCTCAAAAACTTCATCATTTTAATTTTTACATGTTATCAGTGATGCCATCTTCTCAATGAAATTGGGTTAATAATGGGCACACTGAAAAAAAAGTGTTGCTGTAAGTGCCGTAGTCTGAGAATCTGGAGAAAGAGGGTCTATTTTTGTCACAGGTTACCTGTATGACCTTGCCTAACTTGCTTAGTCTCCTCACACCTCAGACTCCCCTTTAGTAAGAAAAAGAAAAGCTTGTGTCCCCCGTCATAGGTTTGCTGGTGTAATATTTATCATTTCCATCCATTCCTTGACACGTTTCTTAAAGAGGGAGAAGGAAAATCAGGATGCCAAAACAAAAAAAAAAAGGCATTTTTGCAGCTATCTGGTATGTATTACATCTGGAGGGTTTGTTGTTGTTCTGCTTTTTGGGGGTTGGGGATTTTTTTGTGGGGGGGTGGGTTTGTTTGGGGGGGGGGGGGTGTGTTTTGTTTTGTTTTGTTTTTTAATTCTCAGTGCTAGAAATCTAAAGACTATGTCAGGATTATTCACCAAGTTTTTCCATGTTCCTGTCTTCCCCATTGGAATTCAATCTGTATCCCTCCAAGAAAATCCCACTGCAAAACCAATCCAATGTTGTCTGGAACATCCAGACACATTTGCAGACATTTGACTTTCTAAACTGCACACACAGTATCGCTCACAAGGATGATCTGGAAACACTCCTGTAAACTCTTATCATATCTGGAAGCACATGGAAACAAAACAAAACCAAAAAATCTTTCTCACAGAAAAACTCTGCTCTACCATCCGCTAAGGAGCACTTCGCTGCTTGTGGCTAGATAAAACACAGTGTAGCCCTTCATAAATACTTTTGCAGATGATGTTACAGCACTTTGTGCTGCCTCTACATGAATGTTTTCCAAACTCAGCTGCCCATAAATTCTAGAATAATACCTAACTGCTAAAATATTTTAATCCATGTAAACAATTCTTTTGACATGTAGTGAAAAGGTGTAAATTCAGCTAGAACTATTGAAATACACTTGGATTCCTCACTGAGCTCAGTTTCTTTTCAAGCAAATAAACATTCATAGTCCCTCAATGCAATAAAAGCAGTTTTAAAATATCTGAAGTTTTATGCCTTACATGGGCCTTTAAGAAGTATTAAAACATTCAAAGGCTCAGGCATGTATGTTTTGGCAATTATGGTTTCAATTATATTGCATTATATCTTAAATATATTATGCATCTTAGATATATTTTCAGACATATCTTAAATATTTATTGTTGCCTGCCTGTTCATTTATTTTAGTCTTCTGCATTACATCACTTTTTCTTTTTCTTCCTTTTTTCTATCTACTTTTTGTTCCCCACTAACTGATCCACTGCTATTACAAGCAGGTCTAGGCCAGGTCAAACTAAGGACCCCTAACCTCTAAATAAACATTCCAATTCTGATTACAAGATGGACCCAAGCAAAAGCTCCCGAGGTTGAGTCTCACTAGTAGTATTTTACTTCTACAAGTTTCTTTTCCCCTAGAATACAGAGTACAGGCAAGAAGTATGAGTTTTAAATGAAAATTGAACTTTGCAATGAATCTACATGGGACATAGTAGCAGAAGAGCTCCTGCAGCCACTCTCCTGCTGTCAGCAAAGGCTGGTTTCACAAGGAGCATGGGGGGGGTCTGCTGCCACACAGCTCCTGCACCTCATTTCAACTTGCATCACACTCAAATGCCTTTATTGGCCCCTGAGCAACAGTATTTCACTGAAAACAAACAAACAAACAAACAAAAACAAACCTTGGAAAAAACTCTGTACCCTTCTGCTCTTGCTACAAAGTATTATCCACTGTGCTTCGGGCTCCCTCCCACCACAGCCTAAATAAACCCTTTCTCCTTTTTAATATTCCATGTCACCCAAGGCTGCCAGCTACAGCTAGGCCACGCAGTGTATATTCTTTAAAGCTCCATTCTTTTGCCTTTACCCAAAAACTCTGGAAACTACTATCAACACAGGATTTCACATCTGTGTCCTGCTTAATGCTGACCAAGGTAAGACACACTAGATGAGCTTTTGTTTATTTTTCCAATGTAAGCCTTTCCTTTAAGCAAATCAACAGGCAAGCCCTTTGGCCTAACACCACATTAGAAACAGTTTACAATGAAGGACCTGAATTATAAAATATGTTACACTAATATATTACTAACAAAATTGAATAATCTCTTCTGACATTTTCTTCATTCACAATAATGTGTTAAAGAATATGTTTAATAAAACAGTAAAGATAGTGAAATAGAAAATCCACTTGCTCCCTCAGCTCCTTTCTTTTTTCTACGGAAAAATGCCCTGTTCAGAGCTATCCTCCTGGGAGAGCTGGGTTTTTACTCCAGTTTACTCACAGCTCAGTTAATTGCCTTGATAACAGATTGCAGCAGGAGTACACCTATAGAGCTGAGGGCATGATGTCTCCTCTACATCTGTGTCAGGGGTATATACTCCACAGAAGTTCTGATCTACTCCCTTGGATCAACCCCAGCTTAGTGGCTGGAAAGCACTGTATGTGTTCCTGGAGCTAATCTTATTTATCTTCACCCAAATGGAATCAAGTTCATGTTCTGCAAGACATATTTGTAATATGAATGCAAGCGTGATATCTGAGGAAGATTATGACCCTCCATGTCCATCAACAGTATCAGAGAAGGTGAGTAAAGTCAGTCACCTATTTTTATTTGTCATAAAAAGAATGCAGAAGTTTCTTGTGTTTCCCATGACAATGGCACATGACAACAAATGCTCTGAGGACTTCAAACATTAACTTCTAGGATTCAATAAGCTGAGGGAAAAACACATCTTTCAAGCTAGAATTTTTAATGTCAGGAGCCTTCCTAAAACTGTTTGTTGGCCAACACTTTTTAGCCAGAAAAATAAAATGAGAAAGAAATACAGAAGAATACATAGATGCTTCCTTAACTCTACAGCAAGAAGCCAGGCAAGAAGACACAGTTCCACACAGATGCTCTTCGAGACAGCCAAAGCAGTGGCAAATTTGGTGCAAATACTACTTATTATCCTCATGTAGCAATTTTAATTTCTTTTAGAATGAATCTAGAGGTTATTCATTAATAATAAATATTATTTAAATCTTCTATTGGGACATCTCCTTAATTAGGATATGGCAATTCACAAAAGCATCAAGAAAAAAAAAAAAAAGATGCAATAATTTGTATAAATATAATTTGCTAAACCAGTTTTTCATTGGAATGCAGTTAAAATGTTAGGGTTCTACACGCCACACATTAATACATTCATTTTTACACCAGCAATGCCCTGAGTTTTGCTCTGAAGACAGCTGCTATGATTTTTAAGACCACATAACCATTTTCCTTGAACATGTCTCAGACGTAAAAGCTATTTTCCACACTTTGTTTCCATAGATACAGTGATTTTTTTTTTATTAATCAGAATGATAGCCTGCAAATTGCTAAGCAAACACATCATCAGCAAGCAGTTAATATTCCACACGTTGTCTGTTTAGACAGGGTCCCACTCTGATCACATTTAATTTTGGACAGTTAAGGCAGAGTGGGATGGGACAATGTGATACTTTCTAAATGGAGATTTTGACACCGTGGTTCAAGACAGAATCGGAGGTCAGTTACCACTTAATACCATGGTTGCAGAGCATACTGAGAAAAGCAATCAGTTGCTGCTTAGGGGAGAAAAAATCCCTGTCAGGGAGACCAAATTAAAGCATCATTTCATCCAAGTATTTGACTAAATTGAATTTTAATCCAGGAAACCTAAACAGACAGAGCGAATAGCAGAGGGGAAACGGTTCTCTCAATCTATCAAGTTAAATGGAACAACTCTGGAAACATGCATCCAAAGTAAAGGCTCCAGTGTCTTTTGCAGAGACAGTGATTTGGGGCGTTTTTCTGTCTGAATAGGACAGTGAAGCAAAACAGATGGGCTAATAATTATTACTGGGCTAACGTTGCTACAGTAGCTATCCAGGGCAGAAAAACCTCAACCCTACGACTTTAGCATACACATTAAAGTATCTGAAAAACTGAAGTGGGAAGACTCAGAAGTATTCAGAACTCAGAAAGTATTTTAAAATAAAAAAAGATCATTTTAAATCATATCCACAAACATTCTCTCTCCTTTATCTTCTCCAAATAACTGAACTGCTTAAAAAGGAGAATGAGATTATCTCAAGAGTACTTGCAGCAAGTTGAAGAAATAAAATAAAGCATGGTTCCATAACAAAAAGAGGGAAAAGAAAGTGTGTTGCAGAAACACAGTACTAAAATTGGTCCTCCTTGCGTAGTGTTCACGAGACAAATATTTGATACTCATGCTAAGTGTCCAATACTGGAATATTCCTCAGTACAAAGCACAAAATTAAGATGCAAATCCAGTTGACTCTAATCAAGAGGAGACAGTGGTGTCATGGATAAAAAGTAATTCTGTGGATTCATCTGTGATCATCTCATATTTATATAGTTATATTTATCAAATAAAGCAGCAGAATGTGGGACCTCCCAAAACAGACATATAACTAGGGATGATCTTAAACGAAGTTAAGCTTCATTTATGTTTGTGACAGAAATAATTTCCAGTTTCTTGGTGTTGCTCTGGCTAATGTGTCTGTCATGATGTTAGTCTGACAGTTGTTTTTATTTAAATTTCTCAAGCAAGTCCACCACCAGTGGGCAGATATTACTATGGCAACTCAGCACAATTAGGGAAACTGTTCTGAAGTTGTTAGGCAACACAATGCCATCAGCTGCTGATGTTGCTTAAGCTTAGTGCAGTTCATGCTGTCTGGAGTCATCTAATTAAGTGCACCAAAAAAAGAGCACTCAATTGGGAAAGTGATGTGGAAATAAGCTGTCTGTGTGATAAAAAATAAAGAATGACAATACAGAGTGAAAGAAAGAATAAAACAGAAAGGTGGCTTTCTTTTGCAAAACCCAATCTAAAATAAAAAATGGGTTTAGTAGGTTTCTAAAACGCAGGTATGGAATTCTTAATAAAATTATATCATCAGATGGAAAAAAAAAATTTTTCAAATATTCTGCTCACTTTAGAATACTGCTTCAGTTCATATCCCTGCAATAATTTTAATTTGGCCTGCATTGGTCTCTATAAAACAAATCTTAGTAGCTTTCCTGAGGGAGAAAATTCTTAACATAGTTTGAGGAGTGCAAATCATCAGTAGAGCTGCCCTTCACTTTGGATACCTAAAACGTTAAGAATTGATGGCTACAGAGATAAGTGCTTTATCTCACACAGGGGATGGCTCTGCAGAGGAGTGAAATACATTGCCAGAGCAACGTGGACAAATTAATGCTGCTGCTGCTGCCTGCCATGTGCTTTGCTACGCGGAGGGAAAAAAAAAAAAAAAAAAACCAACCAAAAAACCAACAAAACAAACAAAAAAAAAACCCCACAACACAAAAACACACAAAAACTTCATCTTTTCTTCTCAGCACGATGGAGCAATAAATTCAAACACAACTTTTAAGGCAAGGACTAATCAGTGACTTACTGTTCCATCTGTCTTCTGTATAGTGAGTATATGCTTAGAGGTTTGGAAGGAAGACAGAGACGGCAATAATACCTTGGAGAAGCATTCCTCTACATGCAAAAGGAAATCCCTACTGACAACATCCAGTTTATTGCTAATTGCCAAAGGAAATAGAGAACAGCTAACATCACAAAGATGACTGGAAAAAAAATACTTGAAATTTGCAAGTGCAAAAGACTGAATTAAGACAGTTTGGGGTTTTGTTGGGGTATTTTTAATCTACAGTTCCAGACATGCAAACAATTTGAAAATGCTATAAGACACACTAGGTCAAAGTATCACATGGAAACTTATTTTGACACTTCTAATTAAACGTGGAGGAACTTCTTCGGGTGTAATACAGCTAAAAAAATACTGAGGGGTTTATACCCTGAAGGATCCTAACACTACCCTTCTGCAGAGGTAAGCACAGAAGTACCAAGTGAAGACAACTGCAAATATACCTGCTTAACTCTTCAAAGTAAAAATTAGATCAGTTACAACAGTTTTAAGAATTATCTCCTAGACTAGATGTAACTCTCACATATCAGAAGCCTTCTGCCCTCAACACCTTGAGGAATGCAGCTCTTCAGTGCTGCTAGTTACTCATACTACTCTTGCAACATTACTTGTGGTAACTTGTGTGACTCCACCCGAAATATGAGTGCAAAGCTCAGATGTCCCTGCCTGAACAGTTGGAGCTCTCTGACACTAGTATCTTGTCTGATAAACCTCCATATTTCTTTGAGGAAAGTGACAATTTATTGGAGATTTTCTGTTGTACTATTTGAAACACAGTAGCAAGACAGGGAAAAAGTAATCATGAATCTAAAAATAAGTGTTATCTAAGGGAAAAATTATTCCAGGTTATAGATCCTTGATAGCATTCATCAAACTCTAGCTCAGCCCCACCTCACCTCTTCATTTCACATCCACTATCCATTGTAGAATTATCTACTGACATTTAAGTTTATATCCATCGCTCCACTCCTCCTTGCTAGGAAATACCAATCTGCCTAGTCATTAGTAATGACAATTTAATTACTTCTTTCCCAGAATCCTACCTGGCTTCAGCAAAAACATGGAGTTACAAACCTGGGGTGATATGGAAAGAGAAGAACTTCAGCTACCTTTCCCTTTAAGCAGAAAAATAACTTTTAAAAAAGTCTCAGAAAATTCTTTTGAGCTAGAAAATTATTCAGAACATAAATATCAATTAACTTGTAAATTCAGACTTCAAGAAACCTTAAGGAACCATATGGGAAGTTCCTTAACATACCATAGAAGTTGAGGGTCAGTATAAGAATTGTAAAATAGCTAATAAAGCAGTGACAGGAGATAGAGGATGGGTTTTAATGCAAGTGGGACTGTCAGGCTGCAGAGCTGCCCAGGATATTAATATTTCAGTAACTACTTTTTAGTTCATATTTCATTAGTGATACTAGTTATGATGTGAAGCACATAAACCTATGCATGTTTCACTGATGACAAAATAATTTGGTTATCAACCTGCTGAAATGCAAACATGATGAGAGTATTGGCCCCATTTCTTTATTGCATCATTTCTTCCAGCAAAACAAATGGAAGAAATTCATGTAATAAATCTTTTCAAACTAAACCAACACCAAGTCTAAACATCTATTACATTTTGTTTAGAGTTCAAAAAGAATCCAGAGGATCTACTGGCATAGACTGTTGCTGGACACTCTCCAAATATTTATTTTACATATGTATTTTTACTTGGCAGCTTGTGCTATTGAAAATATAAGTGATGAATAAAGAATAACATGCAGTGTGTGTGACGAAATTAACTGTTTTCTCCTACCGTTTCTTCTAATTCAAGTAAACCAGCAATGACATAGTTCAGAGATCTTTTTCTTGGTTGCTTCTGTTTGCAGGTCACTTCATAAGAGAAGATAGCTATTCTTGGTCAGTTCTGCATACCAGATTTTCCAAAGGCATCTACAAAACACTAGATGCCAATAAGGATATTCTTGGGTCCCTTCCCGATTCCATTAAAGTCAGTAATGAAATGTAGCTCTGTTTAGTGGTAGATAAATCAAAGCACTTAGTTGGAAAACTACACTTTAGAGAACAGCATCTTCTTCAGGCTATAAAATGTGCATTATCTTCAGTGATGCAAAAACCATCTCTACAGTCACTAATGTTATTGAGTGACAGTCACAGAAGCGTGTAATCCATATACATTGTTTATCATGTTGAATTTAAAAGTTATAGTTTGCACACTTTTTTTTGCTCTGACAAGCAAGACTTGTGTGCTGAAGCATGTAAAGATTAACCAGCCCCTTGTTCAACAGCACTGAACCCATCTTTGGGTACCCATCTTTGCTGGAATGACCTCAGCCAATATGCTCCTAGGAACATGTTTGCTTTTTTCAAGGTTACACATCTTCTTGTCCCTTGTAATCAACTAACAGTCTTTATCTTATCCACCATTTCCAACTGATGGGCCTCCAGTTTCTAATAGAAATGCTAATCTATAGAAGCATAACCTACCCTTCCCATTATTAAACTTCCTATTGCTATTATTTTGTCTCACAAGGTCATGCAGTTGCTTTTATGCAGTATGTTTATGATCACACTCACTCTTTTGTACCTCCTGACTTGGTGGCATGAATAAACCAAAATCAGTACATACTTACTTTTTGTGCTACAGTTATTAGTAAGACCAAAGTCCAAGACCAGGCTGTAGGCTAATGTTTGGGGGTATTACCTAGTAATTTTACTCCACCCTGATTGTTTTTTCTTTTGTCTTGGCCCATTTTTCTCTCTTTTTTCCATAACTGTTTGTCCCCAAATGTAATTGTTTAATTATTCTGTCCTTCAAAAATGTGTTTAAGAGAATTTTTTTATTATTATTTTGATAATAAATTTCATTTGAGAGAAGGTATAGATGTTTAGAACTATGGAAGCACCTGAGAAGGGTCTGGTAGGAAATGGGGCCCACACTCACAAAAAGGTGTTGGATTCATTAGCTCATCTCAAGTGCATCTATACCAATGCACGCAGTATGAGCAACAAATAGGAGGAGCTTGAAGCCATGATGCAACGTGAGAACTATGACATAGTAGCTATCACAGAAACGTGGTGGGATGCCTCACACGATTGGAGTGGCGCAATCGATGGCTACAAGCTCTTCAGGAGGGACAGACAGGGAAGGAGAGGCGGTGGAGTGCTCCTGTATGTTAGAGAATGCTATGACAGCTCAGAAATCAAGTATAGTGATGATGCAGTTGAGAGTGTTTGGGTTAGATGAGATGTTGGGGGATATGGTGTAGGGGAGAACTTTGTAGAGTAGGGCTGATGGTTGGACTCGATGATCCCAAGGGTCTTTTCCAACCTGAATGATTCTGTGATAATGAAGGGGTCTGCAATATGTCTGTTTCACTCCCTTTCTTCAAATTCAGTTATTTTAAACATCGTTCTCCAGTCTTCTGGTGTCAACTAAATTAAATAAAAAGCCTTTCACATTCCATGGGTATCAGATGTCTGGAGAGGAAATAATTTGATCCCTTTTAGGTGATCATATTAAAATGTTTTAGTTTTCCTTCCAGATGTAGGAATCCTCATTTTCATGCAGTTATTTCTGTTAAACATCTTTTTTTTTTGCCTTCACGTTCTATATTATCAACCTTACTAAAAACTGAGGCCAAGTATTCATTTAAGTTTGAGGGCGATATCCACATTATCTCTAATCTCCAATTAGAGAACATCTACTAACAAGGAATAAAGTCAAGCAAAAAATGACATTATTATGAGGCATTTAATTTCAGATATAGATTGTGAAGCAAATGTTATTTCTGGTGGTGAATCCTTCAACAATCATAGAGCCATCAGGAATAAATACTATTTAGATGTGATTTTAGTAATTAGTGAGGACATAATATAAGAAATTGCTTTAGGGACAAAAGAATGAGCTGAGGAGAAACAGCTATTTAGTTCTAATTAAATGAAAATATAAGTAAGAGGAGATATAGTCCAAAGATTCAGTTTTAAGTGCACGAACTCTGATTATTAATGGAATGATTTGGAAATTAAAAAGGTCTGAGATTCAAATATGGAAGAAACTTGAAATTTCTTTCAATTAGTGGTTCTCAAACTCCTTTTCCAGTGAACTGTCACACAGCAGTAAAGCACAGAACAGGGTCTCTCTTTCATAAGGAGCACATCTATAGCACTAGCCATGTGGTTGGGAAAATAGTAAGAGACATGAGCTGCTATTTGCATCTCATGTATGTGCTGTCTGCATTTTTCTCTATGGGAAGTGTACATTTACATACTTTTTTAGTTGTGGTACATCATGAAAACACATATATACGTATGAAGATAAGCCCACCAAAAGTTCTCTGCCATCCCTCTATCTCCTCTTTATCACCCATAGACTTTACTAGCAACTTTAAGAGTATTATTGAAGCTCTTCGCACAAATGCAGACTGTTGCTGCATATTAGCAGATCAGTTTGCCCAGTCCTTATTATTACAAATGTGGCAGTCCTAACCATTTTCCAGAGGCCTATCACTGATCAACAGCCTGCCAGGGACTGTCAGGAGCCAGCCAGCAGCCTGGCACTTGCCCTTTCCCACTGTCTCTTGGGTTAGAGTACAGTCATCCATGACAAGGACATATATCAAGCTTGCACTCCAAACACAAAGCTAACATACAAAGATCTGCCTAGAATTAAGACAGATCTAGTACAGAAACCCAGGCCAACTCTCTCTATTCATTGTGCACAAGAGAAGGAATAACAAACTTGTGACCCTAATTGTCCCCACTGAATGTCCTCCAGCTGAAGGCAAGCCTGTACCCATGCTGCTGAGGAGCTGGATTAGACAGCCATGAGGTTGATCATCTGTTGGCATTGGTGGACACGGCCAGAAAGGGCAGGTCCTATCCCTGTATCATCATGCCCTGAAGAAGCATTGTGTGCTTCACAAGCACCTCCAGGAGGTCCAGTACCTGGGCTTCACACACACTGTCTAATTCACTACAATACGTGAGGCTGACCTCCACCTCACTAACTGACAGTACTATAGACAAAGTTAAAAGTCATACTTAAATCAGAAATGGCTCACTAAAGCAGCAATTTCACCAATCCTGAGTTTTAGGTAAAAGGATTCTACTTTGGAAGTTAGATCGCAATCCACAGTATGGGAGAGATGAGAAGATGAGAGCGGTAGAGGTGAAGTGCTCTCCCACAGCAGGAGTCCCTGAAAACATTCTATCTGACTCATTAGGAATTATTCTTAAGCTGAGTGAAGAAAATTGAGTCATAAATGACTCATCCACTTACCAGATGGGAGGAAAGCATATATGAAATTTGGGACTGCCACTTAGTGAACATCATGAGCCACTACTGCCTGAACTGTGAGTCAGCTTCACTGCCTGTCTTCACAAAATGGGGAGCATACAGAGTGATGGATGCAGAAGCACTACAGAGCTTCACCTTCTGGCTAGTCCCTTTATCAAAGTGTATCACAAGTGTATCAAAGTGTATCACAAAGGAAAGGTCTTTAGAATATGAATTCCATCTCCATTTAACTATTGAGCAAACACAGATGTTAACTGGTCTTACCCAAATCAGACTCACATCTTAACTTTTACACAGCTGTAACAGGTAGTCAATAAAAATCCAGGAGATGAAAAAGATTTTGTCATTGTCTGCTCTGTTGCAGGTAACTTCTTAGCCATTAAATACACATAGGTATTTTGCTACCAAAGCAAAAGTGCTCATGACAGGCTGGTGAGCAATGCCAGAAATTGATAACCTTGCACATCATAACTGTTCTAATAATAGTGGAAAATCAAGGCAGACAGAAGGCAACAGCTACTCATCTTCAGTGGCACTTGCCAAATTTCGGGATTATGCACTTCATCTTTTAGAATCAGAAATCTCAGATGGCAGAAAGACTAACTTCATGGATTTACACCAATCCCTTAATTTGACCTTCCATTTTCTGTACTGAAAGCCTTTCTGAGCTGCCTGTGTACATACTGGAAAGTCCATAACATCCAATCCAGTCCTTGAAGTCCTAAGCAGTTTGCTCTCAAACTGGAAAGCTACTAAAAATCAGCTTCAAGATGATATCTAAAAATACAAAGCACATAGCTGCCCATCCTTTTTCTGGCCTGACATCTGACAGTTCAAGGTTAGTCAAGGGCCCATCAGTCCTGTCCTACTTATTTATTTACTAATGTCATAAACAGCTTAGTCAGACAGCTGTAAGTTTTTCGTCTTTAGTCTTACAGTCCAAACATTCCAGATTTCCACCTAAATGACTGCAGCAGCCTCCCTGGTGGTGCATTATTCTGCAGCATTAGCAGAATAATCACTTGACATATACTTGCATTGGGAGCTGAAGATTTAGCATCTATGGTAATGAAACTTATGTGGGAACCAGGGTCTACTAGGTGACACTCTAGACCAGAATTTAAATCACAGCTCACTGTGGTCACTCTGTAGATAGGTATGTCCTCCCAGTCATGGTACAGTTACCCTACTGTAAGTATGATACAGATTTTCATAATTCCACAGTCAAAATCTCCACATTATTACGTGTCACAGCCACAGAAATCAGTTTAACAGGTGTTCCAGTATGACCTAATATACCAGAAAGTTCACAAGCTATTTGCAGGAATACCTTATGCAGTTCCTGATAAAAGTATCATGATCTAAGTAAGCATTAGCATTTAAATAAATTCAGCTGCAGAAGATGTTTTTACATTACCTAAGGAAAATTCAGATCAGAATTTTTGCTGGTCCATAACACTAAATAGCACTGCATATATTCTGACAAATTCAAACTACTTCCCAAGGAATGTCAGCATTGTTACATGTCATTTTTATCTTCTTGCTTTGAAACATATGCAGAAAACTGGTATCTGTATGTATTAATTCCTTTGACAGTATAATATCACGGCTACAAGGCAGTGGGTTTTCTTATGTGAGAACAACCCCCTCATGGTACCAGGCTGTCATCGTGAACATCTAACAGGCAATTTGTGTATGAGAATTTAAAATAAGAGATTAAATATTGGCAGCCATAAAATTCTTCTGCTTGGAAAAGACTCTTTATCCACATTTGATGTACAAGTATTGCTTCTACTTTACATTTAATAAATAACAATTGATGCCTAAAATATGTTAGTATTATTATCAGAGATCCAGCCACATTTATGAGCCTTCTCTTGCCTTTCTTCTATGGGCACAAACCCAAATTAATGATTTCCATGATAAATATTTGAAATATTTGATTAAAGTTTGATTCAAGTCAACTCTCCTTTTTTTTTGATGTATGTATTCATCATGTGTGGCAAAAAATATAGAGATTTTGATTCAGAACAGCAATTCTGCTAAGAAATACATAATCCTGGCTGAATTATTCACTTTCATTCTTGAAAGAAGAGCCCTTAGTACTAACTAGAGTTCTCTCCACCCACTTCTTCGGAAGATGGAGTCTCTCTATAGCTACAATTGCAAATCTGAAGCTTAAATTGCAATTAAGAACTCCCTCATTTCCTTCTGGAGTCTAATTTCAAAAATTCAATATGGAGGTCGACGGCAAGAAACATCTATAGTTATGGTGCTCAAACACAACAAACTTGATGAGAAAATTCCAGGTAATTTCTCAGTACACAAATTAATTTCAGTCTTTTATTCCAAGTTTTCCTGGCCTGGGACCCACAAATGTGATCTTCATGGGTCACACTTGTCAAAAGCTTATTTAACCACCAGGCTAACAGACACAGGTGGCCCCCAGCACTCATTCAGTGCTTTTCTTTAAAGACGTTGCATTTTTTGCATAAAAGAATGAGAAACAGAATGTACACAAGAACAGCCTAAATCTACTGCCAAGTAGCTGGCTAGTGTCCTAGGAGACAGACAACTGCATTATCACCTGTGTTCCAATGTTTGCTTCTGGTGTTTTGTAGTAACAAAACACAACATGCTGAAATATCAAGAAGTGGAAGAGATTTCAGGCAGATTTGCTTAGACTTCAAAGGACGTTGGAAGTTCCTGCTGACCACCTGAAATGTGACTTTCCAGCCATTACCACTGTGTCAGCACTAGTGTCTCACCTTGTGCTACATAAACATTTAACTTCTTACCTTTAAAGATTTGGGAATTGACCTGCCAGATGTGAATCATTAAAGCTGTTTATTCAGCCATTGTTTCAAGAAATAAGGTGTCATGAATTTAAGCTTGCTTATTTGCTAAATTTATTGCTAAATTATCCAGAAGTATGGTGTCTGGTTAAAGCACAGTCCTGGGAGTCAAAAGATCTGGAAGGTATTGCTTTTCTACTCTCCCATTGAGCCCTACATTAAAATAAATTATAATGTTTGTGCTTTGGTTTCTTTAGCTGTGAAAGACTGAACAGTAAAACAATTCAAAACTGTATTCAAGAATTTCAAAATCCATATGTAACTCTTTGGAATGGAATACAAGGAGAAATAGATAACATTGCTTTTGAACTGTATGTTTTAAAATTTTAGAAATAATTAGAGATTTACAGAAACTGTCATAACAATTAATTTATCTTTGACTGCTAAAAATGTTAGCCTAGTTAAAATCTTTAAAGATTCATTGAAAGACAGCATTTACATCACAAAAGTAAGCCCTCTGGCAAAACAGGGAACATCAGAAATTCCTGAAAGGACTGAAGTCTGGCTTCCTGAGTTAGCCTGTTCCTCACTTTTACTTTAAGGTACCAGAAACTGAGTGACTGCAAAATAAGCTGGAGTTTCTTTAAAGAGTGGAGGAGGTTTTACTAGAGAACAGGTACTACAAAACCGGCCAGTGGGAGCCAAGTCGCCTCCTATAGCTATCTGGAATGAACATGTGCTGTTCAGATTAAATGCAGTCCTTGATATGGCCACAGAAGATACGTAAAGCTACAGAGGATCTAAGGTCTCCTACTGTTGATAATGACTCATATCCTGTATTTTTCACATAAGACAGCAAGTTCCAGCTATTTATGGTACAGCCCATTAAAAATTCCTTTTCATGAAGAAAAAATGCTGTCAGTTGCCATTCAGGAGTTGATGTAGGAGGCCAGCTAGCATGTTACAGAAATTATCAGAGAAAAATACTATAATCACAAAAGAGCCAAATGTTTCCTCTTGAGCCCTTTGAGATAGCAGATGCATAGTCATAAGCAGAATCTTTTGTCTCTGAAGATTTTGTTCATAACAGATCACCCTAGAAAAAAAGAAGGGTGGAAAAATACGGTACAAATTATTTCAGTCCACTCAGTACTATGCTGTGTATCTCACAGACATATCAACTCTTCCCCCAACTCTGCCCCAAAACACAGGATGTGAACGTACCTACACCATTGTGAAACTGGATGGAGAAAGAGCAGAGTGCATCTGTGTGCCTGCTGCTGACTCATGTTATACTCAACTTCTTGCAGGCAAAAGGGGGAATACTACTTAAACACAAACCTACAATTTACATTAGCTTAATTAAAGCCTTAATAGTCAAATCAAAGAATTATTTGTCCAGTTAATATGTGATACTAACATTTATAGTTCAAATTTTACTGAGTCAAAACTGATATACACAAGCCTTCTACTATCTACCCATTTCTCTGGTGTTATGCTCAGCCTTTCACTGCCCCTTTTGGACCTAAGGTCAGCCACTTCAGACTACAGGAACACCACAGAGAGACCTCAGTGTCCCAAATCTTCACTGGGAGGCACATGATGTTGATGGCAGAGGGAGGAAGGGGAGAGTCCTCCCTTCTGCAGGGAGTGTGATATTACATTGATGGTTTCTTCCTCCTCACCCTACAGACCACTTGGGGCTATTTTTATACATTTTCTAACATGTTTTTACACCTTGTTCTTCCATCAGGTGTTTCTACCTGGTGGTTATTGCTGTCAAATTTCAGTTGTGATCCAACTCAGCAATCTATTAAAAAGATTAAAAGACATTTCTAGGTAAAAGTGTTGACTTTTCCCCATTCAAACAGAATAAATTTTAATAGATGCCTTGTTTTTTCAATTACGATTTTTGACTAATTTATTGTATCCAGATGCTAAACAGTGTTCATATTTCACTACACATACAACAAGAGTTCCCAGTTGCACAATGTAATTCATTTTAAAGTAGTCCCTGATTGCTGAAGGATGGTTTATAAAATCAAAATGTTTCTTGAAAAATACCACCAGGCAGTAAATTTTACAAGTGCTGAGCTTTAGTCATGTAGGAAATTAGGTGTTAGGAGACTTGAGTATAACATTGATTAATCTCTCCAGAGTCATATTCTGTCATCATTCCCCTTGGAATCAACAGGAATTTTGAATTAAAATCAATAGCAGTATATAATGTGGTGATTAAATGCCTTAGGGTTGATGTATATAGTGAAAAAAATGTTGAGCTCATTCAAGACAGGATTATTGACAGTATAAAGACAATCCAATACAGGAACTGCAGTTCCCCTGTTGCAAGGAAACTTTCACAGAATCACAGAATGGTCGAGGTTGGAAGGGACCTGTCAAGATCACCTGGTCCAACCCCCTTGCTCAATCAGGGTCACCTACAGCAGGCTGCCCAAGACCACGTCCTGTTGGGATTTCAGTATCTGCATGGATGGCAACTCTATAACCTCTCTGGGCAACCTGTGTCAGTGTTTGACTACCACTTTCATGACAGAAGTGCTTACTAAACTGCCTATCCCTATTAAGAATTGATCATATAAGTAATGCCAAAGTGAGAACAGAAGAAGGTATTTTTCAGGTAAGATAAACTGTGCGTGCCGGTGCTGTCAGATCTTTTCCCATGTAGTTTCAAAGGGGAAATTTTGATTTTTCATTGTGAAGTAGTCAAGGCCATTTCTGACATGCTGGTCTTTGGACACATAAAGGGGACATCTACAGTCTATACGTTCAACCTCTGACCAAAATATTTATACCTAGAGGGAAAGAAGATGGACGGGAGACATCACTACCTGGTTATGGGTCCCAATGGATGGTTATTTTATGAGCATAAGACATATACATTGATTTTATCTAAAAAGATACACAGACTTGAACTGCAAAAGACAGGACAATGTAGAAAATGTCAGTTGGTGACACAGGGTCCACTTTTCTGACCATGATTCTAAACCAAGATTATCCATGTCAAAAGCCGCAATTAAAGACCAAAGGAAAAGACAATTGCACTATTCAGCAGAACAAATATTTCCATTTTCAAAGGGGTTAAAAATCAGTTGTCAGGTCCACATATGCAACCACTCCAGTTTCTGCAAGATTCTTGTCTGTGGAATGGTAGCAAAGGGAAGGATTTCCTAAACCTGAATTCCTGCAGTCCCATTCTGAGGAAGAATAGATAAAGCCCCCTCCCACCCATCCCAAAAAAGGGCTTTGAAGGGGCTTCAGAAGGTCTCTAGTCCCAATTCCTGATCAAAGCAGGGTCAGCTATGAGGTCAGATTGCTCAGGGCTTTATCCAGTTTAATTTGCAGATGACTCCCCTGAGCTACATGTATATCAGCAGAGAAACTGGCAAACAGCTGAACTGAAAAAAATGTGTTGAAACTGTCAGCACTGAGGTCAACAGACAACTCAGGATTCAAGATGCTTCTGAACTACTACGAAACTTCCTGGATCATTGTTACAGCATATAAACATGAGACAATGAATCCCAATTAATTTGTGCACAACACTGGACTTTGTGGGACACATTTGAAATACCAGTTCTATGCTTTAGAGAACTCCATCCTCTGTCATAATAAGAAACTTTATTGCAGCAATAAAGCAATTTATATGGCTTGGACTTTAAGGTTTCTTGCTCCAAACAGATGTGAAGTCTGGCCCACAGGGGCTCTTAACACAATACCTGCCACACAGGTATTAATCAGAGTAATGTCTTTACTAAAGTAAGCTTTTTCTGAATCACGTGTTTGGCCAAACCACATTCAGCACAAGAAAAAAACAAGGCAAAAAGCAGGAATGGGACAGAGATGTTCTGCCCAGGATCAGAAGTGCTTCTGCTTTTGGCCAGATTGCTCTGGAGATGTAAAACAAAATTATTGCATAACAACTGGGAATCCTAACACATACCATATCCTACTGAAGACTAATCACAACAGTTTCACATTTGGAAAAAATCAAGTGAGCAGAAACAGTAACTAGTCAAGAAACATTTAGTAAAAATCCTCCAGAAACTTTCAAAGCTTACAATAGCCTCAGTATGAAAAAAATCAGGTAGCATCTGAATGTTTGCAGAATCGGTAAGGCAGGAAAACAAAAGTAAAAACTGTTTAAAAAACCCACAAACAACCAAAACCACTGCCCCCAAAAAAGAAAAACAAACAAACAAACAAAAACCCACAACCCACACCACTACCAGATCACTGCAATCTTTCCAGATGGTGGTTCTTGAAACTAGATTTACCTGAAGAATTTACAGTTCTAATGTCAAAAATTGAAAAATAGTGAAGTGTGGATAATTTGGTTAAACTTTTTTTATTTATTTCATTTGTTCTTCATTCTGTATACTTCATATAGGCCATTATCAGTAGCTTAGGTATTATGATGCAAAATTGCTACTAAAAAGCCTGTGTTCACCTGCTCACAAGGAAACACGCAAATGTAAACTTCACTCCTCAGAGCATACAGCCAGTGGAATCTGTGCAGTGTGAAAAATTGTATATGTCCTATACTAAGTGCTTTTGTTAATCTTCTGCCTATTCAATTAATTTCTCAATTATGAGAGATCTATTATTTGGCATCTACATGCCAAAGAATGATACTATATTAGTAGCTCCTACATTTACTTTCACTAAACCGATTGTAAAAAAAAGGATCAAACAAATGGCCCAAGAAAGGAGAATAATCCATGAGTGCACTTCAGGTCATTTGACCTCAAAATACCATTCATCAAAAGATTCCTTGTATTTTTTTTTTTTTAATATCATTACACATACACACTCTAAAACTTAAAAAATAAAAAATAAAAATCACTAAATAGTTCTTTGGAAATGTGCCTAGGTCTATCTAATTCAAAGGTATGAACAAGCAGGAAGGATACATTTTTAGCAGCACTTTGGAATTCATGTTTCAGAGAATGGTTTGTGAAGTCTGAGAGCATACCATGCAAATGACCTTTCCTTTCTTCCAAGTAATTAAGACATAAAAGACCCTTAAACTGTATCAGTTTTGGCAGTGACTGTCTTCCAAGTACCTGGATTTAATCATCAAGATGCCTCTCACATTCTCTTTTGTTGTACTCTCAGTTTGCTGTTCCTACTACAGAAGTTCTGCAATTCTGACAAGAAAATTCAGAACTTAATCTTCTAACGTGTTTTTCTTCCTTCCCCCTCTCCTCTTAAAAACATACAAAACTCACATTAATCCCAAGACTGGAAAAGCTGATAATGTCTAAAGGTTGGAGAGAGTATAAAGGAAGAAAATAGGAGAAAAGCATCCTGACGTGAAACATAATCTAAGATTTGCTGCCAAGCAAGTTGAGAATGTTTGCACGTCATCATGCATCTTTCCATTCCATTGTGTCTAACCTTTCATATGTTTGAAAAATGAGAATAATAGAAATATCATCTAGCAATAGCTGTATTAATTGATAGCATGTATTTCACACAGACTGGCGATGAACTATATAGTTTGTAAAAATGTTATTGCATATATGGAATTAAGGGTTCTTGAAGGAATTATTAAAAGTACATGGAGTACTGCATTAAAAATACTACCTGAACACAAGTATATCTAAGGCTGCTTTGTGTTGCTCCTATGGTTAAATTGAGGCCCTATTATTCTAGTTGCCAAAATATAACCATGAGTCTTTCTCACCCTCAAAAAAAGGAATTATTTTATCCCTGAGCAAGCTAATGTTGTAAGAATAAATATATAAATCAAATTAATTATAGATTTGGCAAAGAATCAGGAAGTCTTAGAGGATTTGCAAACAACAATAAATTGCTGGTTAAAAAAAAAGTCACTTACTTGTATCTCATACATGTTTTGACAGAATGAAGACAGTAAATACTTCCTTTTTTGTAGGACTGGCTTCTTTTCTACCTGTTCTTAACTTGGAATTCAGCTCTCCCCATGTTCAATCATGTAGGGATGAAGACCTCCATAAAACATTCTAACTTTTGCACATTTAAAAAAAAAAAAAAAGCAAACCACAATTAAGCTCTAAAAAACAAATGTCAACTTGGCAACTTCTTACCTGAATATATACTGAGAACAGAAACAGCCATTGACTTTAATGACTAAAATAAACCTTTCAGCTTCTTTTGCGTCTCCTATGAAATCAGCAGCCCAAGCAAGGAGTAAGCAACTCTGCCTGGCATTGCACCTGCCACAAGTAAACATCTGCAAGTAGATGCTGTCACAGACCAGCAGGAACATGTTAATAACTCATTGCTACAGAAGGCCGCAGTTCTTCAACTCCAGATCAGCTCCATTCCATCACACATCTGGCTACAATTTAGTCAGATTAGATGCAGCACTTCTCCATAAAGACATGTTCAGGAGGTTGGATGGTACTAGTTTGAGTACTGGGACTGGCTAATGAACAAGTCTGTTTTAAAAAATGAGGCTCCACCTTTTGATCTTGCTTGGATTGCTCTTTGACACCCCTAAAGGGTACTGCTATGACAAAATAAAAATTAAAATCCCACTAAGAAAATCAGGAAGTTGGGACAAAATGCTTCTGAAGAAGCAGCAGCAGCAAGAATTTCTACTGACAGATGGACTGAGAACCCTGACTTGAATGTGCAACTTAGATCATGGAAGATAATTTGCATGCCTAAAACAAAGATATTAAATTATTTCCTGTAAGAGCTGGATAGTTTTAGAAAAGAAGCTTACTGAGGATGGCAAGGAGCAAGGATTAGACAGGAAAAATGTCTAATACAGGATATTGGGTAACAGCAACCAACGATTTAACTACTGATATAAACAAAAAACAGTATCTACAACAACACTACAAACACTGTTAATAGTAGTGCTTACCTCTCCTGGAAGCCAGATTGCTTTCTTTCCTCTCACTTAAAGCTCCATCTGCATCACTGTTAGTGGCTAACTGTTGCTGCAGACATAGGGCAAAATGCATGTGCACACAAGACCCCTCTTACCCTCTCACAGCAACAACAGCAGACCTTTACTTTTAGGAAAGGAAGGAGCTTTCAACTGCCATGCTTCACCACGCATCAACCGTACAGTTCTGTTATAATGGACCACATGGGGAAAGCGGAGCAATGAAACTAGAAAAGGTGAGAGACACTTCCAACACTGTGAAGGACCCTAGACATAAGTGATAACAGTCACGTGAGTGCAACCACTGCAGTTTGTTGAATTTTTTAATGCCAGACAACAAAGAATGTGCTTCAATGGACCACATGAATTTGATCTAATACCACACTACTACATAAAGGGGTAAGCTCCTTCACCTTGCCCTAAGTAGTGTATGACTGCTGCTTCCCTTGTGTTAGTGCAAGCATTTGTGCTGCCACATGCTGAGCTTATCAGAAAACTGATTTGGCTGGCACTAAGCCAGCAAAAAAAACATCAAAATGGATTTATTTTTGATCAGCACGGTTCCTTGCTCCAGCATACTTTGTGCTCCCTTGGCAACAGCCCAAAGGACAGGGCAAAACACACGGCAGAGGATGAAAGAGAAGGCAGGATCTCTTTTCAGTAGAAGCCTGGCTTAAAACACCAACGCCAGAGACATGGTATTAGTTAAAATGGAAATTCTAGCTGTGGACTGTACATGTTCTGTCCTCAATTAAGACATACCAAAAAAAGGTCAATGTTTCCTTAGCAATTAAAATCAGAGATACATGGTTCAGTGACACATCTTTGATTATAGAGGAGTGCTTATGATTTTCTTTAAGCGTGTAAGTTTACTCAAGTGAAAAGTAACGCTGTTACTGTCATTCTAGAGGTGAAACTTGGTATAAACAGTGCACACTTCATAAAACCAAGAGCCTGCTTTGGAGACCAAAATAGTAGCTCTGCAGTTAGTGCTCCAAAACATGGAAGCAATGGCTGGGTATGCTATTGAATGAATCATAGGTGGCGAGTGAATTAATCAGTGTAAAAACCTCAGTGCATAAAGTAGAGAAACTAAAGGATCTGCAGTTTGACTTGTTAATTGCATTGTCTTTTCGATATATTTCCATGGTACAGCCAATCTTTCATATCTCTCTGAGGCATCACCATTGCTTAGGGTTCTTCAGCGAAACTAACTACATCTGGACTGCTTTAGTTTCACACGATTTGGATATATCTGCAACCAAAGCTTTTCAATTTCATTATTGACCAAAAAGCACAGTCTAATTTATTCAATTCTATTTCTTCTGTAGTCTCATTTTTATGTGTATTCAAGACCAACATGATAATTTATCATGCAGAAGTGGTTATGCAATACTGTGTCTATTTCTACGATAAGAGGGTGGGGGTGAGGGAACTTATGCCTTTCAACAAGAAACTTTAATGTGGAAAAACACAGTTTATTTTAAAATGTCATTCCTATGACATTTTTGCCTTTTTTGGAGACGCATGGCTTGTTTAAAAGATACAAGCACTTCGGAGCCCACAGTTCCCCAAGGAAATGGAAATGTGAGTCCGATTTCTTGTGGTTGCATAAAAGCACAAAAAACTCAAGCATTAAGTCTTAACTTTTTGTTTGGTTATTGCTGGATGACAACTTTAGGATCTTTACTCCTTAAACAACTTTCTTTCCTAAAACAACCTACAAACTAGACTTCCCATGAAATAAAACCCATCTTTTATTACTGGACTTGCAAAAGCCGCAATGAAGAAGTATTCTAAAATCTTGTAGCTGATTTAGATTGCTAATAAAAATCCTTTACCGAATGTCACAAAACCTGTGATTACACCAACCCTGTTTGTAGATGCTTGATTGCAACTGAAATGAGATTAAGGAGGTATTCAACTATGCATAAGGATTTAATTAAATCCTTCCAATACTTGACATTACAGATATTCATAACACTGAATTTTGATCCCAGAATTTCTTATATTTCAGCTCTCTGTGTCTTGAATAGAAGTTCAGTTACATATTCGGTATTAGACATGAAAGAAACAGGAAGAATTACTAGTATAAGTGTATGACTATATAACATCCTGCCTTTGAAAAAGATGCAAAAGACATACAGACATTATTGAGGTCTACAACATTCACTTGTGCAGGACTGCTGCAATGCCACTAATTGTATAATGAAAGATAACACCTTTAAGGTAATGTATGTATTTGAAACTATTGGATAGCTATATCCCTATTTCCTCCCATTCTCTAACTGCCAATGGCATTTACTTGCAGCTGGAAGTTTCTCCTCTAGAAAGTGGCATCTCCAACATCACAGCATCCCCCCAGCACTCAGTAGTCCAAAAGAATCAGCAGGTAAAGGCACTATACCAACCTACATATTCTTCCCAGATTATAAATCTCTATTGGCATTTTGTTCTTTAGTGCAAAAAGGGCATCATTTTCTGCCTTCTCCCACCAGTCCACACACAGGTTTTCTCCACATCTTTGCCCCACTCATTCCGATTCTAGACCTAATAACACAAGAGTGGCCTTGGTTTCTCCCACAGCTTTAATCTGACCAGTCCAGTACAAAGGCATTTCTAACTGTAGGGAGTTCTCATTTTCATAGAATCATAGAATGGTTTGGGAAGGAAGGGATCTTACAGATCATCTATTTCCCACCCCCCTGCCATGGGCAGGGACACCTTCCACTAGACCAGGTTGCTCAAAGCTCCGTCCAACCTGGCCTTGAACACTGCCAGGGAGGGGGCAGCCACAGTTTCTCTGGGCAACCTGTTCCAGTGTCTTACCACCCTTACAGCAGAGAATTTCTTCCTTATATCTAACCTAAATCCACCCTCTTTCAGTTTAAAACTGTTACCCCTCATCCTATACCTACACCCCCTGATGCAGAGTCCCTCCCCAGCTTTCCTGTAGCCCCCTTTAAGTACTGGAAGGCCGCTATAAGGTCTCCCCAGAGCCTTCTCTTCTCCACGCTGAACAACCCCAATTCTCTCAGCCTGTCTTCATAAGGGAGGTGCTCCAGCCCCTGATCATCTTCATGGCTTCCTCTGGACCCACTTGAGCAGGTCCATGTCCTTTTTATGCTGCGAGCTGCAGGGCTGGACACAGCACTGCAGGTGGGGTCTCACGAGAGCGGAGTAGAGGGGGAGAATCCCTTCCCTCGACCTGCTGGCCACACTTCTCTTGATGCAGCCCAGGATACAGTTGGCTTTCTGGGCTGTGAGCGCACATTGCTGGCTCATGGTCAGTTTTCCGTCTACTAGTACCCCCAAGTCCTTCTCCGCAGGGCTGCTCTCAATCCACTCCTCGCCCAGCCTGTATTTGTGCTTGGGATTGCCCCGACCCATGTGCAGGACCTTGCACTTGGCCTTGTTGAACTTCATGAGATTTGCATGGTCCACCTCTCCAGCCTGTCCAGGTCCCTCTGGAAGGCACATCCCTTCCCTCCAGCGTGTCAACTGCACCACACAGCTTGGTGTTGTCGGCAAACTGCTGAGGGTGCACTCGATTCCACTGTCCATGTTTCCAACAAAGATGTTAAACAGCAGCAGTCCCAATACTGATTGATCCCTGAGGAACACCACTTGTCACTGCTCTCCCCTCGGACACCGAGCCATTGACTGTAATAATTTGAGTGTGACCATCCAGCCAATTCCTTATCCACTGAGTGGTCCATCCATCAAATCCATGTCTTTCCAATTTAGAGACAAGGATGTTGCTACATTTTAATAAATGCAGGTTTCTAGTAGTCTCACTATACAACACACATGAGATAGAACATTATAGTCACTCAACTCAGACCACCGGGGCAAAAAGGACCCTAAGTACACTTTGCAAAACTATATATAACCTATATATTAAACAAAAAAAGCAATTGTTTTTGGAATGTTTTTGTGATACCTATTGCCTTTTTGTCTTCTGAGTTACAACACCATGTATAGTATACAAAATTGAACTTCTATAAGAGGTAGAAATGGATTGATCTTATCCTATTAAGAACAAAATGGCAAGATGATAAAGTCCATAAATCCATGCTAGAAAAATAGCTCTATTTCACAGGTAAAAAAATATTTTCAAAATTCTAAAATGATAGAGCAGCCTTTGTCATTGCAGCATATAACTAAAAGGAACAAATTATATATGATTCCTGTCACCTGAAATATCTAATGCAGCACTCCTCTCTCCTAACTTAAGCGCTCTTCTGTTCTCTGCTGCACCACTCTGTTAACATTAACTTCCATGTGATTTCTGTATCTACAGAAACACATACTCATGTTACTGTGGTTACTCTTGTTAAACAAACCTGCACACCATAAAGTCACAGTTCTGTAAAGAGTGTTGCAATGCCTATTATCATCAAGTAATATTTAGGAAGAAATATCTGTTAAAAATTATATGACAAGAGATACTATAGTTAAGAACTAGGATCTCCATTGAAAAAAGTATCAGTGATTCCACAAAAAGCAGAGGACACAGAAAATACTGTTGTCCGTCATATGTATACTTATATATGTGTACATACACATGTACATATATATGTGTATAAATACGTATTGCTAAATATTCCAATTTTTTTATATCTAGTTCAATTGGGATTCTCTAACATATTATGCAGATGAACAAATGAATGAAGCTTCCTTGCATTTGGCATTTTTAATAGATTAATTCTATCTTTAGGATGACAAAAACAATGCAAAGAGATCAAGTCAAGAATAAATTTTCCATAGTTTGAGGCTGGACTTATGTACATCACTTGTTAGACAATGCTGTAGTCTCTAAAGAAAGTACTTTCTACATTTCTGTATGTGTATTAATCTCACTTGCAATATATTTGAAAGATCAGCCTTTATCTTTAATGGCTGCATTTTGAAAAATAGAACAATGATCTTAACAGCAATTTACCCATGCTGCAAGCGACACATTCTATCTGTCCTTTCTAAACAAGTACATAATGCATTTAATCAAGTTACCCTAGACCATACTGTTAATCAGCACTGGAATATAATTTATCAGTACCCATTTCCAGTTTCATTTGCAAAAATAATTAATTAGCTTATAGAATTACAATTATATAAAGAAGAAACTACATTATTATCTGTCAAAAGTAATGCTAGACATAGCTCTTACTCATCTCTGGATATACAAGATTCCAAAAAAATTTCTAAAATCAGACTTACAAGCAACATGACCTTTTCTAAAGTGAACAATTATCCAAATCAGGCAAAGAGATGTATTTTTTGAAGACAATTGATCAGAATTTTTGCAGTGCTCCCCAGGTATGTGCTAGAAAATAAATAGCTACATAAAATGCACATGGCAAACAAAGATCTGGAAAAAATTCTGATATATTTTGATTGCATAAGTAGCAATAGGACATTTCCTACAAATAGCAATGGAGAATTATCTACCAGTACTAGCACTAGGAACATAAGATAAAGGATATAAAATATAACACATTACAAAATGTTAAGGTTTAGCATATTTTGAAAGTTTTGGGTCAAATCATGCAAATAGGAGACTTGTTTTAGTGGAATCAAGATTCCACATGAGGGAATAAAAATCAATAATCACTTTGAACCCCTTAGTCATACTGATCTTCACAGAGAATCAGATTATTTGCTAATAATATTACCTAAGCTTACCTGTACTGTTATGCAGTAGACAGTACCTCATGCTTGCAGAAAGCTAATGTTACCTTTAAAAAGTATTCCTCATAACATGAGACATGAAAACTCATTTGAACAATGGAAGCTGTTCACCATTTAGCAGGATCAGACCTTTATTTCTTAAATAGGAAAGCAAATATTTTAAGTAACCGAAACACAATATAATTTTCAAGGCAGTCACAGAAACTATTAAGTTGAATATGAGGCAGAATAGCAAGGAATTCAGAAGATAAAACTGCCAGATGACTTTTGAAGTGGATAACATACCACATTATGAGAATTAAACAAACAAAACCAATCAAAATGTGCCCTATCACCAGAAATTCCTGTCCAGATTCAAAATACTGCAAGTCATCCCAAACCTGAAGTTTAAGAGATTTAATATCAGAAGAAGAAACAACAATTTTGTATTTTCTGATAAAGTACATCATTCCCCTCTTCCACATTCAACCTTCATTGTTTCAGAGGAAGGGGAGAACCATAGAAGCCAATTCCTTACACTGGGGCTGGAGAAAGGGAAGAAGAGAGAGGAAATTCTCTGGATTACCAAATATGGTGCAAAACAGCAAGATCAACAGTGGTCAAGACAAGACTCTTGTCAGTCCCCCTTGGGCTCCTAGTTTGTTAGTATCACAGAGTACACCCTTCAAAACATACTTTTCCAAGTTCCTAACTTCATGGTTACCCCTAGCTTGTCATACCTCTCTTCCACAGATCATTACCCTCTAGCTTAAGGTAACTTAAGTTCTGATGATGATATTTTCATTCAGCTTAGACCATTGAGTTACATCTTCATACGTAAGAAATTAGTTACTATTCATTAAAACATAAGTCTACAAAAATCATCTGCCTAAAGATAATGAAGCCTGCATCTGGTTAAGGATTCAAGAGAAAGGAAAGTACAGTTACCTTACAAATTCCTTAGGATGGAGAAAATGTGCAATTCATACCTAAGTCACAAGTATTTGCTTTCTTCTTTCTCACAAAACAAAAAGTAATCCTCAAATGAGGCATATTTCATTGAAATTTACTTTTCATACCTCTCAAGTATAATATTTACTTTGTCTTATAACTTCATGATTATACTGACATCAGTAACAACAACAATTGAGTCTCATAAAACGATGTTTAATATCCCTTTTGAGGCAATCAGTGTAGAGTAAATAATTAGCTAAAATACGTACATTATTCTGGAATTAATCTGTTATTGTAGACATATAGTGTCAATATAAATATATTCATACAGCCTTTGAAATGCAGTCCTGGACATTTTATTGTAGAAATGTGTTCCCATCACTTGGATTAAACAAAATCCTTCAGCAAATTTTGTATCTACTTCATGAATCAGCTAGAATAAGACAGGCACTGGAGCAAGGCTCATCATCTGTTTACCTGGTGTTTCATGCATGCTGTCCAGCATGTTGCTCCTCTTTAAACAAAGCCCATTCTCAAGAAGTTGGTGTTTACTCACAGCAGTAAAAAACCAAAATCCCTCATCAGAGTTCAGCCCAATAAATTCAAGCCCACATAAGCTTTCTAGTTACTACATGGGGCAGTATGGGGCACAGGACATGCTATTTCCGTAACACAGATTTCTGCATCTATGCTTAAATACAGATTTTCATCAGTGTATTATTTCTCTTTTCACACCTTCAGGTCAAGATAACTAATTATAATAATACAAGGTTCTACCAAAAGATCTCTTATTGCAGCTGTAGCTCCACTCTCTCACATATTTCACACAACAGAGAAGGAATGCAAACCAAATATTGCTCAGAGTAATCGTAAATACATATGAAATGTCATATTATGAATTTTCTTCTCTACATAAGAATAGACTGGAAAGTATATGGAACAAGTATGCAGGTACCTGGGACTTTATTTCCCCCACTTTGTGGAAAGTGGAAGAACCTTGCTATGGTTTACTTCTGCAAGTTAGCAATCACCTTTATTATAAAAATGTAAGACAATTTTGTTTGAAGGACACTTCAAGATTTTTATCTTAAAATACAGTTGTATACATGGCTGGAAGCAGATTCACCAATTAATTTTCAGTAATTTTCTTTCAACCTTGTTATTCATGTAAACAATTACAGAAAGCTAGAATTATTTTCTAAACGCATCAGTATGATGCAGGACTAGCATATACTTTGCTTTGTCTAATGGAAAGAGCTTTTAGGCTGTGTAAAAAGCTAGTGATGGAACTGTCAATCATTCAAAGAAGTAAATAGCTTTTTTCCTCCAAATTACGCTTTCAGAAGATTTTCTTAGCTGCTTAACCTCAGCCCCTCACTACTTGTGAGTTGTTACTTATGTTAAAGGTTCTTTCACTCATGGCCAGAAATTTTTATCTCCAGCTATCAGGAAAGTTCTGAGATCCAGGGTTCTGTGTATTTCTCCAGACTCTCTGAACTTGAACTTCAGACACTAAATCTGGTGCGTACAGCCTTTCACCAACACCTGAATACTTTTTAATACATCAATCTCAGCCAGGCCAACTGTCATTTGAAGAACACATAGAAGCCTACAGCCTGCTGGCTGTAATTCAGGAAGCTCCTTTCTCCGTGTAACACGAGAACCTGCCTCCACAGACAGTCCTTTAGACAGAGACTTTATCCCATTTGAGCTCATTACACATCTAACAGAAAGAGCTACTTGAACAGTTCTGTCAAGTGCCTTTTAGAGCCAAATCCCCCAAGACAATAAGTTAGCAAAGACTGAGAAGGCTGGGCAGGGAACTGACAAAAAAGACCTGGGATTCACATGCCTTTGTGGGGCAAACACATTATTTTGTAAATGGAAAAGGCTAGTTAGTAGTAGGCAGTTACAAAAGATGTCCTAACAGTTTGACAGTGACAGTTTGTTAGGCTGCAAGTAACCTGCTAATTTGGGACTATATTCTCTTCTTGGTGTCACTGTGTCAACTGAAGAGTTTAATAAGTCATTCTGTCTCTAGCTGCTTACTGTTGTCCTTCACGAAATAGGGTGTCACACCTTCCAAATCTGCTGCCTATTTGCTTGTATGATAATATAGCCTGGCCCATTTTAGTAAAAAAGAAAAGTTGTGCCAGAAGACCTATATTCCAACTATTTAAACTAACGCAGCTTATTTTTGCCCTGACGGGTAAGAAATTGCTTATGGCATGGACCTTTATGAAAACAGAAGTGCTGGTAACCTCTGTCAGTGTAGGTGCAACTAGAACAAGACATGCATCTAGACACATTGTTCAGTTTCAGAAGGTTACATAGTTTTTACTTTTTCTTTTCATTAAAGGTGCACATAAAGTTACTTGTTACTCCAGTATTAATCTGAATATCATATTGCCAGTTTTAAAATGGGAATAGAAATATCTCTTTGCTTCAGAGGAATGTTGTGAACATCAACTGGCTGATATTTACAAACCTTTTGTATGTCCATGCTAAGCACCACAAAGGCCTATAAAATTAATAGTTCTGTGTTCATTCTGGGCTAAGGACGGAGAGCAGAAAAAGCACTGACTTCAAACCATGAAAAAAATATGAAGAATAGCTTTGCACTAAAGGTATACAATCTTTTAATTAATATATTTTGATATATTAAAACACATACACAAACAACCATAACAGCTGCTAATTTTTAAAAATTGCACAAGTGGCTGTGATTTCTTACTATTAGGAGTAATTTCCTATTAATCTTAGCAAAGCCACTTCAGTCAAGTTCTTTGTGATTAGAAGGCACCTTGGACCAAACCACAATCATCTGGACTAAACCACAAGTATAGTGCATCGTGACAAATGGTATACACACTGAGGAAAGACATTTGGGTTAGTATTTTCTGAATATTCTAAGTTTACGGAGCATTCTAAAAGCACAGTGTAACAGATGGATGGAGAGAGTGTGTCCTGATAAATTACATACATCTCTGTTCCCATCTGAATTGTAAACCATGATGATACAAGTTATGCTGTGAATAAGTTGCAGTACACACTTACATAATCTTCTGCTAATGTGAAGTGTTGAAAAAAATGCTTGCTGTTAGCTAGAAGCATGACAGAGTGATTTGAATGCAAGTAAAAAACAGTTAGTATTATACCGTCTTTGTAAACAGATTTTGATGGATTTAGCTCTATCGTTTATAAACCAAGAGACTAAACATAAAGTGCAATTAGGATATTGAATGTCTTCAGTACCAAATCCCTTGCAAATTACTACATGAAATACGGAGGCTGTCACTCAGAATTAATAAATACTGCATTTTAGTATTTTATAAGAACAACAGGGTTTTTTTCCCCACTATTCTCTATTAATACAAATTTTGGAAACATTCCATTTCCCACTTCCTTGAAATGAAGGTATCCAGCACAGCAAATATAAGGCTGGGCAGCTGAAACTGAAGTCTGCTTTTAACTCTGATCCAGACTTCACTCTCACTTTGGGTGAGTCCAGCTGCATTCAGACTGAAACTGGGAATGCTTCCCATTTTATGGATTTGAGTGTGCATCTTGACTACATAATGGGAGGAGACTGGATGGGCACTATCACCTGGAAGTATCACAGACAGGAAACCCAGTCACACAGGATGGAGACGACCTCATGCAGTGCAGGCGCAGCCTTAAACAATCTGTCTTGGACAAAAACCTTGATAAATTCTAAAGCCTCTTTATTAAGTGAGGAAAAATGCAATAAACAGGTTAAAGACTAAAATTAAATAATCACTATAACTATGAACCATAAGCTGCTGTAATTTACCCTAGGTCTATTGTCCAGTGTCAACTGATACACAGCTAGCTAGTTAGAAATCATGGCTAAAAAAGTTATTACTGCATGACCCATATTTTATGTGCCCACTGACGTGTGGCAGGAAGTTATATGCAATATACAGGCTTTTGCAAACAAGTGTAAAACCCTGTATTCTGACCTTCTCAAAGATCTTGTGTTTACACACCACCTGCACAAGTAGAATGCCTCAAAATGCATATACTCAAACCTTTTCTCTGCATTACTGCACTCACAGGGTCTTGAGAGTTATTTAAAAGGTCATAAATTGCCTTTTATTATGTAAGCACAAGACTGAAAATTCCTCTATTGTACACCTTCTGTAGTATTCAAAAAATACAGATAATGGTAAGGTAGAACTGACTTTATGAATTGAGGGATTTCTAAAGATGTTTGCAAATAAGTGTCCTACAGTACTGTGATGTTCTCTTTTGTATCTCAGAGCCGGAAGAGATTTTACTTTAAATTACTCATTAATAGAAATAGATTTTTTATCTTTGTAAAGCCATTTCTCTGAAGGTAGAAAACTGTGAGATGGGCTCCCTCTAGAGTCTCATCTCTGATACAAACTTTGAATTATAAAAGATTGCATAGGTCATTTATATGTGCCAACATCCTACTAATTCCCTTCCAAAAAAAAAATTCTGAGGTACCACTAGTGGAAAAAAACTTCACATTCCCAGTTAAATAGGTTTATGTATTTGCAGATCAATTAAATTCTTAATGCAGTGGAGTAAATTTTGCTCAACATATATCTATCAGAAGATCCAAATAAATTTTGAGATATTTCAAAAACCTGAAGCTAATCTTAGAAGTGGAATCCTCTATCTGTATTTAAAAAAAAAAATCTTTAAATACATGCATTATGTATATGTAAAAACATCCCTTTCCCCTTGAACACCTCTTAAAATTGTTTCAGTAACTCAAGTAGAACGCAGAGCAACCTGGAGTTTGATTTTGTTTGATTCAGGTCAGTGGATGCTTTCCCACTGATAGGAGCATGAGAACATGAAAGAGGATTATAAGATCCACAGTAACTAGACAAGGGCATAAAAAGTGTGGGTGGACAACTTTTGTCATCAGTTATAACCTATAACCAAAACTCTATTATAACCCATACTCATGGAAGACAAATTATTGTCTTCCACCCAGAAGACAGCCAGAGTGGAGGGGAGATGGTGAGCAACAGAGTGAGACTGGGCTGTGTCTTTTTTCCCCACCAAATATGTCAGGGAAACAGAGCTGAAGCATCATAGATGGGGGAGTAGGAAAAAGACTGGCATCATTAGTTTTAATTCCCTACGCAAAGGGAAATCATATTGCAAATCTCAGGATATAGTCCCTGACACAATTCCATCAGCAGCTCCATGCAAATACCTCTTTCTCCACCTAATACAAGCAGCAGTGCTGAATCCTAGGGACAAGGAATACAACAATTTTACAACAATAAGCTGTTTCACATCATTTTTTATAAACTGGTAAAACAAAAGAAACAAACTGAAAAAAACCACCTTTTGAATGTATAAAATCCAGGTGTAAATGAAGCACCTTCCCAGCCTTATGTTCTTTTGTTTTCCACTCATAGGGAAAGAAAACACAAGACTCTGCCTCCAAAAAATATATTATATTGTAGATGAGACATCCCCTTCTAGAACAAAGAGATTACTACTTCCTCAAAAACCTGACAATTACAATTATGTAATTAACATAGCTGCACATATATAAATTACAACCAATATAAACACGTGGATTAAAATCTGTCATTGACAGAGATACAACAAATCATGAATGCCTCCCTCACTTCCTAATGCTAGGATTCACGCTCTTGTTTTGCTCTACAGTTCTAGATCTAAATCTCATATTGTACTTTAAAAAAAAAAAAAAAACAACAAACCAGCAAACCAACCAGTACAACACTAGATTAAGATGGCTATTAAGTTTTTTTCAGAACAGTTAAGAATAGTTTTCAAATTATCAGTTCATTTACATTTTCCCTTTGCAATGTACTAGGTGCATTGCTAGGTCTGATATCATAGTCATCCTCTGCAGAGTCTGGCAAGGAAAAGGTATAACAAGATTCTGATACCTTAACTGTCTCAGTCTTCCTTAAATTTTTAGCCTGAGCACAGAAAACTCTCTGTACAATCTTTTAAAAAACAACAGCACAGCTTAAAAGAAGAATATGCTTAATGGCATCGTGTAGTCCCTTAGGCTTTTGATACATATATGCCAGAGTTCAGTCAGTTAATAGGACTACAGGCTTAGAGAGTGACAATATTCTACAAAAGTTTCTCATTTTTTAAAATCACTTTATGAGTAAGCACCAAGACAAATAGAAAAAAATGCATTACGTCATGTTTCCCTTTCTTTATGCTTCAGTGCAAAATCACATGTGTAATTACATCACACAAATTTTCGTTATCAATGCAGTTAAGGCTTCCTTCTAGTTTTACTTATTACTAAAACAAGCTAGTATCTGTTATTATGGGTTGGAAAGGATTGTCAAATATTACATACAACATCACATATATTTTCAAACACAAAATTAATTCAAGCCCTTGAATACAGCTCCCCACAAGCTGGGTAAAAGACAGTTTTTTTAGCATGCTTGGAAGGTAAGGTTTCTGAAAATAATCAAAGGAATGAATCATTATCAATGTAAGTTTGTCAGGGAGAACCCCTTTTGGTAGCTCCATATTTTATTTAAAAGGGTTTCAGTTAATGTTCATCTGAAAACCTGAATATACTGCATCCCACAATACACCATCAGAAAGCATAGTAACATTTAGTCTGTGATTAAAATAATTTTATGACAACATCCTACAAAAAATATGTTCAAACATGAATAAATTAAGTAGTTAGTCTAAACCACTTGCCTATTGATTGCCTTAGGAAATCAGCAGCCACAGCAGCCAACCCACTAGCCTACCTCCAGCAGGGTAACTCTGCAGCTCCAAGCTCTTATTGAAGCTAGTCCAGCAGACTGTTTGGCCTGGGGCTGAGCTGAGGCTTGACGTTTAATATTCCTAACCCAAAACCAAGGCAGCACACTTCTGAGAGCTCAGACTGGTAAGGCAGACAGGATGGAGTCAAAGCAGAGAGATCTGAGCACAAAATTTCTGCATCCTAGCTGAGATGAGCACCATGTTTTCTCCCTTCCCAGGAGGCAACAGTTACAAACATCCCTTTCAGCTGAGCCTGGTACCTTCTGATCCAGTGCTCTTCATTAACACTACTACTGCTAATCCATCCCACCACTGAGATCAGCACAACTGCATGAGCACAGCTCCTCTGTGCTGCAATCCATTTCGGGTAAGTGCCTGCAGTCAAACATCCTTGACTTTACCAGTGGCAGCCCAGACTGTAGTAGTGAAGCAGGTCCAGGTGGGACCTGAGCCTAGGAGGCACCTGGGCCCTCCACCAGCAGACCCAGGTCCCACTGCGAGGCCACACACATAATGCTGTTCTCCAACAACACTAGGATCTGCCCACATCTCAGCTCTGCCACTGTTCCAGGGCAGGACTGAGCTGCTTGAGTGCATGCCCACGGCTTCCCACGCCTGCCATCCCTCAGCACAGCCATGTGGCTCAGTTTCAACTACGGCAGTGGTTGAATACAGATATTTAAATTTGTTTACTCTAAAAGCAACTACAAAGCTCTTAGTAAATATAGCATTTTTGAACAAATGCCAAGCAGTTAAAAATTGCTTACATATTTACAATAAATACCAGAGACAGTCAGGGTTGAAGGATGTTGATTTGCAATCTATGTATGAATGCTAGTTTACATAACAAAAATGAATCACAGTAACTTTGGCTTCCACCATATTCTGATAAATTCTTGGATCACGTTAATTCATTACGGCATTTCTACAGCTGTTAAATCTATTACCTCAATTGTACAGGCTTAAGTTCTGCAAGCATTCACACACATACAAACATCCTTTTTTTTTTTTTTCTTTTTTAAGTATAAAGCACTTCAGTGCAGTCATGGGTCTTTTTTTTTAACAAATGCACAAGAATGCGAAGTGCCTACAGAACTGAGGCCACGTGTGCTAAACAGTTTCCTCTTTAAAAAGTATTTCTTTCATAATAGCCCTACTAATATCCTTATAATTTGCTTATAAGAAACCATATATTATTACAGCCTTTCACCTTGAACATAAATTGAGGACAAAGTTAAAAATGAAACATAATTTTTTTTTTCTTAATTCAAATACCACTTAGTAAAGAAGTTGAAATAAGCTGAGATTTCCAGAGTTGTGAAGAGGACACTGTGACAATTCCCAGTGAGTTCACTAAAACTACACCAGTTCATACCACAGGGAAAGCAGTTCTCTGTTCAGGATCCAGCGCAGCATCCAGACTTGGCATTTAAAACATTCTGTATTTTGACTTTAGCACATACATTTCTTGCAGGAGTCTCAACTGCAAACTGACCGAATTGATAGATGCTTTAAAAAGTTAGTGTTTATTAGAAATCTTCACGTTATTACAATTTCAGCATATAAGTTAAAACTATATGATGATTCAGAACATGAATTAGGAATCTATTTATGGATCACAAATTTTAACAGGAGCACAGGGAACAATTTTAAAGGAATATAGATAAAAATAATGCCATTAACAGCAGTTTTAAATTAATAAGCCAAGTTTAGTTATCATTCATCTGTGAATCACAGAAATTTAAAATAATATATTGGGTTTATCTATCAGGCTTTAAAACATTCTCTTTTCATCAAAAATTATAAATACAAAGTAAATAAATGGACAACACAAATCAGTTTTAAATTCTCTGTACTATCTCAAAGGTTTAAACTGCAGCACCTTGTACAGTCAGATGTATAAACAATGATATATGTCATACCAGTGGAAGTGAATGCTTTTTCTCACCATGCTGCCTTCAGAAATCAAACTAAGCATGATACCTAATAAAAAAAAAAACAAACCACAACATTGTAAGTTAAGACAGCTACAATATAGGTAGCAGAGGTCATGTTTAATACAGCACATAAGTGTATACAATTTGATGCTCCAGTTATTCTAGAACAGGTCCATAATGAATAAACATTTATCTACTTGCAAAGTGAAAGGGACAGCAACATCGCTGCAAACAGCAGCCAAACACCTGTTCCACCCTCCAGTAGTAAAACACTAAATAAAACCAAAGGAATGACCAAAGGGAGGATGATTTTAAATCTCAGTGATAACACAACAGTTGTGTTTCTAGTCTGCAAAGAAGCTGCCACGCAGTTTGCTCCTACTGTATATGAGAACATATAGAGATTTGTTGAAGACGTGGTTTCCACTACACACTGCATGTTATGGTTCAGGTTAGAAGAAATGCAACAGCCATGAGGAAATACTGAGGCACAAAACCAAGCAGAATGCAATTGTGACAGACTTGTATGCTGACAAGGGGAGGTACCCTGCATAAACAGCACCCTACAGACCCATTACAAACTCCGTGACCTGAAGAGCATTTACAGAAATAACGCTTATGATGTCAAAGGAGCTATTTTTGTGAATAAATGTTCATCAGTGAGAGTAAAAGATCACAACCTAAACCATTAATTTGAAAAATACTGATCTTTAAATAACTAACACAATATGACCCTAGCAGTCACTTTCACTGCCTCTGACAAGCATGATTTGATATCCTCTAGCCTAAAAAGGTCCAACTCTGCTTCTTCCAAACCAATTTGCCTAATCACCGACTCTTCTTTCTCCTTCTGAACTTTTGTCTCTACTGCCTGTGAGTAGAGCTTCTCCTAGTCCAAATAGCTAAATTTGGACTAACGGGTATGCAGGGAATAACTGTGCTCTCTGAAGATGAATGGAGAGCGGAAAACCTGGGCTTCAGTCTGGAGCAAATCATTCAGCCACACATACACACACCCACACTAGCAGACCTAATGTTGAAGAACAAGAAAGCTGTGCAGTGAAGGGAGGAAGTAGGACAAATACAGACTTCTCTCATTTCGGCCTAATTCATATCATCGGCTTAAAGTCAAACAATTTGACTTGCTGTTCATGGGCCATAGCACATAGTTTGTGAAGATGGGGAATCTTAGTACTGTGGTAAGAATGCTTTGTTTTGTTTCCAAACAGTGCCAGACAGCTCAGAATTGCTGAAAAGGGGCCAGTGCAGCGTGCAAAGTGGCAGTAAGCCAGCAGAATTAGAGTAAGATGCTCAAAATCTGAAACCCCCAAAGTGAAGTTTAAATGATAAATGAGAAGAAGCAAGCCCATCATGCATATTGACTAAATAATGTGAATAGTAAGAACGGCTTCTGTTTGTTAGCTTTTCCTCTTTTTTTTTTGTGCATTGACAGATGACTGCCACTGTTATATTCTCTCCAAAGTGGCACATCCATCATCATTTTTTAAAGTTTCTGCTTTCGTTTTAGACTTTTTGAAGAGCTGCATTGTTGTTATTCTTCCAGTCTCTTTAATAAAAACTCCTTCAAGGATACTAGGAACTGAGTCATCAATATTTAAAACATCAAATGTTAAAAATACTCCAACAACTCTACCATCTGCCACACTGTGGCAATTTGCATGCCCCCCTGTATGTGAAGTCTCATTTCAGGAGATGTGGAGCTCTTTAAGACCCAGTCAAGTTTATGGATGCATTGGATACAAATTAGTCACACTTGTCTTTAAATTATTAGTGAATTAGAGAGTAGGGGAAGCCCGGAGTTTTGGAATCAAATATGTCAAAATTTTTAACCTTTTAGTGGACTATAGTGAAGCCATCTCTGAAAGTCTCCTTGGCTAATATGTCTGAAAATCCTACAAAATATTGTAACTCAAAGCTTATTTCTAAAAAATAAATCATCCTATTTAGACTAACAAAAGCATCAGTGTTAACACTTCATGGTTTTATAACAATGTCTGTATATATTAAGCTGTGCATTAAAACAGGTATAAAGATTTCTGAGAGGCCATTAGGAAACAAAGTGAGGCGCAAATCCCTGGAATGTACAAGGGAAAAAACTCTTTATAATACCATAATCAGGAATGTAAAAGATCAATGACTGGCAGACCAAGTCAGACAGAAAGTATATTTTTGCATTCAAGATCTGTGAAGAAACCCTTAAACAGGAAACTTCTGCCCCCGCAGTCATACCTCATTTTATCTCCTCATCTTTTCTAAACTGTCAGAAACTGTCCTTCTGACAAGCACCTTACAAACAGCTTTTCAATTGCATCAGAAAATCTCCAAATACACTTGAATGTTACTGTCAAATAAAGCTCTGCCTGTTTATAAGACCATGCTCCATTTACAGAAGACTTTGAAAGTTTGCTAACAAGACTATGGTATTGCTGGTGGGCTCCTTTGAATGTTTAGGGTTTAGTTTGGATTTGGCAGGTGGCTTTCATTTGTGCAAGGGTTCCCCAGGAATTCTGCCACTGGGAATGACTGAAGAGACATATCCTTTCTGATCACACTCCTTCTCCTGCCAGCTCCACATAACATGAGTTCATGTTGATTCTTTAGCAGTGTGCAACAGGAATTAGTTTGTGGACACCATGCCCTGAAAGAGCTGTAGCCTATGACGCTTTCAGCTACTAAGCATCAATGAAATAGTTTGCAGGAAAAGGCCCAGCTGATGAATGGAAAAAAATAAAACCCATTTCCTCCTAACTTATCCACCATGCATCATACAGAAATCTTCAAACTGTCACAGTCTACCTTAGTTTTTGATCTTCTTTAAACTGCCAGTAAGAATAAAAAACTTAAATGACAAAAATCGGTAAGTTAACGTTCAAAATGTACTAAAATGAAGAGAATTTCTGCTCAAAATCCTCTTCATTAACAATTATTGCATATTTCACTGCAGAAAAAAAAAGTCCTTCAGAAAGCTGAATGCTAATTTTAAAGCAATTAAAAATGCATAGATGCTTTAAATTACAAGAAATGGCACTGTAACATCTTGACTATTTAAACAAAAGCAGATGGTTTACATGGCTTTACTGCTTAATTAAACATTTTATATATTCTATAAAATTATATCTGATGGCATTCTTTCCGATTGGCTTCCTAAATTTAAATTACAAAGTAATTTTATGTGTGTACCATATTAACCAGAAAATTAATTAAAATATTCATATGAAATACTTACCAACCTAGTTTCTATTTTTTAATACTTGTGAAAAATCTAATTGTCCACCTCCTTCTTATTTCTTCTTCATGATAATACTAACATTTTTTCATAATTCTGCTGGGTTTCTTTATTTTAAATAGTTCTAATTTAAAAGCCATTTAGATTTTCCCTTCCTATCCCCTTTACAAAACAAAAAATAACGAAACAGAAAAAATAAAATGGAATTTATTTTATGAAGACCTTAAAATCTTGTTTGGAGTTAAACAAGATATAGGTATGGATGCTACTATGATAATAAGATACAACTACTGATGAGTGTGAAAGATGTGAGAGATGATAATAAAGAAGGTTTAAAGAAACTGCTTGAAGTCATGAAAGACAGACGAGTGGGAAAAGGTACGCTGTCCTCAAGTTCCCCAGAGGAAAACAAAATCAGATTACATAGTTCCACAAAGCCACAATCACATAGTTGGAAGAAAATGAGGGATGCAAAGAAAAGACTGAGCATAGTGGGTAAAGTTTTCATAAAATCTTTACCGAGTACAAATTTGATGTGATAATTCCAGCAAAAGGAAGGGTTTCACAATTATTCTTTATAGTTACTGACATGACCTTTTAAAGCTGATTCAAAACAAACATAGTAAAAGGTAGAAATAGACAAAACAACAATATAATCACTGAGCCAGGGGCTTGTTTAACTGTGCAACTACTAAAGACAACCTTAGATTAGAATGAACTTCATTCTGTTTTCATGGCTTATAGTTCAGATTGATGAGAAAAGGTAACATCATTCACTGTGCATAAATGGCCCTGCTCAGTTACACTTCAGTATGATCCTTACGTAAGCAGATGACAAATGCGTGTCACAAAGTGAAGCATGAAGTTGCTTTTAAGTGACTCGTAAGTCATGTAAAGTCATGAGGGTCACAAGTCATTACACCCTCCATGTAAACCAGAAGCTCTAGCATTAGGGCATGTTGCACATTTTAAGCTACAGCAGATTTTCCTGGTTCTTTCTGGGCATTTTCTTCAGCACTCTGCAGCTCAGAATTCCACAAAACTTTGGGGGCCTCACCGGCTCTTCTTGACCCAACACAAGCCCATACCAATGAGCAGGGGAGCAAACCAAAACATTAATAGCTGTTCCTTAATTGATGAGATGCAGCTATGTCACAGCGCAGTTCTTGATATATGACCAGTACAGTGTAGAGAGAGAAATAATCCTATTTTCCCATCTAGACATGCAGACATGTATTTTGATTAAAAACAGCAGTTGCAAAAGAAAAAAAAAGCAGCATTTTGAATAAATCATAGTATCAACTTGAAAAAAAAAAATGCAGTAATATGATAAAACTAGGATAGTTAGCTGTTAAAGTGAACAGAATCCTTAAGACTATATATGAGTGTCTGCTTCCCATCTCCTTTAACACTCAAATTGGGCATTCAAAACTGCTGACAAAAAGAACAGCAGAATAACTCATGGAACTCATTACCATTAGGAATTAAAGAAAATAGTGAATATTTTTTGACATGCATTATTTTCAAAAACATAATATTAATTTAAGTTAAAGTTGTTATTATTAAAGTTTTACTCATGACTGAAGATGAAGAAATGTGTATTCTTGTATTCCTCTTTTCCACAATACGTAGTGCATTGCCTTTAGCTGCATGTGAGTTCAGAGAGAGAACTGATTTTGCTTACCTAGAAGTTGCTTATATTCCCCTAGGTGAAGCTTGGGCAGAAGAGGAAGAAACACTTGACAGTTAGTTACACTAAACTAACTTAGGACTGACACAATTCGTATGTTTTAGCATGCATTCTTTCCTTAATACCCCTCAGAGACTTTACGTATGGCTGTGTGCTAAATGAACTTTTAACAATTGCAAGACAATATCCCCATCCCCTTCCAAGTCACTAACACGCACGTAGAGATAAATGTTGCAACAAAAAGTCAGTCCTTCTATAAGTCTCATTTAAATTCCAAAAATTGAAAAAAACAAAGGAACCATCCACTAACCTACTTTGTCACACAACCATTAGGAAGGAAATATAAATGTTTCAGCAGATATGTTTTTCACCATTAGTTTAACAGATGTTTTGATTTCTGTAAATTTGTAATAACACAAAAATTATAAACTAATTTCTGAGGTACACTCTACGGAAGGATAATATTTTTGTCTTTGTTGACTAAATAGTTTTTCTCCCCAAATATTTCACCATGGAAAGCTTTGTTCAGATAGCTAAGGCTGAGAAGCAGACACAAAAAGCATGAACCAATCCACTTTCAACACGAGCTTCTATGTCAGCCTGACACCGGCTGAAGTATCTAACTCACACTTGGGTTTCCCTACATAAAGGAGAGTAAGTTCCGAGTGAACCATGAGATTATTTGACATCATTTCAAACAAAGCAAGTGCACGGAGGGGCAAACTGCAAGAAATTCTGGATTATAGACATTGCAATATAATCCAGAATTATCTTTGAAACAGAAAATTCTTGCAAAGACTTCTTGCAATGTGTATGTATTTGAGAACCTGCTTTCCAGGCCCTGTTCTTAAAACCAAGTATGTTTTGTCTCCACAAATAATAACCGGTAGCAAGCTCAATAGTTCTTAGCCACAGTATAACTTTCAAAAGTCCACCCCATCCCCAAAACACCTTATCACTTCCGAGTCCCTTCAGAACCCTGGCACCGGGCTCAGCGGTCCGCCTGTCCCCAGGGAGGAGGAGCGCCCCAGGGCCCCCCGGCAGCCCGGGCCACGCTTCGCGGGTTACTCGCTCCGCCGGCCTCTGCCCGGCGGGCAGCGCCGCGCTCCGCGGGAAGCGCGAGGCGCTGTGCGGGGCCTGCGCGGGTCCAGGCACCTCCGCCTCTGCGGGCGCGTGTCAGGAAAGGCAAGGGACCGCCTGCGGGGAGCGCAGCGCCGCACGCCCTCCGCCCCCCGGAGCCTCTCTCCACCACCCGCCTCGCCGAGGCGAGGGCAGCTCCCCGAGCCGCAGGGAGACTCCCCGGAGGAAAGGGACCCCTGGACGCCTTCCATCTGTGAAGACCCGTGGGGCACCTTCGGGCAGGGTTCTGGGCTCCGGGCACAGGCTGGAGACCCTGGGGCGGGCTCTCCTAGGGACGCGGCTGCCTTCGGGACCCGCCACTGTTGCCGACCACCCCGCGTCACCCCCGGCTGCGGGCGGCGGCACCGGCTGAGGCCAGACAGAGGGCGGGCCCGGCTGTGGAAGGGGCGGCCCGGGGCCGGGTTGCCCCGGCAGGGAGCGGCCGGGAGGAGCCGAGACTCCGCCCAGGGCGGGCGCGGCGGCCACGTCAGTCCCGGAGCTGCCCCGCCCCGCCCCGGCCCAGAGCCGGATCCCGCCGCGGGCCGCCCTTCCGCCCGGCGCCGGGGTGGAGGCGCTGCCGTCCCATGCTGCTCCGCGCCCGGCCCGCTCCCGCCGCCGGCTCCGCGCCGCTCTGAGCCGCCGGCCGCCGCCGCCCTCCCTGCAGCCCGGTAAGCGCCGCGCCGCTTCCTGGGAGCCCGCCCGGCACCGAGGCCGCGCCGGCGGGGAGGGGACCGCGCGGCTACCCCGCCCCGGCAGTCCCTCGCCGCACGCCCCGGCTCCCGCCGCAGCCCGGCCGCCCCCTGGGGCTCTTACCGCCGGCCTCGCCGCGGCGGGCGGCCCCCGGCGGCCCTCCCTCCCGGCGGCGGCATCTCCGCGCCCCGCGGGTCCCCTCCGCTGGGGCGGGTCCAGCCGCGGGTCCTCGGGTCGAGCGCGGGCGGCCCCCGGGGTCTGCCCGACGGTACCTGCGAGGGGCGCCCGCCGCCTCCTCGGCGAGCAGCCCCCCGCCCCGCAGCGGCTGCTGCCTCCGAGCGCCCCGGTCCTTTCGGAAGAAATGTCCTCCCGCGGTACTAAAAGTAAGTTTGAAAGAAAAGTGAGCCCTAGTAAAACCGCTTTTTTTAGTGTGATAGAAGCGGCTGGTATTTAGTGTCATTCAGCAAAGCTTTGCATGGTTACTTCATTCACGATACACACAATAGAGAGATGTCCGTCACTTGTGTGGTCGTCAGAAAGCAGGTAATCGGCCATCAAGAAACTTAATGTCGTGTGCAGTCTGCACAAGCTGGCAATGGGGTTCTTTACTAACGTATATTTATTGAATAAGCAGGAAAATGTACTTAATTGCTTCTTCCTCTCTTTTCTTATCGGTTGTAACTTTTGCAAGACCTGTGACATGAAGTAGGACAACCAGCATTTTGAAGAAGCTCTGTCACAAATACGGCTGTATCTCTGAAGAGTGGCGGATTTACCGGAGACTTCTTCCCAAAGCCTACTTGAATTGGAACCTGTAAATTTTCCAAAAGCTTCATAATGGAGTTCTTAGTATCCAAAGGAGATTATATTAGATATTTCAAAAGATCTTTATTGCTAGTTTTAGTATGTGTAATAGTTCTTGTGTGCACTGATCAGGACTACTATAGTTTACTCGGAGTAACCAAAGAGGCAAGTAGTAGAGAAATACGACAAGCATTCAAAAAACTGGCATTAAAGTTGCACCCTGATAAAAATCAGGTAAGTTACATCTTTAACGGGTCAAAGCTGTTGAGTTAATGGATCTTAATATTTAAAAAAAAAAGTGGTTTTAATTTATCTAAAATGTTTCTCTGTTCTTGTGAATTAATGTAACCACCTGATAACATGGTTCAGCTCAGACTTGCTGAAGAGAAAATTTCCAGAAAGGCATAAACTGAACATATATGGTTGTGTTGAATTTGGGCCATATTAAATTGCTTTAGCAAAAAAAAAATCAAGATAATTTATTTTGTGATTATATTTTTGTAAATAGATGAAAATTTATGTCTGTACCCTATTACCTTGTTGGTAAACTGATGAGTTTGTCACTTTCCATTGAGCTTAGGGGAATTTACTGTTTCCCTAACATGAAGTCTCATCTAAGTAGCAAACGCCACCAGCCTGTATTGAGACATCAATCTCCAAGTATCGAATAGGACTGCCAAGGCCTACTGAGGGAGGGTAATAAGGAGCTCTAGAATAACTAGAGAGAGAAGACTGGGAATGGCTCCGTCTGTGCTACCATATTTTCTGAAGTACAAAGAAATCACTTTTAAATTTAAACATCATCAGTTTTTCCTCAAGATTTCCTGAAATAACGAGAAATTCACAGGAAATATGAGGGTCTGTATCTTTATACATGCAACTACACCTGCACGGAGCCCAGAAGACAGTAATGTTCCATATGAGCTCAGGGCCCTCCTGCACAGAGTATGTTGAAGCCTCTGAGGCGCTAATGTTTTGTAATGGGTTTGAATATGGCAAAGCTCAAAGAGAAAGCCAAATCTCAACAGTTAGAAATGCCAACTTGTAGCTATTAACTGCAAGTTTTGCTTTCCCTGTGTCGATACCTTCAAACTTAATAACATTTTGGGTCAGATTCTGTAGTTTCCAAGTATGCAAATACTACTAGAGATTTTTCAACAGTTATTTTCAACATTAAAGATGATATTTAGAAGATGAAGCCATTACACAAATTCCATAATGGTAATTAATTTCCTGTGTATCTAGGTAAATAAGTCAAGAATCTTCAAGAAAAAGTGTCTTTTGAATGAAATGTGTAAGCAGAAGTTAAAAGGGTGGGAGAGTGCTGCAGATTTTGCTCACAACTGTTATACTGCACCATCTCAGAACCCAAACTGAGGTTCAAAATATGTCTGCAGATTTTTCACCATTCTAATTCTAAAGCTACCTAGAACCAGAATGCTTTTTAAACAAAAAAGGGGGCCTCTGTCTACACCATAAAATAAGAAGGCATGAATCTGTCTTTATAACAGATTTTCAAACTGGATGAGTAGGTACTCTAGGGGAGTAGAAAAGAGTATAAAGGAAATGGTAAGTCTTCATTCTTGACTACTTATTTCTTTTCTTCCATTGAAGAAAGAGAGTTGAAAGAAGAGGGATCACTGGAGAATGTAACAGTCTCCTACCAGCTCACTTTGTATTTCAGTTAGTACGTTAGTGAGGATGAAGAAATGAGGAGAAGATGCATCTGGCTTCAAGAAAGGAAAATTTTACTGTAGTTTGTTTGCAGATCACTGTGTAATGTCTGCTTCCATCACAACTGACATCTTAAGTAGGAATATAAAAATATTTCCAAATATTATTTTCTCAGCATTATACGTACAATATGGTTTATTAATTAGTTACTAATTATAGTTTTCCTTGCCTAGAATGATCCAAATGCACATGAAAATTTTTTGAAAATAAATAGAGCATATGAAGTACTTAAAGATGAAGATCTACGGAAGAAGTATGATAAATATGGAGAAAAAGGTCTTGAAGATCAGCAGCAAGGAGGTCGTTATGAAAGCTGGCACTTTTATCGCTATGATTTTGGTGAGTTATGATATATGTTTGTGATTTGCTTAAATCCGTCACAAATGCAATATTCAGATCTGTAACAGATCTTTTTACACATTAATGACGCTGTTTTTCTTATTTATACAATAGAGATTATAGAGATTTATACAATTTATACAGTTAGAGATCAGTAAAGAGGTAGTAGAAAATGAAAAAATAACAGAATCATATCTAAAATGATCTTGAGACAAGTTATTTAATGCTTATCTCAACAAATTTTAGGTAGCCGTAGGGAAAGGCTGGGGTGAACCATTCTCAGAGCTGCTTTAACAGGAGTAAGCTAAAATAGGGAGCTGAGGAACATGGCTTGATTGATATGAAAGAAAAAGCTGAAATGAACCTCCACCATGGCAAAATTTTTTTCTGGTGTAGTTTGATTTAGTATGTCACAATCTCTAAAAAATTAATGTCTGTACAAATTGAAGCTGAATAAACCGGAGGTGCAACTATCACAGGAAAATATGGAAATTATCCTAGAACTTCTTCAGATAAAGAGATTTAAGAAATTATATCTGCCTGAAGTTGCACTGCTTGATTGAGAAATGATATCCTTGAATATCTGTTAACCAGCCATTTGGAGAGTATCTATAGCTGTATTTTTACGTTTTATATGTGTGTGTGTGTATATATATAAAAATACAGATATTTTTATATATGTATGGGTGAGTGTATGTATTATATTACATGATATGTAAATGGATAGTAATATAAAAAGTACCTTGGCACCTCTAGAAATTAATTTCTCTATTTATTTGCATGTAATCCTTGTATACCTCAGGTGAAATGGCATCTCACCATGTTAGGTACTGTAAAAGATCTGTAGCCATAGTAGCATAATATAATGATATCTAATAGTATTTTTGGTATCTCTGCACTGCCTTTCTTGAAGTAGTAGACTTTCTATAGTGATGTTATAGGTAGGACTGGTTAGCTTTTTAGAAAAAGCGGTCTTCCTTACCTTTATTCTGTCCACTTTATTCCACTGCGTTCACACCTTGGTTAGTGGGAAAGCTTGTGGCTGAAACACCTTTGTGATCTAAATAGTTTAGATAACCAGAGGCTGAGAGAAGTGAAAGCTTACAGACACTACATATAACACTCTCACTGAGAGCTGAAGCTTCTTGAATTTTAATCTGACAACCGGCTGATGTTATTTCTAATACTCTTGCCATAACACTGGTAGTTCAAGTTCTCTGCTCACTCAGTGGCTGGTCTACTAAAACACCAAAAGAACTGCTCTATTCTGATGGTGGCTTCTTGTAGCATGAGGGTGTGGGAGTTAGCAAGAGATTAAACTAAGTTTACTTATTACTAAGCAAATACAGCTTTGTTGTAAAAACTTATCTTTGCGAGCTTACTATTTAAGGGTACGGTCTTCTGTTTTCTGTCTTGTGAATAAGATGATAGTTTGTTTCTTCATTGTGAAGATGGCAAAAATAAAAAGCAATCGTTGGGTTTTTTAATAGGTATTTATGATGATGATCCTGAAATTATAACGTTGGACAGAGGAGAATTTGGTAAGTTTTAAATAAATAACTATTTGTTTGACCACAGGGCAACCCAAAGTAACAATTTTTACATTCTGAGCTGTATATCTATAGACTTCTATTACATATCTAGGCAAAAAAACTGTCAGAAAATCCTCAGATGAGAAAACAAAACCAAAAAAAAACCCCTTAACGCTTCCTGGTAAACGCTAGTTAGCAAACAGATCAATATCAATAAACAGTTTAGATTAAGTTTGAAAGATATTTTTAGAGATCTGTAAGAGGAAATTATTTGAATTAAAATTTTGTTTCTCTCAATTTATTATTACTACTTTTTCTATTAATTTTTTTCTGTGTAATCCAGTCTTGCACAGAGGTTCAAGACCAGAAGGTGATACCAGATACTAAAAACCACAGCTAAGCAAAACAAGGTCAGGAAAGATAATGCTTTCAGTGAGGATGTCATCCAGTTTTTTTTCTTTTAAAATTACAGCCAAGATGTTTATAACTAAAAGAGACTAGAGAGAAAAAATACTGGATTTTGTGTGGTTTTGTTTTTTTTTTTTTAAATCTGCATTTTGAGTACAGTTTCTTTTGCACGGACTAGAGCTACGTGCTGAACCAGTTTTGTAAACTTTTCTGATAGCAGAACCTCATGATGGTCTCGATGAGAACCTGGTCTTGCTTTGGTTAATTGATTTGCAGAATCTACACATTCCTTAGTTGTCTTGTTTGTGCGGATATTTTAATATAGGCAAATACAACTTACAAAATTCACTATAAAAATTATGTCCAAAAATGGAGAGTCTGAAAGCCATGTAATTCAAGCTGATAACCACTGTGTGTGTATATTTTGTTGCTGTTGTTTTCTTTTATAAGCAAGAGTATTTAAATATGTTTCCCTTGGCTTTTCTAGTAATTATATTAACTGGGATTTTTAAATTGCATTTTCACGTATTAGACAGGGACCCTACATAAAAAGATTGCCTAGTGGAACCCAGAAAATACATAAAGTGATATATGGAAATGGAAAGTTCTAGTAGGTAAAAGTCTTTTAGAACTTGTATTTTGTTTTTAAGGTAATGGGACATAACCTAGCTGAAATGTATGATAGTGTAATCTGTAGAGAGTATGTTTATTGTTAATTAATGGAACAGATGTTGAAAGTCAGGGTGCTGATATCCTCTGAAATATGACTTTTGTGCACTTGCCTAGAGCAGCGAGTATGTGCAAGTGAGGTGCAATCTTTATCCCATCTGAATTACTGTTACTGTGTCTGACATTAATACTTAATTCAGCTTACTTAATTTTGGGGATAACAATATAGTAAAAATGCACATTCTAGATATAACTACATTGTAGATGTGCATTACTTACAATTCTCTTCTCTCCATCTAGATGCTGCTGTTAACTCAGGAGAGCTGTGGTTTGTGAATTTTTATTCTCCTCGATGCTCCCACTGCCATGAGTTAGCACCTACGGTATGTATAACAAGCAAATTAACTCTGAAATTTCATTGGTTTTAACAGCATAAAACTTAATGAAGTGGATTTTTACACTGAAGCTGAAACCAAAGACAAGAATTTAAGATGCCAGGAATAAAACGTGCTGATTTTTCATTATATCTTTATAGGAAAATATCCTCCTTTTTTTTCCCCTTTTGTCTAGTGGAGAGAGTTTGCTAAGGAGATGGATGGAGTAATACGCATTGGAGCTGTCAACTGTGGAGATAATAGAATGCTTTGTCGAATTAAAGGGATTAACAGTTATCCCAGTCTGTATGTTTTCAAAACTGGAATGGTGAGTGATAAAATTTTAGAAGCATTTTTAGCAAGATTGAAATCTGGAAGAGTATTATTTCTCTAATACTTGTTCAATCGTTATATAAAGATCTTTCTTTTAATAAATTACTTCCTTTTAATAAATTACTTTTTCTCTTCCTTCACCTTGGTTGAATTAATTTAGGAAGTTAACTTCAAAAATAGATATGTGGCTTATACGGTGGTTTTTTGAACCATTTTACCATGCAACAAGCATTTCTGATTTGGGAAGATACTGTCGGCGGTGTGCTGTAGTAAAGCGACAAGTCTACTTAAACAGTTTCTCTTACAGTATTGTAATGGACTTTTCAAATACAAAGAATAGTCTGTGGTTTTGAGTCTAAAGAATATGACCACGTACCTAAAGAAACTTGGAAATTCCTTCCACGATATTTCCTCCATGCTAGCTGCATGACGTACATCATGCTTTATAGCAGTTTGTTAAGTAGTGGTGCCAGGGGTGGCATACAAATTGCACTTGAATAGTTGGGTACATTTTGACAAGGATAAGATTTGAGAGGTTGAACGCAGAGATTGTGCATATACTAAATGGACTGATGGAAGCAATTTTTATGTAAATAGAAATATAATCATTGGGAGTTGGTGTTTCTAAGGCTAAATTATCCTGGTGTTGCTGGACTAGGAAAGAAATTACATTACAAAATTTAAACAGAAGATAAATTTCAACCATTCCAATATGGGAGGGAGAGAACAATTAGAGCTAAGGTTTGGGGGGGGTTGGGGGCCCTGCAGTTGCATAAGCACTGTTATAAAAAAACAGTAGGGTTTGGGGGTGGCTTTTTCTTTTTCTTTTTTCTTTAGATTTTATAAACTTTGTTCTTTGTTTTCTGTAGCAACCAGTGAAATATTATGGAGACAGGTCAAAAGAGAGCTTAAAGAACTTCGCCATGCAATATGTTACAAGCACAGTCACTGAGTTATGGGCAGGTAATGTTCACTTATTTTGCTTGAGGTGTTCTTGAAATTGCTTTTACAATATAAAATATGGCAGAAACTAGGTCTACAACTGAATCTGTCAACTATTGCTAAGTGTTATTTTTAAGATAAAAACAGTTTACTGAATTGGCTGATATAAAACCTGGTTTCATAGTCAAGTTTAACTAGTCACAAACTGATGCAAATTGTTTCATTCTTAGGAAACTTTGTCAGTGCCATTGAAACTTCATTTGCTTCTGGTGTTGGTTGGCTGATCACCTTCTGTGCTGAACGTGGGGGTAGGTGTATTCAATATTTTTCAAATAGGGTAAACAAAAAAAACTTTTGATAGTGGCATAATCCCTTTTGCTTTTAATAAAAAGTTGCAAAACATCTTAGATGATCACAGTATTTTGACTGTGGGTCATTTAAGCTCAGTTTTAGAGGCAGTTTGACAAAAGGGACATTAATAGATTATGCTATTGTGCTTCTGCAATGTCACGTGAGTCATTAAAGCAGCGCTCAAGTGTGACCTCTCAGGAAGGGAACTGGCAGAACAGGCCTTTATTTTCAGTTTCCAGCTCAAGATCAAATGACAGATACTGCATAGGTGCATGCCAGCTTGTCATGATAGCTGAGTAGAAGAAAGGATGTACCTCCCCTTTAAACCACCAATACGCAAAAATTAGCTGAATATTTTCTCTGAAGAGGTTTGGACCTAGTAATTGGCTCTTACCACTGATGCCATGACAGTGTTTAGATTTACATTATTTTTTCTATCTGTTTGTCACTGCCTTTCTTGGGATCAGTATTGGATACAATATATGAGAAAGTTGCCTTCATTAGCTGGTAGAGCTAAGTAAATGTGCTACACCTTTGACAAACAAAGATTTCTTGGTTTTTATGAAGAGACCTTTGTTCTGTGAACTGAATAACCAGAGCTGCACTCTTGGATTTACATTTGTAAAAGGCTTGATTTCAAGTTGCAGTCCTTTTGTTAAGTTTTCAACTTTGGTCCAGTTAAAGTGAGATTGATGCATCTTCTTATTTCGGAAAAAAATCTGCATCAGAAGGTCAACTATTCAAACTCTGGATGGGTAGTTAGAGCATGTAATGTTTTTATTATAGTGAGTTATTATTTGAATCACAGAAAATTGATATTTCCATTGAAATCTCATTCCAAGATGGTATGTAGTTACCTCTTGTGGGTTCTTTTTAAACATTAAGATGAAATTTGAAAGGTCAGTCTTAGTATAGCAAATAATATATTAAAATTTTTAAAATGAGACGTCTGTGTTGATCCCTGAGCAAGGGAACATTATTCATGTTATTTTTAACGTAAGAGTAGACAACCATCAAGTGCTGATTACTAGATGTTACAACTTAGTCACTGAAATACCAGAAGAATAGTCAGGAAGCATGGCTCTTGAAATAGCATACCTTTGTAGGGAGGAAAGGGGTAATTCTAGGCAATAGTAGGTTTAGTGCATTAATAATTTGAAGTTTTATGTTTGTAAAGAAATCATTTTTATTTTGCAGATTGCTTGAGTTACCAAACACGCCTTAAGCTAGCTGGCATGTTGGTAAGCAGCATTTCACTTTGAAAGCATTACCTGTTATATTTAAAACAACAGAAGAGAAAGCATCAAGTTGTAGCTAAAACTCTCACGGAGTTTAGTGGAACCAAGATTTCACCCATTAATTTTCAAAGAGTGAAATATTTTGACTTAGTAGCTATTGGAATAACAATAAATTTTTAAATAATTTTCTAAAATATGAATGAGTATTAGCTAATGAATTACAGTGTCATTTCTTTCTATTTTCTAAATGTTGTATATATTTGCTTATGTTGAGATTTTCAAAATAATTTCTGAACCTGAAATTAAAAAATACTCTTTGTTTTTGTTTTTGTTTTGTGGTGTGTGTTTTTTGTTTTTTTGTTACAGGAAGGTCTTGTTAATGTAGGCTGGATGGACTGTGGCACCCAGGGTGAGCTTTGTGATAATTTAGATATCTCATCTAGTACTACAGCATACTTTCCACCTGGAGCCACCATAAATAACAAAGAGAAAGGAGGTGTTTTGGTACGAATGTTTCTCAACCATTCTGTATCTAGATAAAATAAAGTGATGACAGTGACAAATGAATGTATAAATAATTTCCAGATTGATCATGTGCAACTGAAAAGATGCTTTTTTCTTCTTTCTTCTAAGCTTATACGCCCTGGTATGAGTTTATATGCCTCCTGGCTTCTAAGGCAGGGATCCCTGGAGGTGGTCCCCAGTTTGCTGGTATGCTGGGAGAGTGAGCAGGTGCACACTGCAGTAGCAGCAGCATGTAGTACTGCCTAGCCACCTCCTCGGGAGCCTCCCTGAGCAGCTGTGGGAATCCAGGGGTGGGATGTGCTCTGTGACAGGCCCAAGAGCTAGTTCTAAAGCTGCTACCCAGCTACCCTGGGCAAGCTTTGGGAGTCTCTTCTAAGTAACAAGTGATAGGACAAGAGGAAATGGCCTCAAGTTGTGCCAGGGGAGGCTTAGATTGGTTATTAGGAAAAATTTCTTCACCAAAAGGGTTATTAAGCATTGGAACAGGCTGCCCAGGGAAGTGGTTGACTCACCATCCCTGGAGGTATTTAAAAGATGCGTATATGTCGTGCTGAGGGACATGGTTTAGTGGTGGATTTGGCAGTGTTAGGCTAACGGTTGGACTTGATGATCTTAAAGGTCTTTTCCAACCTAAATTATTCTATGATTTGCCATGTGCCCCCAGTTTTTATTCCAGAAAGAATATGCCCCAGCTATCACAAGTTAGAGAAATGCTGCTGTGAAGGGAGTACTGACATGTGTGATAAAAGTACTCCTACGATGTCTGTCGGTACGGATTATGCTGTTTGGCTCTATTCTAATATTGCAACCTCCTCCTACATTTGTATGGGAGACATTTCTCAGTTTGAAGCACGGCTTGTTCCTTTATTGTCACTACTGTTACCTTTAAAAGGAGGAAATTAATTTGTAACCTACCTACTTTCGACCTTGTAGCTTACCAACTCTGAGTTACTGATTCATATAACTTCCTAAATTTTAAAAATTACTGAAACTTAAATATCTGTACAGTGGAGTTAAGGAAGGCTGTAAGACTAGATTGGAGATCTTGTAAACTTGATTGTAAAATTTGGCTTGAAATTTGAATTTGAGACTTCTAGCCCCTGTTTTGACAAAATATGATGTCTTTAATATTGTAGGAAAACAAACTAAAATGCATTATTCTGAGATTGATGTTTTTGAAATTACATGTACTAAAAAGAAGTTGATCAAATAACATACATACTCTTCAGTTGATGGAAAGGAACAAATCAGAATATTTTCCCTGACACTTTGACTACTAACCATCAACAATCAGTTGTATATTTTTGTATATGTTGTATATGTTTGTAATTCCTTATAATAAACACAGCTAACTTTCCTTCCTAGTTTCTTAACTCCTTGGATGCCAGAGAAATATATCAGGAAGTAATGCAGCATCTGCCAGACTTTGAAATTATCTCTGCAGCATCATTAGAGGTAAATTTTAAAAAATTTTAAGACTTCTTTAAATAATGTATTTTTATATTTTTTTATCATTACGTTTTACATTTTTTCAAATCCTGTTGACACAGCAACCTAGTATTTATTTAACTGAAAATTATTTTTTTTTTTCCTCTGTAGCCAGAATTGTTTAATGTTGTTTGTCTGTGTTTACTTTTGTTTAGCAAAACAACTAAAGTAAGGGGTGGGGGTGTATTTAATAGGAAGATAGAAAACAACAGAAATTGCCAGTGCAGCTTACTCTGCAACTGTAACTTTGTAGTTAATTTTTACATCAACTACACTTGTAGAGAATTTAATTTTAAATGTATTTTGTCAGTAATGCAAAAAAGAAAAAAGACCTTATCATGGATTAACAAGTAATATATGAACAGAAAATAGAAGTCATAAAAGTTACTCATCTCTTGGAGAGAAAAAAAGACGAAACCTCTTTTCACACCTGTAGTAGCACTTAGCAGCTTGATCTACAATAGGAAATGCACATGGAAACAAAAAGTATAGAGGGTGTTGTGGTTTGAGCCCAGAGGGCAACTGACCACCACGCAGCCATTCACTCACCCCTTCCCCTCCCAGTGGTGGGAAGGAGAAAAATGAATCAAAAAGCTCCAGAATGGAGACAAGGACAGGGACGGATTGCTCACCCATTAAGTCACAGGCAAAAGACAGACTTATTAGGGGAAGAAAAAGAGCATCATATTAATTCACACACTAACAAAACCACTTAACAGACAGAATGGAACAGTGAGAAGTGTTACCATATCTTAAAAACACCTCGCCCCACCCCTCCCTTCTTCCCCGGGCTCAGTTTTGTTCCCGATATCTCTACCTCCTTCCTCAGTGACGCAGGGGCAGGGGATGGACGGTGCTGTCAGTCCTGCCACTTCTTCCTTCAGGGTTGGGGGGAAGCACTCCTCTGCATTCTTCCCTCTGCTCCACGTGGCATGCCTCTCACGGGAAATAGTCCTCCACAAACTCTCTCCATTGTGAGTCCTCCCCGTGGGTGCATTCTTCTCAAGATGCTCTGGCATGGGTCACCTCCATGTGTTGCAGTCCTCCCAGCACTGAGCTACAACAGTGGGGGCTGCTGCTTCACATAGTCCTGCGGGTGTCTGCTCCACCGTCGACCTCCATGAGTGGCAGGGGGGGTGGCCCTGATGTCTCACCATGGGATACAGGGGGGTGCTCTGGTCTGGCACACCTGCCCCCTTCCTCCTCCTTCCTTCCACTGACCTCAGTGTTCGCATAGGTGTCCTTCTTATAACTTGTCCTCAAAGTTCCCCACCCTCTCTCAGGTTCCCCTTCTTAAATATGTTATCACAGAGGTGCAGCCAGTGTCACTAATTGGCTCGGCCTTAGCCAGAGGTGGGTCTGACTTGGAGTCGGGGGAGCTTTCAAGAAGCTTCTCACAGGGGACCACCGCTGTAGCCCCCTCCCCTGCTACCAAAAACCCTGCCACACAAACCCAGCACAAGGGTAGCGAGTAGCCAGCTTGTTTTCAGGCTTTTTCCTGCTTATGATGCTGTAAAAGGAAGTTTAGTGGAAGGACTACATGAAAGAATTTATTGAGTGGAGGAGGTCACTCAGAGATCAGATGAATAACTGGGTATTTGCCCTTATAAAATGAATTTACAAGTTGGTATAAGTTGGGAATAATTTTTTTTTTGTCTGTGTTTTTGTTGTGGTTTTGTTTTCCATTCATTTAAAGGACCGTCTGGCTCATCACCGATGGCTGCTTTTCTTCCAGTTTGGGGAGAGCGATAAATCAAATGTAGAGGAATTTAAGAAACTTAAATTTTTGCTTAAAGATGAACATATTCAGGTAAGACTGCTCACTCATCATGTTAAATACCATTTACATTCAGAAAACAAGTCTTTTTTCATTAATATTAGTTGTTATGTCACCTCTGGTACTGGAAGAGATATACTATCATGTGGTAGATCTGTAGTAAAGCTTTTAATTTCAAGCAAGCAGTGAAGTTTCTCCATACAGTTTGAATAATTTAAAAGTAGTTAGGAAAGATCTTTTAAATCTGCTCTCTCATGGAAAATGTTGCAGATCCCATTCAGGTAACAATTAAAAGTTAACACTTCAACACCAAATTGATATATGTGAAACTGTGTTTGAATTATTCCCAAAACCCTATCATTATCTTTGAAAATTTTCTTAATAAAAAGAAAACAAATTCAAACTTTGTACTAAAGACATATGGATTGTGTTATTCTATAAGGTATTTGCTTGACTAGAATAATTTTAATGTCACATTTAGGTGTGTCTTTGTTCCTTGCTCTTTTATTTGGACGGGGGGAAAAAAGAGTATTCTTCAAGGTTTTATTCCCAGTTTTGACCTTTAAATTAAAAATCAGCAAGCAACCTAATATAGCTGTGCTAGTAGTTTTCCTCAAACAGCATAGTTTGTCTTAAGATCTCTGTTGTTTATAAAAAGGCTACTACTCCATATATTTACTTTTATTTCCGAACCCTTAATGCCTTTCAAAATATTTTAATCTATATAAATTAGGATGCCTTAATTAAAATGGCACTGTCTGTTAAATAGGTTGGCAAGTTTGACTGTCTTTCTTCACCAACCATCTGCAGTAAACTATATGTCTATCAGCCTTGTTTAGCCGTCTTCAAAGGAAAAGGAACTGGAGATTATGAAATTCATCATGGTAAGGGAAACTTTGGCAAGTTTAAATCATTACATAATCACTTTGAGATGACACTGTCTTCGGCAAACTGCATTTGTTTTCCCAAAGAACAGTTTTATAGTTTTAATATTTGCTATCTTTTCTCTGACCTTACTGTAGCCTTGCACAAACTTACTTCGGTTTGTTTTCTTTTTTCCTGGGTGACCAGTGATCAGATGCCAAGAGATGTATTTTTGTCTTTACTATCCTGTCTATTTCAACATCATTTACATAATTACATACAAATGAAATCTCTGAAGCTGATCAGGACAGTGTCTGGTTTGGGTGGGATAACCAAAGAATGCTGTAAGACACGCCCTTCATAGAGGCTTAACCTGCTAGTTATACAGTGCTGCTAACTTGAGAAACTTGGATTTGATTTCATGTGTCACTGCACTAAAATTAATTCCATGTTTGGTGACTTCCATCCAAGAAAATCTATACTGAGACATTTACCTCGCTTTCACTTCCAAAGTAGCAATTTCCTTCCAGGAAAGGTTGGAACTGTACTGCTGTGTACCAGTGAAAGGATTCAAAAATGCTGGTTGAAGAAGAATGGAGCCTGAAGCAAAACTGTAGCTTGCAGCAATAGGTGTAGCTTCATCCAGAATGCAGCACAAGGCAATTATGCAAGATGAAGTTCTCATTTCTCAGCTTCTGAATTATTAGAAACAGCTTGCCAGATTTAAGTCAAAACCTCAGTACTGTAACAAAGGAGAAAGGAGAAAAGTTTTCTCCTACTTAAAAAAGATTAGTCGTATCTAAGGGGGAAAGGTGATCCCATACATCTAATGATTGCTGCTGGGAAAAGCCTTCTGTACTCTTTGCAATTTTGACTCCTGGAGATAGGCCAAGAAAGGGTCATATACATAGAGCATTTTTAGATCTTTTTGTAATGGCATAGATTACAAATAGTGTAAGAGAAATACATTGGACTACAGTACGTACATTCTTTTCTGAATGCTTTGTTTTACTATTTACAAAATAGATGGCATCTAGAACATTTGCCAAGTTATCTTGCTCCAGTATTTATAACAATATAATACTCAGAAGAATCAGGCTTTTTTACAGGCTGTGTTGAAGGGCTTCAACAGTTTAAAATCTAAGAACAGTAATAAATCTTGTCATTGTCATTGTGCAGTGAGTTCAGATTTAATTAGCCTGAAGTTCTTGGTTCATTTCAAGACACAAGCGCTTGTTTCTGCTGAAAAATATGTACGTGAAGGGTATGAAGAGACATGATCTTTGCTCACTGGAGCTGTGTCAGCAGGAAGTTCAGTTACATCTAAATAGCTGTGATTCATCAGTATCACTTATTTTGCTTGAAGTCTTCACTGTGTCAATAGCTTTGCCAAGGCAAGTGTATCTAGAATGGTAACTTTAATTCCAACAAATACTAGTAAGATGGTAAAACAGCCAATAGTCCAGTCACAAAAAAAAAGTCATTTTGTTTGACAAAAACATATTTTGTCTTGAATAAAATATTTATTTGGCTAATATTGGGTAAATATCCAGTTTAATATTTAGCCAAATATCAACAACCTAGAGTGTGTCTTACCTGTGCAGGTTTGGACAGTTTAACATTGCCTTCCTGAGAAAAAGCAAGACAATACTTGTTTAATTTATTTAAGCAGGCCATGTCTAAAGATCAGTCAAGGGAACTGAAGGACTCCTGTTGCTATCACCAAGTTTTTTAATGAGATCTCTCATAGGGAAAAATAAAGATTCTTTTCTACTTTGTTCTTTGAAGGAAAGAAGATCTTATATGACATTGTTGCATTTGCCAAAGAAAGTGTCAACTCTCATGTTATTACACTGGGACCTCAGAATTTTCCTGACAAAGAGAAGGAACCATGGCTTGTGGATTTCTTTGCACCGGTAAATATTTAATAGCTACATTTCCCTTCTTCTAAAATCTGTTATGTAATTATGTAGCAAAATACTAGCAGTATCTTGAAGGTGTCCCTCAGCATCATGGGATGGTAGTGTAATTTCTCATTCCTTGGCAGCACTAATTCCTAGATTGTGTGGAGCTTGTATTTAGTGGAGTCTGTTGTCACAGCAGCATATTATTCATCTCAAACAGCTTAGTTCTCATGAGAGACAACTGTGGAGAAAGCAATTGCACTTAACTTGCATTTTGTTTTCTAGTGGTGTCCTCCTTGTCGAGCTTTGTTACCGGAGCTGAGAAAAGCATCAAAACATCTTTATGGCCAGCTTAAATTTGGAACACTAGACTGTACTGTCCATGAAGGACTTTGCAACATGGTAAGCTGCAGGAACTAAAAAATAAATAATCCTTTCAAAGAATATTATTTTCTTCTGGTAGGGTGATGGGGCAGATAATGCTTGTTCTTTAATACTACTTTCTTAAAGTGTAGTACACCTAACAGGACACTTGTTTCATAATTTTTTTCAAAGGAGCAAGCTATGTAACCACTACAGATAACATATCAATGCAAAATACAGGTCACACTTTGCTCTGATTTCATAGTGTTATTGGAAGACTCAGGAAGTGTCAGAATTTAATAATTCCTGGGTTTTTTAAGAGAAAAAAAGAATTTAAGCAGACCCAGAAAGTTTGGTTTTTCCCGTGTGTCTATAGATACATGCATTCTTTTTGTTCTTCACACAGGAGGATAAAAATCAGTAAAACATTTAAAAGTAGAAGTTTATATTGAAATACAACACTTGTTGAAGATGTCTGAAAAACCACTTCTAATTCACCCTGACTTTGCTTTTTGTGTTGTAGTGCTTAAGTGTAGAATCAATTTCAAATTTAAAGTTTATTACTTAACAGTTTACACCTGTTAAAGATACAGTAATTGAATGAAATTATTTTTTTTAAATCTTGATCAATTTTCCGTGTTTAAATTTGCTTAACTTTTGCTCCACTGAATTTATTGTGGTAGAAACTATTACTTTTTCTGAATTCCAGAAAATACTACATTTTGACAGGTTTCCTGCAACTGCACATTGTATTGTTCACAAGAGGTTTTTATGGTAGAATGTTTGTATTTATCTTTAAAATGTGAATGTCTTAAAACACATGAAAAATGAGCAAATAAGGACAAGCTTTTTACAGTTTTATTTAGATGTGTTTACACACTGAAGACATCAAATCATGGAAGCATCTGTGCTCAATAGTAAACAATACAGTTGTTCATACAGTACAGGTGTTTCTACCTGAAGACTAGGAATAGCTTTAAAGTTAAGGCTTAGAAAGCCTGTGGAGTAATTCCTGTATTTGTAGAACACGGCAAAAGAGCTACTGTCTGTTTTTTTTTAATTCAGAACAAACCATGTCATCTCTGAATACAGGTGACACCTTTTCTGTACTGATTTGTAGTGGTTTCAAACTCCCATCTGCATGCAAGTCTGAGAAGTTGTACTGTACAAACTAATACCAATGGCAGTTAAAGGAAGGTACAAGAAACCTAATCATTCCTTGCAATTTCTTACTGTTTTGTTAGCATAACATTCGAGCTTATCCAACAACAGTTGTGTTCAATCAGTCTGATGTTCATGAATATGAAGGACATCACTCTGCTGAGCAGATCCTGGAGTTTATAGAGGTATGTAAATTATAATCCTTGTTGCAGTCATGCTCTGTATGCAGCTCATTCACAGATGTGTTCTTTAGTTGGAAGACTTTAAGATTTTTTTTTTTAATTAAATAGACTAGTAAGATAAAAAGTGAAAAAACCTTGGGCAAGAAAAGTGATACAGCAACTGTCAGTCTGGGATGTGACACCTAATGAATTCTCTGAGATCATTAGCAGAAAACTGACAGTCCCTTTCAATCTGCAAAGTAATAGTAATGTTTTCTATCTCAAGAGAGAGGATATAGGAATTAAAAGTATGGAGGGCTGTGATACTAAGGTGAAAACGCCTCATGTCACACTTTGATGTAGGAGGAAGTTCACATTTTTGTCGATTATCTTGCTGCTCTCCACACAGCCTTCTTAGCTGTTTCTTGAACTTCCATAACTCGCGGAACTGTGTATCACTGGTACTCTTCATTGTTGCTGCCAGAGTTCTGGCACCCATCTTCCCTCCAGCATTCAGGTTCTCTCACTGCTACATCTGCAGGCTATTTTCCACTTTTGAAAAGACTGTTCATTCTCTCCGGGTAGCCCAGGAAAAGCAGGTTTGAGAGCACATGTGCAGGAACAGGTGGAGATCAGTCTTTTTCAGTTGATATTCAGAGGCCCCTAGTGCACCACATGTATTCTTCTGCATCCCAGCCTAAATAGCATGGTTGAGTCTCATAATGCTTGTCCTGGCCAGGTAAGCTGAATTTCTTGCCTTTTGCCTCCCTTTATGGAGAAGAGGCAGAAAACCTCCCTTTCACAGCCTGGCTGTATTTTTTTTTTTTTAATAGCTTTTCTCAGCAAATCAGGCATATGATTGTTAAGTTGAAGGATGACTTTTGATGCTTCCATGCCTTTCAGTGGTGTGGAGTCTTCCCTATCACAGCAGCAAGCAAATTTCACTAAAAGAGGGACATTCTCGGAATTTGGTACAGTCTGTTTGTATGTGATGACACTAGCTGTGGGATAACTTAATGTTGCAAAGTACCTGTCTATAAACTATCTTTACTTTAGGATCTTAGGAATCCATCAGTGGTTTCCCTAACACCAGAGACATTTGTTGAATTAGTTCAGAGACGAAAACGAGAGGAAATCTGGATGGTTGACTTCTACGCTCCATGGTGTGGACCTTGTCAGGCTTTAATGCCAGAATGGAAAAAAATGGCCAGGGTAAGTTACATTCAAACATGACACTTTTCTGCTTTTGTGTCCTCTTCTGTGGAATTATTGAGATGGTACAACTGCTATCTTAGAGATTTATCAGCTGAGAAAATCTAGTGATTTAATATTGTGGACAAAACAGGGAATTCCTACCTGACAGTTTTATAGTGTTTCAAATACAAAGTTTTTGTTTTTCTTTTTTTTTTTTTAAAGGTTTGGTACATTGATACTGTAATCCAGTTTTTGCTGTTGATACAAATGTGTTTTCCAAGATCTAAGAAACTTTAGAGTAACTAACTTTCCTTGATGCTTAGTGCTTTATATAGACAACAGCTCTGCATTTGTTTAAAACAAGATATGAAAAAAAATTTATCCATAAATTACATAAGGATTGGTTGAAATAACATTACTTTATTCTCAGTATTCTTTATGATCATTAGTCATCTTTAAGATAGTATTTAGACCTTGGTGAAACCTCTGACTTGAATTTCAGATTAAAGGAATTCAGTGTTATCCATCTGAATTATTTCTTATATTAGGAAGATTTTTTTCTGAGATCTTTTCTTCACTGAAAGTAAATAAATGTTAAATACCATACACTCTAAGGCTGATTGTCAGTTAGCTTAATTACACATACTTCAATATGAAATTGTTGGGATTGGGGTGGGTGTTTTTATTTTGCAAGGCCATTACAGCATTCTCTCATTTATAAAGCTAATATTACTTTACTGACAGCCATATGGGTTTTCCTGGACATGTTTCCAGGAATTTGAACTAGAAACTTTGGGCCAAAAAACCCAGGGCTTTGGAAACAAGTCCATGATTTTCAAACATTTAGAACTCAGCTAGACTAGGAGTTCTAGCTAGGATTCTATATTCTGGTCAAACGTCTGTGAAGTATTAGTAGCTCCACAGTACATGTTCAGTAATGGTCAGCTTCCCTGCCAATGCCAGGTGGTTTGGGCCTCTGCAGCAAACACAGTGTGTTCCAGACGCAGGCCAACTGTGCAACCGATAGCACATCTGCCTGTACCAGAACCTGTTGCAATTACTGAGCCTATGGTATGAAACAGGATAATATGGTAGTCTGTATACTAAATAATCACACTCATGTACCTTTGAGGCAAGGTAGGTGCCTCATGAGCCATGTGTGTGCAGCTTATACTAAAATATATGTGCATGATGGGAGTGCACGTGGGTGGCTGGCTCCCATTAGATACCAGTGACCCATTTACAGGAAAGAAGAAAGCCTTGGGAAATCTTGGTTTGTTTCGTTGGGTTTTTTTCCCCTAAGTGATTAAGACTTAAATTCTGAAGTATTACTGAAATTGTAGTAATGTTAATTAGCATCTTTGATCATAGGTTTTCTTGGTTTTTTCAGATGTTAAATGGATTAATCAGTGTAGGCAGCGTGGATTGTCAAAAATACTATTCTTTCTGTCACCAAGAAAATGTTCGGGGATATCCTGAAATAAGACTCTTTCCTCAAAAATCAAACACAGCTCATCAGTATTTGTAAGTAGCTTACTTCAGTTTAGGAAACATTAGATGATGTGGAACAAGATGAATACACATTTTTCTGTTGTCTAGAAAAGGTTCATCACAGCTATTAAAATAGGCTGTTGCAATATTACTGTCCTAGATGTCATTGACTTTGTTACTTCAAACTAGTGTCATTTTAGTTTGCCATTGCATTTCAGTAATTCGAAGTGAGACTGCCTTAGGAATCTTAATTTTTATGTCATCTTCTTTTTTGCCAGTTTTCTAACTTTAATTGCCTGTTAAGGTAGATGATTTAAATCATATAATATAAAAATACTATGAGGCCTAATTGAATGCAGCTTTATCTTTAGAGAATAGTGACGATCATCCTCCCTGCCAACAGTCTGTTAGCACCATTGCAAAAATTGTCCATTGTATATCTAGTCATCCCATTCATTGTATCATTAGTGTGGAAATATTAATCATTAACAAAACAAAAAAATTCTATGGGAAATAAAATCTGGCCAAAACCAAACAGCCTGTCCTCTCCATTTCACAGTACTGTTTGAAGATTCAGGGATTTCAGGAAGCACACGCATATTTAAAGATAGGTAACAATCTGAAACAGCAGATCTGTTGCTTCATTATTTTACAAATTGGAAAGTTCTATTAAATGCTGGCAGATAATAAATTGTAATTACTCTTCATCATAGTGTGTAATAGCAGACTTCAGTAGTTTTCATCATTGGACTGCTTGCTTTTATTCAGTTCTTCTAGATAAAGTTTCTCTTAAAAGTGGGCTTTTTTCCCTTGTTGAAAACAAGTAAGTTAGTGAATATGACTGTTAAGTGCCAAATTCCTAATCATGAATCAGCTATCTCCTGCAAAAATATGGAAATCTGTCTTAAAATAGAGATCACCAAAAACTGTCAAGTCAGATTTTGACCAGGTAACTGTACTGAAAAATATTTTGTTACAAAGTTGTAAATTAATGGATATGAATCCTGAATTAATCTTTTTTCCTAACCTGTCTCTGGAATTTCAAAACTAAGCTATGTCCTGAAAGTCCAAATAATAAATCCTTAGCCAAGTAACCAGTTTGTCTGGCTTTTCTACTGTCAAATTGAGGGAAATGTATATAATTGTTTTATTGTAATGAATGAACATCAACTAGAAAATATATTAAGATATTTCAATTTAATTCTCATGTTTCTTAGAGCCTGCAATTTTATCTGGAGTCATTACCAAAGATCCTTCATTCAAAATAGTTCTAGCTATCAAAGTTTATGTGCTCCAAACCAAGTTTCTTACTCTCATGACATAAAATTTTATTTTCTTTTCTTCTCTTCATCTTCTAGTCCTTAATTCTGTATCTTTGGACTGTATTAATGAGACATTTATTCGGATTTGAAAGCGAGCTAGAACTATATCTTAAAACATATGCATTTAAGTTCATTATTTCACCATCTCCACTCTACAGGGTTTTTTCAAATGTAAATCAAACTACTGTGCAACTAGACTTTTGTTTTCAATATTTTTACAGTAGCTACAATGGATGGCACAGAGATTCCTATTCACTGAGAGGCTGGGGATTGGGGTAAGTTACTTCATTAAACTTTGTTCACAAGCTACTTAGAGAATTTGCTTGCTTGGAAAAAATAATACTTAAATGCTACGTAAATCAAGAATTAGAAACACTCAGGTATATGTATTGCTTAATTTAATATCTTAAATTTTCCACATCTTCTAACTCAAGCTTTTAAAATGTGGAGAAATAGCATAATCCTTACTGTCCAGCCATTTTCTGAAGACCATATTATGATTTTGTCTACCACTTTAAAAAAGGGATTGTCTTATAGTACAAAGTGTAGAGTAGGGATTTCCAGATTACTAATACTCTTAACTTCAGAAATTTTTCTTGTGCTTAAAGGGAATTTGGATATGCTTAAAGTTTTGAATGGGTTATGACTGTTCTTCCTTTCCACAGATATCTACCACAAGTGTCTGTAGACCTGACTCCTCAGAGTTTCACAGAAAAAGTTCTGAATGGAAAAGATCACTGGGTCATTGATTTTTATGCTCCTTGGTGTGGGCCTTGCCAAAATTTTGCTCCTGAGTTTGAGATCCTTGCAAGGGTAGGTTTTTAACTATATTAGTGGATTGTTATACTGTAACAGTTAACATATAATTCATCAGCACTTTATTTTTTAGCAATCATCCAAAAATCACATACCCCAAATAAGCCTCTTTCTCATAGAAAGTCCACACTTCTAGAGCCAACATGCCAGTGGGTATTGTCTCTTGCACACACACGCCCCCTCTTGAGACAGATTTCAGCTTATGATGGGGTCACCTTTGGAACTGTGACATGCCTTGCCCTGAATTCACGTAGAAGTACTCTGCTGCAGAGTGACTTCTGATACAAGTCTGAGAAGCAAGCAAGCAAGCAACTACTCTGAGAAATTGAAAAGATCTGAGCAACACTTTTTGTTTACTTTTAGCTGCACTGCTGGCTTATTCAGGTTATTTGCTTACAGTCACCCATGGAACTGTGACGTTTGTTTCTAATAAACATTTCTTTTTAGATGGTTAAAGGAAAAGTAAAAGCTGGAAAAGTGGACTGTCAGGCATATGCTCAGACCTGTCAAACTGCTGATATCAGAGCCTACCCTACTGTTAAGTTTTACCCCTACCAAGGAACAAAGGTAAAGTGTCTCCTTTTGTGTATGCTGGTGAGCAGCCACTGTTAGTAGATGTATTTCATTTCACATCAAGATATAAGAGACTATTTCTGTAATATATTAAAGTGCATTATTTAGATATTTTGAAGATACAGTAATAATCAATTTCAGTAATACTTCAGATAGGACAGTAATACAGTAATAATGCGTTATTGAAAAATAATAAATTGTAAATTAATAGAACAGTAACTAAAATGTGGGCTTAACCAGAACCAGGGTTTAATTTTGCAGGGGGGTCTCATGACAGAGTGTTTTTCAACCTTTACCAATTCCATCACCAGCTACCAGAAGCAGGCAAAGTCTCTCTATAAAAGAAATATGGACAATTTCATTTTGGCTAAGGAGAAATATTCTTTCAATATAACCATAGCATTTCATTATGATTCTGACTTAAGAAAATTGATAAAAAATGTTTAGTTGTGTTCTGTCTCAAAAACAAACCTTATCAAACACTTCAGTTATCAATGTGACTGAGATCAACATTTCCTACTAACAGATTAGTAGTAATGAATGAAAAAATTGAAAAGCATCCATGTAGTTCTAGGAAATTGCCATTATTTGTGTAAAACTATTAAATTTCAAGAATATTATAGGCATCTTTTAATGTATTACTGTGAAAAGAAAGTACTCAATGCATTCTGATACTCAAGCCAATTCTTTTAATTGTACTTTCCTTTTCTTTTTTTAACTGAATCTCTTATGGGAAGTTCTAGAAACCCTTCCTCGCATAATCCCATCAAATTCAATGAGACCTCTGTGGTAAAGAGTAATGGCTTTTCAGATCTCAAAAGTTGCAACCCACACTGACAGATTTCATGAACACAGATTACAAAGTGGCAGACTTTGTAATGGCTGTCTACATTAAATACTTAGCTGAATAAATGTGAGAAAATTATAACTATTTCAGGTTTCTCTAAGGATCAAGACAAAATTTGTGTAGTTTTGAAAACTAGCAGCTGAGTGGTTCCTACTATAAAGACAGTTAGCATTGATTAAACAGAGACAAAAAATATATCTATGAATCATAAATCAACCTACCTGAGCCATTGTCTTCCTCCCTGCATTCCTCTTGAATTTTATCTGAAAGCAGATTTTTCTGTTCAGTGTAGAGCATGGGTAATGTTACACAATTTTTAATTTTTTTCTTTTTTTAAGAAAAATGTTCTTGGGGAATATATAGACAGCAGAGACGCAAAAGGTATTGCTGACCTTTTGAACGAAAAATTAGAAGCAATTCAAAATAAAGGAAAAAGAAAAAAATCTAGAAATAAGGTAAGAATACTTATTGTTGGGTCTTTTGCAAAAGACTCACATCATTGTAAAGAACAGCTGTTTAAAATTACATTAGCATTTGCTCTTTGTCCGTGAAGTATTAAATGCCATATCTTCAAATAGTACAACGTACATTTTAATTCCAGTCTTGTTCTGCTTACTATTATTTGTTCAAATTTGGTTTTCCGTATCCACTGATGTAGCAGAGAATACTGAAGTTGCAACATCTGTTATGGCAAGACTTGGCAGAACTTATAGATATCTGTGGGACAGCTGTGTTAAAGATAGATGGTTGAGAGGCACTGTATCCTAAGTGTAAGCCTTAGACTAGGTTTAGCAAGCAGGCACCAAATTACAGAGGCCAATTAGTGCAAGACTGGAATTGATGTTGTAAATCAAAAGATAACACACAGTTATTAAGAAATACCCTGAATTTTATTTAAGAAACATTTGCCCAGTTGAAATAATAAGCACTACAGAGAAATCTAAAATCACAGGGGAAAAAAGCCCCCAATAATCTCATTTTTTTTCATTTGTACTTTGAGAGTAACTTAATTGTTTATTTTCTTGTCACTAGGATGAACTCTGAGTGGCACTGGAGGTAGATAAGATTGCAAATATTCTGAAGCTGTGAATGTAGAAGACACCATGAGGAAAATACAAGGCTGATTACATTCATGGCAGGATAAAAGAGATTAAAACTAGTTTGAGTTCACAGGCATACGTGACTCTGAATTCTGTTAAACAGTGGGGAGATTGAAAGCGTGTTGGTGGAGGCATTCAATGTTTCTGCAAATGAATTATGCATGTCCCTCTTCTGATATACCAACTACAAACATTAGAGTTGACCAGAAATGTGGACTGTATCACTTTTGCCTACCCGTTTACTAGTTCCTTATGTTTTCTGTCTCTCTTCAAACATTTTTTGAATGTGGCACTCAGCCTGTGGCTGAATATGCACTCAAACCACTCTGCAATGCAGAAACACAGTGAGGGATTGTCTATTTGAAAGACAAACAGTTTTACCTGATGAATATTCTGCTTTGGGGTTGCATTATTGTCTAGTCAATTGTTAAGAATTAAAATCAAGAACTGGCAGCAGGATAGATTTATTGAATTACATTGCTCCTGCCCTTGAGTAGATCGTCTTGTGGCACTGGTGGTGGTGCCTGGATGAACAGAACTTTCAAGAGCTTTAGTGGTTTGGATTGAGTTTTCTTTTATTTTTTAAATAAGAAAAAAAATCAAGGACTTCAGACCCAGTGTTTCATTGACTTTCAAAATTTTAAGTTATGCCATAGAAGCATCTGCTTAAGTTATTAGGTCATAACTTTATTGTCTTTTTAAATATGAATGTATTCTGTGGACATATTTAATCTCTTTTGCTATTACCACTTTTCCTTTCTCTGCAGACATGTTTTGGAGGTTTTGTTTTTTATATAATCTTTAGGCAAGCAGGATAGCAAGTGCCTTTTAATTTAATAATGAACACTGTACATTGCAATGTCTCCTCATTCATCGTCATAGAATTTCCACTCTTTAGGGTAATATTTTTTCATAGCTTCTCAATAGACAACAAAATGTCTGGGGTTCAAAATTGAAATGTTTCACGTTTTCAATAAAATGCTGCTGAGAACTTGTCAGATGGACTTTTCTCCCTGCTCTCCATGTATTTAGATTTGGCATGACTAGTCACTGTAGTGTGAGTATTATGAATTTGTAAATATGTTATCTACAAGTAATTTATTTTATAAAGCAGGTAGCAAGAAATAAAAGGAAGATATTCTAGTGACTTTGAGACATCCAAATGCTTCTTCCCCTGTGTTCAGGGTTGTGTCTATTGCTTTGTGGTTTTGCAGTGTAGTAATCTGAGAAAGAAGAGAATGTATTGCATCTTTTTTAATAAAACAGACCTTTCCACATCCAAATCAAACTTAAAATTCAATGACAATCAAAAATGAAAATTTTGGTATTTTATAACATTAATACAGACTGTTTTGGTCAGTTCTGCATGTATGTTTATAACTTCAGTTCCCACTTCCTACCTTCTTGCTGGAGAATGAGGTCATGGTTACATACTCTACGATCCTGCTGTTAATAATTAATAAAAATAACCTAGCATAGGTATTTGTACAGTTTCTTTATTCCTGTGAATGTACAGTTTTCCTCTTATTTCTGATAACAGAACAGACTAGTAGGATAAAGTGCTTCACAGCCATCTAAGAGCATGGTAACAACCTTCAGGCTTTACTATGGCTCTAATCATACTTTAGCTTTTTGTAAAAAGTTACTTTATCACTTACTTTTGGTTTAGTCACTTGAAGTATATAGGTAACTACTATGAAAAGACAACACTGCTCTCCTCATCAAAATATCCTGTACACAGACTTATTTTGTCAAGGCTACTAGTTTTGAAACTCATTTAGGCTGTGAGGAATAAGATTTAGTTAAACTTTATTGGCAATTAAAGATGTAGTTCTATATTATGATATTTTCTTCGCATCCAACTTTTTTAAATTCCTAAGCTAAAAACAAAATGGATGTGTGGATAAAAAAAATGAGCTTCAGAACAGAAAGAAACAGCTGGAGATGACATCAATTTCTAAGGTTTTTTTAAGTTTTCATGGGGTTTTTTGCCAGTTTTAACAGTTTTCAAGAAGCAGCTTTGGGGAAATGCAGAGAGTAGTAAAATCTTGCCTTTATTCCTAGCCATATAAATAAATTTTTATTTTATACATAGTTGTATCTCCAGCCTTCTCTAAGGACAAATTCCCATAATTACATGATCCAGTTTTTACTAATCAAGGGTTTAAACTGGTTCTTCAAGACACAACAACATCCTGAAGTAGCCAGGTCTGTTAGTTTTCTCCTGCAGAATCATGGAGGTGTCAGCATTGCCTCATTCTTCAGAAATCAAATTACAAAACAAACCAACCAACCCCACCACTAAACAACAAAACCCACACAGAATAATCAATAATCTCTAAGTGTGATGAAGAATTGATTGGTCAACAATACTTTGGAATGTACTCCCCCCCCAATGCCAGACATAGTTCAAAACAGTTGTATCTTAGTAACTGTTTTGATACTTAAAATTCATTTCATATTTTAAAAGGAAAACCTTCAAATTAATATATGCAAACAATAAACCAAGTGGAAGATGAATCCAAGATAGTACATGAATGAATGCATGCTCTGATTTTAAGTATTTCATCATTCCTTAGTCCTTCCTCTCCTCCTAAGAGTAAATTTCAATTTTATTCTCATCATATGACCAAGATTGTTCCACTTCTCCCTGTAGCTACCTATAGATAGCATTTATTATCCTTTGTTCTTCACTCCTTTCCTAGCATCACTCTAGTGTGATTGTTCAACTGGGTGGACAAGCATGACAACCTGGGGGGTTTTGACTGAATGCTACAAAACCTCTCAAATCAAGTCAAAGCAGGGCACAAGCACTCTCCAGGCAGGGTCTCTGTTGCTTAGGTCTTGCAGGGGTATTAAGTAAACATTGGCAGTCTTGCCAAATTTCTCAAGTTACATGCAGCAGACCACAAGGCTGGCCTTGTACCTTTTCCTTCTCATGTAACTACACATGCACAAAGCAAGGGCAACACATAATAAAACACAAAATACATTTATGCTATACAGTAGGTGGCATGTATATATGGAGGCCTAATGGCTTTTAAATTTATCTTTCACATCCCATTTTGCTTTAATTAAAAACTTCTGTGGCTGTTTAGTGTCACTGAACTGCTTAGCTGTTGTGCCTTGTACCAAAACAACAAAGTTCCCAAGACACATTTGGCTCCTTTAGCTTCTACTGCTGCTAAAAGGCATAAAAATAGAATCGAGAAAATATAGCAAAAGTTTAAACAACATATTGGTTTTATATGGTCTGCAGTTGGAAAGATCATGTTTTGATTAAACTTGGCAAGGTTTTTTTTTTTTCCATTCATGGGCATGCTTCAGGTTTAATTAGTTGTGAAAGTTCCATATATTTTTATCAGTTTATAAAAAGACTTAAAATGACTTCATACTTAGAAGTTTTCAACAGGAATGCACAAGAACTTAATTCATTTACTGAAACTTTGCATCTGAAAACAGGGATGTTCAAGTCCAAATACTTTTAACCTTGGACTGTGTCTACGCTAGAATTCATTACTAATTTTTTCTTCCATCTGTATGTAAGCCACCACACTTTGGATAACAAAGAGCTAAAGGCAAATCTTCAACATGATATTAAATATTTACCCCCAACATTAAACAGACTCCTTGTACTGATAATTTTCTAAGCTCTAGACTTCTCTATATGTTACTAGCTGCAAACAAAAATTAATTAGTTAGTTGGGCAAAAAGAAGAATGTTTCCTAAATGAATGTTTATGATCAGTGTATTCTGCAGCCTATTTCTTGACTAATACTACAAGAGTCATGACTTAACATTTGGCATGTATTCTTCACAAGTTAACACATCTAGTAAGAAAACATCTACCTTATTTAAATGTCAATGTTTCAAAAGACATTCAAGGGCTGAAATAAGTAGGGGTTGGGGTTTTTTTAGAATATGATACACAGTAAAAACAAGTTAGTTCTGGTGAATTCTTACTATACAACTGAGCTGCAATGGGAAATACTGTCTTGGTTCTCTGCCTTCTAGGCCTTAAGGGACAGAAAGCAGAATATTTTTTTCCATAAGGCAGCTCAAATTTACATGAAGTAGAAGATATAATTTCTGTATTTTATAGGCTACCATGGAGCCACATAAAAAATTCCATATTCTTTTCTTTTCCATCCTTGTCAAGTACCAGACACATTAAGAACACACTTTAACCAGAATTGACTTCAGATCCTTTCAACCATTAAAAATTCATATGGCTGACCTGGAGTTTCCAGAAAACAATTTTTTCCCTATAATATGTGTTTTGTATAGTTTTTATAGTCCTAGTAGAAAAAGAAAACATTTTTTTTCTTCTTGTAACGTGCATATGTGTACATTAAACAATCCCAGTTGTGCCATCCTAGATATATAACATTTTCATCAGGTAGCTAGTTTACTTTCATTATGTCAGAAGATCTCAGCTAGCTCATTAAGGGAAGCCCACGTCCAGGACACATGTGTTTCATATTTGCTGAAGCTATATTAGAAAAATATCCTATGTAAACAATGCAGAAAAACAACTATAATCCCATCCTGTCTCTGCAACTGTAATTCAATGCTCTCTTTTCAGTAATTACGCTCACTTACTTTATTATCCTGCCCTTCATCACTGGATCATTAGGTCTTGAATGACTTTGTTATTCCAATTATATACTAGAGTAAGTGAACTGTGTTTACAGCACACAATTTTTCTGTTCAGGCTTGAGGCTGGAACAACATGGAAGGAGTACTAGTATGCCTGGCCAGCCACTAGGGCCAAGAAGTACCAGCTTTCTGTCCTATTCGGCTTTGTTCTTTTTCGGCATAAACACACACTCATGCAGCTGCAGCTGTAGGTTACCCCTGTTCCACAGCCACTGCTGTTAGAATAAGGCCCATGTGGGGAATTACAGCTGTAACAACATAGGTCTTTGTGCTTAAGGCATCACACAAGGTGTGGTAACTCTCTGTAGGATATGGTATTACACACACAGCTGCACTTGGTTCAGCTGAGACAGGTAGGCACTTTGTCACCTTTTTATCTTCCTGTTCTCAAAGTGTTTGAGGGCTAAGATACGTAAGTATATAAGATATATAAGCACATAAGTATGCATGTGCACTACACAGAAAAGACCAGATTCTTACAGGACTTCATACTTGTATTTCCTTAGCTGAGAATAAAGGGGCGCCATACTAAATATAGCAGAAAAGAGCAGAGCAGAAGTGTTTCCTGCTATTTAAGACTGCAAGAGTCTTAACTGTAGGTATTCTGCCCAAGTTTTACTTCAGAATGTTACCCTGTTGCAGAATAATTAGTAGAGCACAGGGACTTAACAGGCTAAAAACTAAATACTCCAAGTACATATAAGCACTTAAAAAAATGCCTTTAAAGTTTGGGATGAGTGAGAGATGCAGATTTGATTCTGAAATCAGGACTACAAGTTTTTTTCAGATAAAACAAGGACAATGGCAGCAATTTCACTGAGCTTACAAAACAGGTTTTTCTTAAAGAAAACATCAGCCTTCCTCAGAAATATTTTTTCATTGCTTTTGTACTTGCAGAAAAGCAGAAGAGCTCTGTTCTTGTGAATACCAGTGTGCACCATCAGAGGTTATACTACAACACGGGAAACAAGTTTTCCCCACCTGTGCAGAAAAAGAAAAATACTGTGTGCATAAACATGTAAATACTTTATTTTACAACATAGGATCTCTGCACAATTTCCTTGTGTAATGACAGCAAGACAAAAACATGAAACATCATGTCACAGCAAACTGTAAGCCGGGTTCTTAAATTTCATCTTAAATTACAGCATACATACCTTTAAAGTTAGAATTACCTCCAGATCAATCACTGAGTACAAGCAGGTCCCCTATTTCTTTAAGCATACTGGGTTTAGAAGACAACCAAGTTTTAACTGCTTGGTTTGTCCTATCCTGAAAAGCTTCAGAAGCCACTAAGTACACTAACAAATGATACTGGTATAAGTGAGTATTAGTTACTTTAACACCCATTATAGAATTCAGAGTGGACATCAGTATTTTGATCATTAATTGTCCCTGCATCTTTAACACAGGTTGGCATTACTACATCAGTTCACTGCTCACTCTCAGGTTTAAGCAGTACTGTGTAAGTATTCTCTCTCAGGGATCCGTATTGGAGCAGTGTACCAGGTCAGTGATCCCAGCCTTCTGTTTCTGCAAAGGTTGGCAGGGTCTCTAGAAGCAACTATGTGCTGGCTCCTCAGCCAGCCTTCAATAAAGACAGCTTCAGTCATTAAATAGCCTTTGATTCAATCCTTAACATATGCCTTCATTTGCTGTATATTCTGTGCATATAAATAAGGGTGTCTACAGAAACTGGATATGAAAATATCTGTCATCAATTTGGTTTTTAGGGCCACTAGGCTTAGTGTGCTATTCAAGAATGGGCAGAGTTACCATTGCCAGTGAAAGGAAGAGAGCTCTGAGACAGGAACACAGACCTGTCTGCTGTTTTGACAGAAAACCTCAAGCACACAAGACAGCTCTAGCCAAATACTGGTGAGAGAGATTGGAATAAAGTAGGGGTTTTCCCCCAAAACTAAATAAGAGTTACAGCAGTCACGAATTCTGACATTCCTGTGGTGAAAATAATGACTATTCAAATACTATACTATATTCAACCGCTATTTGCTATAGAATAAATCTATAAAGACACATTACTATAGAAATATAACTAGTAGATAATGTGGAATTTAAAAATATTTTTACTGTACAATACTTGAAAAGAATACTTAGTTCACATCACAAAAAAACGTACAGTGGTTTTATGCAGACATACTGAGATCACCACTCTGTTCTTGCTATTTTGAATGCAAAGTGGGAAGCAAATTTCACAGGCCCAGGATCCTTAGTACAAACAGGCTTTCTCTGACAAGGAGCAGGATACAGCTGTCATGTTTTTACTGACCATAGATACTAACAGAAAAGATGCCTGTCCTCACTGAAGTACATATTCAGCTATTATGGGACGTCAGTCGTCCACTTCTTCAGAAGCAGATTCACAGCACATTTAGACACCCGGAAAACAATACAGAATTGCCACTAAGGTCGTATCTTCTCTTACAGTTTTTATAACCTATGAGGTAATTTAAGCAAGCATGTAGCCAGTCTTTGCACTAGATGAACTGAAAAACTGGACTGCCAGCAGGCGGCAGTCAGGAGCTGGTCTCCTGCAGGCCCTCAAACAACTTGCATTCTACAAGCAAAACAAAACAATCGGTAATCTGCTGCTGTAACTACAGTAATCAGTGGGTTTTTCCTCACACCTACTTCTTCAGGAGTTCCCTAACTGCCGTAAACTTTTAAATTATTTGGTTCCTATGCCAAACAAATAACATCATACAGGACCTTGTAATACATGAAGTTCCATTTTGAAGAAAAAGTCCAGGAAGCTTCACTCAAAACTGAAATTTCGGCATCATGTGCAGGTAACAAAAGGCTAAACACTTCTAGGGAATAATAAGGGAGTATTTCTCAGTAATTTACTACTTCAGCTGTAGGCACACTCTTACCTGTTTGGGGGGGTTCCTGTTTTTCTTTTTAACTTCAGCAGTGTTGTTTTGTGAATCCTTCCCCCACCTTCTCTGTCAGCACCACAAAATCATCAGAGCTGAAGGCAGGATTCTTCTGTTTCTGGCAGCCAAAACACACCCTTCTGTAAAAATAACTTTCTAATATGATAATCGGCATAAATCAGCTTTCACACTCTTCTCACATTCTTCTACTGACATGCTTGATATTTTCCCCACACAAGTCATCTTCAGTATTTCAGAGGTGAGGCTATAATTACTAAGCCTAGACATCTCTCCTTCAGAATGGCAATGAGATTTTACAACTCATCTTGCATATTTACAAGTACAGCCAGTTCTGCCATCCTAGGAGTATTGACTGCAATGGACCTTTCACTACCAAAGCTCTATTCTTTCTTCTCAGGACTCCTCACACCACACCACAGCTCCTGCATACTTAGCACACTTCTCCAGAACTTGTTTACTTAATACAGCTGTAAGCAACTAGAAGGGGTCAGAAGACAGCTTGCTAAGGCTTCAAGGACAAAGAACTAGTTAGGTAGCTTTCAGGATGGGCTTAGAAAGAGCCTTCGGATTAGAACCAGAGACCTTATGTCAGCTAACTGTGGTAACACAAGTTTACCTACAAAGATCTAAAAGCAAGGCCTCCAACAGAGAAGGTACCTATAATCACAGAAGAGGAGGTGCAATGAAAGCAGCTCCACAAATGACAGACCAGCAGGAAAGGATCTCACCTAAGGAAAAAACACAGAGGGAATAAGGAGTTGGCTGGCTGCTAACAACTCTGCTTTCAAGTATTATTGCAAGCTGCTGCAGGAGTTGGACTGAGAAACAGCTTCTGTAACTGGCACAAGCTGTGTGAACGAGCATGGTTGTAGGACAACAACCTTGTGCCTTTGGAAACATGCAAGAACACTGGCCTTATAGTGTGTAAGAAACTAGCTTGTTTAGAGCACTGCAAAGCTTAAACTCATTATATAGGATGATAATAATTCATAACCAGGGATATTTCAAGCATTGGTTTTCATCATTCAAACCAAGCATTGATTTCTGCCCTCACACACGTCACTTGGTGTAGGACTCTCATGCCATGAGGCAGCAGGGTCTGAAGAACAAGGCATTGTAACAGGATGCACATATTGGGACTCATTCTGACTCTGCTGGGTTACCAAACAAGCCCCCAGCCTGCTCTTCTTACCTGTTTGTCATCCTTCATCTTTTGAGAAGCAGGCTGTGCTCCAGGCACACATTTAAAGATACAAACCTCCTCACCAAAAAATGAAGTGGTTTATTTTTTTCATTCCTTTTGTTACTTATGGAGATCTGACAACAAACCAAGGCTCCACAGCAGGAGCTTGAAGACTAGATTCGTTTTGTTATGACTTCGGTGGCAATACTAGGCTAGTATCAGTGTCTAGCACAGCTAGATCTTGAATCTAGTATGCCAGATTTGCAGTTCTGTGTCCTGAAAACAGAGAAATGAGGGATGGCCTGGCTTTTCCTAATTATTGTGCAAAGTTACTCTGTATCTGCACTGACTTAAAACCTTCACACTAAAATGAAGTACTTCTTGTTGCTTGTGTAACTTCACATTAGGATACCATAGGACTTTAAATTTAAACATTACAGTATGGACTGAGATGGTGAATCCCAAGTTTTACCTTTTTCTAATTTTTTTAAATAGTACTGTCTAAATCAAGGCAGTAGTGGGGAAGTTGACCAGGGTCTCATACCATCAGTTACATCTGTGGAAAACACATGCAATTACCATTTCATTTTCAAATACTGATGACTTCAGTACTGACCAAAGTTTCACTTAGAGCATAAACTCTCATCCTTTACTAGGTGGTGGCAGTCCCACTTGTAAGTATTAGAGGAATGCTGTTATGATAACCCTGTGTTTGTGCTTTTCAACTTCATGCCAGAAGCCCCTCAAGTCCCACCACTCAACCTTACACAAGCATAAGGCAGCAGTGCCCCTGAACCAAGTATCCCGCATTTTGCCTTGCTCACACGCCCATGGTGGGTACAGCTTCTGATACAGTTTCATACTGCAGCAGACAAAAGAACTCAAACTCATCTGGTAAAAATGGTGATGGCACATAACAGGTAAAATCCTTAAGTTTTAGATTTTGAGTTTTGTATTCTAGAAACCAACAAGTACCCTTCCCAAAACTAATCATATAATTTTTATCTTTAAGAGAGGAAGTTACTATATATCAGGTTAATACGAAGCAATCAAGATATGCCACTAGTTTTCAGACCTCTTTTGATTTTTTCTTTATCTAGTCCACTTAAGAGAGGACTATGGAAATACCTGGAGATTTTTCCTGGAGAATGCATTCTGCCTCTTGGAAGAACTGGGCCACGGCAACACCACCATCTGCTAGACAAAACTGGCTCCGTCTCACACAGCACTGTGTGTTGAAAGGCAGCTGGAGAGGAAGTGGGAGAAGTGCATGAAAGGTTATTTGCACATTCTACTGCCACTGACCTGGAGAGCTGCCCAGAGGTCCAACTTCACTAGAAGAGATGAGCTGCAAGGTATAGAGACATGACAGGCATGCTTACACTGCCTGCAAAACCGTCAACCTCCAGCCAAGCAATTGCTGCAGAGCAAGCAGAGGGCTTAGCCTCTGATCAAGAAAATGGGATGCTGTGAGACCTGACTGCTCCACCACATGGAACAGACTCAAGTATATTTTAGTCACTTTATTTGTATCTATATACATTACATTTTGATTCTCCAAGTAGTCAAGGCAGTTATTCTCAAATAGTTTAGTACATCAATTTTATAAAATACAGCTGAACCAAGGTAGGTTAGAAATACATACATTATGGTACATTAAGTGCTTTGAATAGTGATTAGTCTGGCCACCTGCTAGTGAGCAATTAATTTGGTTTTGGTCATTCTCACAGAGGAGAGTCCACTCCACAGGTAACTCCCCTGAGCCCAGCAGAGCTACTTAACCAGCAAGAGTCCCTCATGTCCCCCCCTTCTGGGAGACAGAATGCAATCACTGGGCCACTATACGATAACTCAAAGCAAGTCATCACTTCTGACTGGGACAAGATTTAGATATTTGTCACAAGGCCTCAGATCAAAACAGGAAAAAAAAAAAAGAGCCAGTGTAGCTCTCAAGAAATGCAGTCTTCATGTTTGCAACTGGGATTTGCTTACACCCATATATGCTAAACCTGTGTTATAAAGAACTAAAAAAACTCTAATCAAAGGACTCATGTAATTAATACCTAAGCTGTTCTCCTAGGAAATCCTTAGGCATGCTGCAGGGACACAGACCTAATACAGCCCCACAAGGAGCTCTCTCAAAGATCTCTTCTGCATGAAGTATTGCTCTCCTTTTGAGAAAGTCAGCTTTGTAGAAAGTGAAATGCCAGGACAATTCTTATTCTGAAAAGGGAACATTTGAGGAGATCTGTTCAACTGCTGGGATTTGAACTAGAAATGCTTACAGCTTTACATCACATGCACCCAAAGATGTCCCAATTCCAGTTGATACTGCAGCTACTGCGTTACCCATGACTAGTCTTTTGCTACTTACTCCAGTCTGGTCAGGACTGGTCTATCAGCCACATCCTGACCCTAAGTTAGCTATTGATGCCAGCTCAAGATCACACCTGCAAATCTCTCCAACTGCTGTAACTTCAGCCCAAGAAGGTTACAATTCACACACCTGGGCTTTGCATTCACAGGCTGCTAAACAGCTGGCCAGTGGAAGGTTCTCTCACTTCTACAGTGCCAAGGGCCTCATGCTGTTATGTACAGGGAAACATTAGCTACAGTCAGATGATCACGTTGCTTTAGAGTCAGCTGCTTGGGACTCTGGAAGACAAGCAGTATAGAGGAGCCACACATCACTGGAGTGAGAGTTACTGGCGGCAGGACAGGACTAGCACATCACAGCTCTATATCAGCCTAGTGCAGACGTCATGACACTGCCCATATTCATATGCTCCATCAACCAATCCACATAGTGACGAAGGTGGAAGATAACATAACCAGTTGCTATTGGGTCACCTTAGCTGGTCAGGCAAGTCAAGTTTTTTCCCTGTAAACTTTAGGAGAGAAAGGAGGAAGAACACATGTAAACTTTAACTGAGACTGGAACAGATTCAGGCTGCACTGCATGCTCTTTCACATCAATGGACCAAGAGAGAAGGCAGAAGCCACAGAAGTGAGAGTAGCACTGAGCTGATGGACTGGTTGGTTCCTCATCACACAAGGCCCCCCAACACAGCTAGCCATCCTGGGAGTACATTTCAACACAGGAGGCAAGATGTGTCCCAGAGGTGGTCAGTTGTACCTGGTGCACTGCGTTGGACCAAAGGTATTCTGGGCCAAGGAAGCAAGAACTACTGTGTCATCTTCCACAGCAATACATCACTTCAGTCTTCAACACTGCACCCCCCAGAAACAATGATTACATTGTACAGAGAAAGTGAGAATACTTTCATCTCTGCTGCTTCAAGGTGAGCATCATTGCTCATCCTCCAACAGGGCTTTGCAGTGGGGTGGGGAAGACTACTTCCAACACAAATGACTGTTGCCTCCTGGCAGCTCAGACCTGAGCTACACTGGTTGGTTTTGGAGACAACAGTTCAGTTCTCACTGCTGACATTTTCCTTTCTCAGTGCTACCCATCTGTCACTCCTGAACAGAGCCACCACCATCTACTGCAGAAGAAAGTACTGAACACAGGAGTGAACAAAATGCACATTTCAATCCATAGTTACAGTGAAGATGACATTACCAGACAACTGGTCAGAACGAGCAAGTGGTCATAAAGAGCTATACTGTCCCAGACTCCATGTTTGTTTGAAGTCCTTCCATCAGAGACTGGAAGTCAAAGGACAGTATTCTTGCCTCTCAAACTCATAAAAAAACTCTCTTATTTACTGGCCTATATTATAATGAAGCTAAAAAGTAAACTCATCACCTACAAAAACAGGTAAAAAATAATAAAAACAGAAAGAAGTGCTTATTGTCATAACAGAGATTCACAGATCTCTGCACATCTTACCCATCATACAAGATACCTGTTAGTTCAGGTTTTTCTTTTTACAGAGAAAGATGACTACATTCATCTCAGTGGTGCAAAAAAGAAAATCTAATACTGCTGAAGAGACAGTTTTTCCATTGGGACTGCACAGTGTGATGAGATCTGAATGGTCATTCTCATCAGCATGTCATGAATGCAAGAAAAACATTCTCCTGGCAAAGTTTCACCGTGAGGTAAATGCATTGTTTGAAAGTCCTGGGGAATGGAAATGGATTTGAAGTGATCTGCCAGGAATGATAGTTTTACTAAGGAGAAAGCTGTCACCCTAAGGCAGTATGCTTCATTTTGTCTAGCAACTTAGTGCCTTCTGTTAAGGAAAGGGTTAATCAGCTTCATAACTATAATTAATCAAGTGTTGTTAAATTGAAGGGTATACTTTTTTAGTTACCTGTTTCCAGGGATTTGGGCAACATTCAGATAGAAGTACTGTGTAGGACTGAAGGGCTATGTTTGGGGTTTTGCAGTATGCTGATGACTGACAACCCATTTTTATGGGATTCAGCTAAAATGAAATTATGACAGATAAAGACAGAGTTGTACTGCAGTAATATAGCTTAAAAGATGTAGTGATATAACATTATAGCTGTGGAGCTACCTTTTAAAAAAAATCCCTGTTTACAGAACCCAGGAGAAATTGAAGCTACAGAGCATAAGCAGGACAAATTATTCATAGATCCTAAACAGGTCAACTACAGACCACTGCAACAACAGCAGAACTCAGGGATTAACTTCATTCTTCTCTCACTGACCCCCGCACACAGAGGGGGGTTTATTTCACATCTGCAGTACCACGCATCCACTACAGAAACATGAGCTGCTCATATTCAACACCACTAAGGCAGTGCAAGACTTGGAGATCATGTACTTCTACACCATCATGAACTGGATAGTATCTGTTTCAGTACTCTTGCATGGGGATAGCATCACCTTCCCTACTGACAGAGGGAATGTCTCTTATCAGTGCTGTTCAGTGGTACCTTACAGCTTAGTTCCGTAGTGAGGCTGGTTCGCTTATCAGCCTCCACGAGAGGATAAAGTGCAACAAGCAGATTTCACACTTCACAACATGATGCATGTGGTCAGTGTAGACATGGAACTGCAATCGTCTTGCTTACTGCTGGACAGATCACAGGAAGAGAGTGGCCTATAACATCATTGTCCTCTTGTGCTTTCCCGATATGGGCTTTAGCTTAGCAATTCAGGCCCAGTCCTGTCCAGTGGTCTGGCACCATCAGGAAATACTTGTCCATAGCTTCACAAAACCTGGTCCGGTACAGTTCTGGAGAGACCACAGTTGGCATCTTACCTAACATGCAAGAGTCAAGAGCAGTTAGAAATGGGCTAAAGAGTACACTGCAGTACAGACAAATGTCACATGAGATTACAACACCAGACAGCAAAATCATGAAGGCATACTGTACATGGAAGAGTCTTGGAACCAACAAGCATTATCAGCTGCCTTTTTTTTAAATTTTATTTTAAACATTTGTAAGAGAGAACAGATCAAGGACTGGACTCCCAACACTGAACTGAGATACCGGAAGCTGGAGGAACCATCAAGGCTTTTTAGATCAACCCTGATCAATTTGTTTCTTTTTCTCTTCTCCTCTTTACAGGTCTTTGAGGTTTTCCAGCAGAGATGCAAATTTCTCCCATTAAGAATTTCACTCTATGGACATGATCTTATCTTCTCCAGACACCTGAGCAGCATTACATCAAGTGTTCCCCCTCCCTCCTCCTTCCAGCCCTCCTACTAACATGTGGCCAACACTAGGCAATGCTGCACCAAACATACTCTACTCACTTCCACAAAGGGAACTCCTCAGCTCCTCAAGATATGGGTAGTAGTCAATCATTTGATAAGGATTCCTCCACACTAACATCTCAGAGTATATCTGGTTTTCTGGACTCAGAAAACATCTTCTGAAACCAGGCAGCAAGGTTTTTTTGCTAGTATCTCTGCATATATGACTAAGTTTGTATGCGAGTAGTTGGCAACTAAGGAACAGAACTGTCTGACAAGTAGGTGACCTTTACCCCATTCCCAGGAATTATAATACGTAAAGGGTCACTCACAGAAGCAGATTAATATATTAATTTTTTTGAAACTTATTATTCCTTCCTCTGTTCTGGAGAACTTAATCTAGTGTTGCAAGTCTGCATGGTGGGGAATTTGTGGCTTTATTAGCACAGTTACTGGAAGCTTCATGGTAATAAGGAAACTTGATCAAAAGTTTTGCTTTCATTCTGGACTTACCTTGTCCTCCCAAGATGCCAGTTGACTTCACCACCATCTCAAGCTTTTTGTCCCAGGTAAACGTGCGAATATAGTCTGTTGCAAGAAAAAAAAAAACCAAAAAACAACACAGAGAGACATGTCACATCTGCTATAACCCCAGTAACACAGTTCTAAAGTGTATCTATTTCACCTCAAAAATAGCAAGAAAGCAGTAGGCTTCCATCGCCAGAACAACTTCAGCATTCCTCCTACCAGTTGCCTCACTTTCTGGAGTACTGATTATATTTGGGTTGGGTGAATACAGTATCTCAAAAGCCCAGCACGATCATAATTAACTCCTCCTGCCTCTACAAAAACAGACTGCCCAGGCATGACTTTTTATCCATGTTAGAGTTTCAAAGGCTCATTTACAAGAGTCACTTGGCTGATCCTCATCCCAGAAACATATCAAGAAGCTGTAACACCTCCCACTACTTACTGCAACAGCTTTGGACACCTATCTATTTAAGCCAGTAATACTCCTCATCATTGCAGCCACCTACAGGTTTGATAACAGAAAACAAACACTTTTTAATTCATGATTTAGAGGACTGAAAGCACCATCAGCGACCCCGACTGGAAGAGAGGGCCGCAAAGAGAAGACTTCAGAATTGTTTCCAAGCCCCTTTCAGAGAAAGCGTGGTCAGTCATTACAAGCACATGAACATTTTGGTCTGCAAAGCTGAAGCTGCAGTAAGTTAAGTTTTTTATTACTGTATATCATTATCTCCTAACATTTGACTACAACTGTAATTATACAATTTTGAATTTACTGTTTCTAGATTTACAAAAGGCCACCGTAAATATCCACATTTCACCTCAGCTGTGCTTTACACAAAATTCATCCAGACCTGCCAATCTTAAGACTTATCCATTTATCTGAATACACTTTGAAAATGCTCACTTAGACTGCTTTGGGACCAATATCATCACTTTGTGCACTAACTAGTGTCACTTCATGCCCCAAGGCCCAGAGCCCCACACAACAGGGCCTACAAATAAAATCAAGTCTTCACAGCTCCTCACAGATGTAACTTGTTTCCTGTATCACATTAGGATCTAATATAAGTAAAGATTCTGACCTCAGAATCAAACTCAGTCCAAGATTTTTAGTTCTGGCCCCCACAGCAAATTTAGTTTGAGTACTTTGTAAGCTCTCAGGGTATTACTTAGAGAACATTGTGACAGCCCGATACTGCAGGCATGTTCTCTGTTCTTGAAGATATTTGTGTTAAACATGCTCCTTCAGATCACGAACAGCTGTTCTCACCACAGTGAAGGAACTGTTAGCTTTAAACGTCATAAAAAATATACTCTAATCAGTTAAAACTTCCCACAGGACAGCAAAAAGCCACAAGTACAGGAGGAGCAGAGTCTCATCCCATTTACCCAAATGTTCAAGAGTCTACAAAACTAGAAAGCAATAACAACATGCAGTTCTCTGTAGCTGGTACTTCAATTCTCAACTAGAAGCGTTATTGGAATGGCTTTCACGCTTTATCAGAAAAGAAGAATAATCCAGTCCTCCTGGCCTGAGATCTCATCTGGAAGTATTTCTGAGCCAGGTTTCAAGAGCACCTCATTTCTAAGAGTCACTTCCACATCCAGCAAAATGGCTTAATCTCCAAGACTTTTGCACAACACAAGTTAGCCTGTCTAAAGATGAGGCTCTGCTTTCCAGTCACAAGTCAAAGGATGTGGCAAGGTAATTACTGTGTTGCCACCCATGTTATCCAGGTCAGACTACATGATCACAAGTGATCCCATGATGATTCCCTTTTCCATCCCTAACAATATTGTTTCTCCTTAGATTCCCTACACATGAGTTAAAATTTAAACGGCTATGTATACATTACTGAACTTTAAAGATTAAACACATAAGAGCATACAAACACCTTCCCTACTTCAACTGAGTCAAAGTGTAGGTTAACACCAACTTGACTGCTTTTTCACTACCTGTGAGGCCTCCTGCATATATTCTTAGTAATGCAAATGCTAACACAAGGCCATACAAGAGCTGGAGAAATGACTTCTTGCCTCCACTTTGAATACCCATGAGAGAATGAGGGTGGTATTCCAACAGGAAGAAGACAAGATTTCCTGACACACACCTCTGCGGTGGTGGCACAGTTTTAAGAGTACTATAAACACCTAAACCAGAAGAAACCAGTTTCAACAGCCGAAAGCAAGAAAATACAGAAGACAACTTACCAATGATCCCAACAACCAGCTCATTGCTGGTATCATCACGACCCACCAGCAGAGAATAGTCGATGATGAGGTGGCTGGACAGGAACTGGGAATCACTGTGTATGGAAGCTCTCAGCACAGCCTTGCAATGGGAACGGATGTACAAAGGATTGTCCCGGACCATCTTCAGAAGGTTCTCATCCAGCAGGACTACATCACAGCTTTCCTTGCCTGTGTCTGTTTTAACATTTCTATTCCGGAGGGAGCCTTTCAGGTCAAAAACCTGGAAATGGAGAACAGCACTACTTTGTCCCATTGTTCTGCAAGGTTAAAGACTTCAACATACCTAACTGCAGTGTTTGAGAAGACAGCATGGCAGGGCAACTCTTTCCTGCTCTGCAGAAAGACGGTTAACAGAAAACATTTTTGTAGCACAAAAATTAAAGTTTCCTGAGTTGGAGGGTAGCATGTAAGCCTACATGAAGGCTGTGCCACCTCAATTCACAAATTTTAGGCAAGTTACTTCATTAATATTTAGCCTAACTTAAGGGGAAAAGGGCATCCCTATTTCTACATTGTATGGGTAAACTCAGTTTTCCAGACAGCTTCTACAGACTCAAATGCTGACAAAAGTAAAGTCACTGAAGAGGGAGACTGATCTTGCATGAAGCACCATTTAACATCTGTTGGCAAGGCAAGAGACAGACCATCATTAAGTTGGAAAGAATCTCTGGGAGATCTCCAGTCCAAAGCCTGCTTGAAGCAGGTCCTGTTAGAGAAGGTTGTTCAAGCCTTATCCAGTCAAAACTTGAATAACTTCAGGGATAGAGTCCACAGTCTCTTTGGGTCTCTATTCTAGTACCTGACCACCCTCGTGATTTAAAAAACAGACAAACAAAAAGAGAACCCACAACAACATCCTTTACATCTATCTAGAATTCCCTCAGCTCACTTCCTCCCACAAACATCCCCTGTTTGAGGTCAGGCACTGGGAGGGAAGGTGGAAAGAACTGATACTACCTAGAGTTTTGGAAGCAACATTTGAACTTCTGTTTCAGCATCAACTCTGTATTTGAAGAGAATTTTACCCCAGTCATTTTAAGGTTTTCATTCCACTGCCTCATAAAGGTTGCTCTTCCTTTACTAAGAGCAAGACTGAATTCAAAATCTTGTCCCACACATGAAGTAGTTCAGAGAGAAAACAGCAGATTCAAAACATGATTCCCCCCTACACTACAGAGTAGCTCACCATCTCTGTTGGTGAGGCTCTACTGAATAAATGAGTCCGTAATCCCAGTCAGTTCTTCTAAAAACTTTGCAAAAAGGCTTCACATTTTCCCAATTAGGTTGGCAATGTTTTCTCTCAGACACCACAGATGCAGGGACAAATAAGACTTCTCAAAACTGAAGCCTGCACTACAGCTATCTGAACTAGCCAATAATAGGCATCAAGTTACTGAGGATCACACAACAAGGAAACAGGCACCTTTGAGCAGTGCTACATGTAGACAGCACATGCAAAGGTAAAAGTTACCTAGACAGCTACTGGTAACCCTGCTCTTGCTCCCAATCAGAACTGCACTGCAAGGGAACAGAACACTTGGTTCCTACCTGAGCCATTTTCCTGCCATAGAAAAGGTTTTCCATAACAAGCAGATCCAGCTTCTTTTCAGTGTTGTTTTGAGAGTTCTTGTATCCAATTCTATATACTCCGAGGATTTTGGCCAGTGCTGTGGGCTTCTGATGAAGAGAAGACATGGGCTAAGACCTCTGTGTACAGGCAATCAGCAGTCAAATACTAGAGGGACCACTGTTCTGTCTGACTGTGTATCAGATTAGAAGCTCTAGCAAAATTCCCACTTTTCATCTTAAAAACATGTTATTAGTACAACTCATACACTCTGACATTTTCTTTTACTTAAATGAAAGAGGTTACTGGAAACTGTTACTAGCCTGTAAAATATAGAACATTGCCTAAAATAAAAGGTTTTTTTTTTTTTAAATACCTTCTGCTGAACTGCATTAATGATGTAAGTGAAGTAGTGTGGAGCAAAGTCGAGGAACGACTGGACTTCCAGACGAGGCATCTGCTTCAAGATGAATCTGTCATCTATTTTAACATCAGAGGCAACAGGGTTACATACAGTAAGTCATGTATTCTTTGCATGTTCTTTAGGACTGCTGTACAGCTGAAGCAGTTTGAAAATTAAAGGGCTACAATTCCCTTTAATCCTTCACTACAGAAGCTCGTTTCTAGAAACTTTTTTACTTCATGTATTATGAATTTCAGCCTTCTAGCAAAATCAGGGAAAAGAGACTGCCTAAGTTAGATTTACCTCAGCTATATGGGCTTCTTATATAGACAACAGAAACAGTCTACAGACCCTTCCATTCAAGACAACTTTTAAGTAGGGGCATAGAATCACCCATTGTTAAAAAAAATATATCCTATAAATCACCTATAGCATATGGGATTATAAGAAACACTGTCTTTAATAACCAGTTTTCCTTGAATTATACTCAAGTTTTTGTTTTCTGAAGCCTGCCTAAGAGAGTACAACCTTGCTATCTGCTACTACTGAAAAACAGAACTACATTTTGTTCTCCTGCACAGATAGAGACAAATAATCTGATATTGAAGACCCCAGAACAATCCACTTAACTTTCCATTCTGAGTGGCCACTTGAGTCAGCAACTCTGTCTAGAGGTAATCAGGGATTAAAAGACACACTAACCAGCACCATCCCCAAATAATACCCTCTCATTACAAAGGGGGAAGAAGCTTCATTTACCCTCAGTCACATAGAATGCAGCCCCAGATTTGCCACCTCGTGCCTGCCAGGGCATAGAGTGGGAGAGGGATCGGATGAAGTCCTCTTCACTGCTCCCCAGTATCACTTCACGCATCTTGTGAAACTCGCCAGCATAATAAATCCGGCAGTAGAACTTGGCATTCGCATCTGAAAACTCTGCAAAAAAAGGTCTTCCTCATAACAGCATGTGATGTGATACTGACTGCCTGAGATGACACTTAGAGATTTTACTGAAGTCTAGAAGAATATTATTGTGCTAAACATCCCTTTCTCATGCCTATTGTACTTCAGAAGTTTAAACCAATAGTATTTAAACAGAAAACTTATAGGAAAGTCAAACCCCTTTAGGTTAGCACACAGGATATGCCATGGGAAAGTGTCTAGACAAAAGATCAATTTTTTTAAAAAAAAGTTTTACGGGGTATTTTTGCAACAGAAAGATTGATTACAGTAAGTAAAAATTGCATTGCTCTGTTACTGCTTTGTTTTTCCTTCCTGCCCAATACAAAGAAAAAAATTAAGTTCAAGATTTCCATTACATTTGCATGAAGAAAGGAGTTTGTCAGCCAAGACTTCAAGTTATTATTTATAGCTACTCACGAAGTTCCACATGGGGATTCACGAGCTGTTTCTTCTGTCCATCTCCTCCATCTACATCATCTGAAGGCATAAAGGGACCATTCAGTCAAGGTCATTCATTATTATTACTGAGAAAGCCATATAAGATACTATTTGTAAACTCACATTACAAGAAAAATATTTTCTTTTTTCAAGGATACAGAGGGAATTAGAGATACAGCTATTAATTGTATGATATAATATGTATGCTAGAAGGGCACTGCTGTTCATGGGACACAAGTACAAGCTTTCTCTTTCTCTTCATTCATTTTCCATGAGCTGAAAAAATGAAAGTTAAACAGGGAGTGAGAAAAGAGACACTGGGCTGCTTAACTAGAGTCAACTCAATCCAAACACATTCAAATCCAGACTACTCAATGTCCCTATAGTTACCAGGGTCTGAAAGACCCTATTTCCTTTCTCATAAAGCAAAGCAATGTCTTTAGGAGAAACCTACATTTGATGCTCAAAACATTCATTTTCAATGCACTTTGAATGATCTTGGACTGTTGAAAAAGTATGAGCAGGAGTGCGTTCTGGGCCTTACAAATATGAATGAGGTTTGGGAGAATTAACAGTCCAAGAGAGAAGATGGGACTCAAGTCTTGTACCTTGAGGCTCTGTTCCTTGGTTTTCTGCTCCCTCTTTGCCCATCTGTCCAACCTGGTAGTAGGCACTGTCAGCACCACGTAAGGTCTCTTTCTTCTGAGAAGAGAGGTCCGGGCTCTTCCCTCCCGTGCCACGGAAGAAAGACAAAACGCCAGATGGTTTCTTTGCTACAGTGAAAAGGAATAAAGAAGCTGGCCTTGGCATTTCCACATAAAAGCATGACTCATGAGCATTCTCCATTTGTTGTTCTAACTGAATGATGTAATTCAACTGTAACTCATTTGCTATTCTCCAGGCAACCAAGGTCAATCAGGTTAGATAATTTAGTGTTCCAAGTAGCATTCTGGAATGCTGAATCATTTGAAAACACAAACCAAGGGTGAGCGTCTTTAACAAATTAAGAACATTGCTGCTTCATTTCAAAATATTTTAATTGCCAATCTTTTTCAAGAAGGCAGAACATATTATGGGCATCATACCCCACTGAACAGGCTAGAACAACCCAAAGTCCACTACATCACAATGTATTAAATCAGGGAACGATAGTCTGCTCTCATAAGAATCAGAGAAAGCCATCACAGGCACAGACCTCAGAAAACACACACACATACACACCCCCCCATGTTCTACATCAAGTCAACTCTGAGACTAGTCACAATTTCAACTCGGAATGCATTTCCTTTGTTCTATCTAACTTAACTTTCACAAGAACTAGAACCCAGGTTAAGTGGACTCAAGTCTGAGCTGAGATTAGCGTCATGGATAGGATTTTGGCAAAATGGTCTTACTCTGTTCTGGTTCTGCATTGCGATTTGCAGGACACATGTTAGCCTCAGGCAGGCGGACAGGGCTACTGCTCTTTGGTTTGCTGTCCGACATACTGAAAGGAGAAAGAAAAAAAAGTCGTAAGCCCAACAAATACTGCCACCTGAGACACTTTCTTTACTCCTGTACATTTATTTCTCCTCCCTACCTAACACTAAGTACTACTAAGGGAAGAGGATACAGTTTTTATGTTTCCTCCTCCACCTCCCTGAGAAAAACCTCTCAGGGCTCCATAGCAACAGTTCCATCCATCACCACGGGAAAGGTAAGCAGGCCCAGTAATCCCTACCATGCACAGAGCAAGGGGATCAGGTGATGGAGCCACCACCAGTCCCCAAAATGAAATAGAAACTCAGGTACTGCAAGTATGTGTTGGCTACATGGAACATGTCAGATTCCATCAAAACCAGAGATCCTAACAGAGGCATATTTTGAGGGTCCTTCCCAATCCTAGTTTTGGCTAATTCACTACAATCACTGTGCCTTCACTCTATGTACTGTAGTTCCTGCACGTAACCTGTTCAGCTGTAGTCCTTCTTCAGAACTGTTCTTCAGAGATGCTTTGGACAACTCATCCAGGGCATTTCTGTACTCCTTGCAACTGAAGGGGAAAGAAAAATAAGGGGAGAAAAAAAAGTCAGCTGTTCTCCGGGAGACTCTGTAACACCAACCCAAAGATTCAGTTCAGAAACAACCACAGGAAAACAAACCCACAGTAGAAAGATATCTCCATTTTTTCTTACAATTAGAACTTAGTTCCCTTAGAACAGAAGCTGCTCTACATCATACTGCACAAAAAAATCCTCCCTTGTTTCTCTTGCTTCCACAATTTAAGAATGCGCTCTTTAAAAGTCTGCTGCCTTGTGACATGCAAACCCCAAGATGTACTGAAGCATCTGGGTTTGGAGAACCAAGTAGTAGCAAGAGCTGCTATGACCAAAGGTAAGCAAGGGACAGACTGCAGTATGAATACTTAACTGTTGTTCCCTAGCTCCGTTGCACTTCCTCCAGGCTCAAGAGCTGAGAAAAATTTAGTAGCACTTCTTTCTCTAACAATATCACATCTCACTAATTCATTTTTATGTACTAGAGCTAGGCAAGAAAAGCCCAAAATCCAGTTGCAAGTTGGAAAAATCTACTTTCCATATCTCCGTAGTAAAAGGAGAGAACTTCAGCTCTGGCAGAAACACTTAGCTGAGTGAAGAAATTCTGTCATTTTTCCCTGCCATTAAGATTTAAATATTTCTTGCACAGAAAAGCTGCAAAAATACATGTGTCAGATGAACAGCAAAATCCCACCAGTACCTGAGAGCAAAAGCTATGATGGAGCTTGGTTCTTTCTCACAGACTGCAATAGGTACACGTTCATGCTCATACATTAGGTAGTGTTTATCCGGGTCACTAAATGAAAATGATATAGGGAGCGTGTTAGTAGATCATAAAATTTTGTGGAAAGAAAAGGTTAAGTTCTGGTCAAAGCCCAGATCTTCATCACTGCACTCCCAGGCACAAACTGCAAGTCTCGGCATGGAACCAAAGCTCCCCAGATCAGCTTCTCCCAATAGACACATTCATAGCTACATGGTTAATTCTAAATGACAACGTGTTAGGGCAATCAGCACTTCAAGCAAGCTGCTTATGTCAGAAGACCAGCTCCAAGTTAGAATAAGAGTCTATTTCTGTTTAGCAGCCACTGTTTCTAATGGCACCAAAACCTGCCTGAGTTTGTTTTGACCGTCCTACAGCACAGCCTGCAGAGTGAAGTTAGGGGACAAACCTGGAGTCTTTTCTGAACAAGCAGTTTAGCACAGAAAATTCCCAAAAGCCTCCTGGGTTTCTGCAAGACTTTTACTTATCTGTAGGGTCCAGTCATTTAACTTTTACCTCATTCGCTCATGGCCTCCACTACTACCCTGGAGGTAGGATTCAGATGTGAAACTCAGGCTGCCAAACGTTAGGCTCACATCAAACAAGAAACACTACAAGGCACGCAGACCAAGTGGCCGAAAGACTTTCCAGCCTGTCCATTTTCACATGGAAGGGGCACTTGAGGGCACATGCAGTAGCCATTGAACCTGACCTACACCCAGACAGTGCCAATTTGAGTCCAACCCTTGGAAGAGGTCTGGAAGCAAAAACAAGAGGCAAGCATGTAGCTTTAGTAAGTCTTTGCTAAGGTAAGATGTTTCTACTCCCTCCCTGCAGCAATAAAGTTAGAAGGCACCTTTCTCCCCATTCCCTGCTTCCCTTCCCCTCCTAGAAGAGCTTCTAGGAGGAGGAGAAACTGATCACGTATATGCACAAGGGTGAATCATTAATAGGAAAAGCAGGTAACCTACAAAAACCTAGAAGGAACACAGACAACTTCTTGCCTTGAGGAAGTTCTATAGCTTATTCAGTGGCAAACCCAAGTGATGACTTAAATTATATACTGAGCAAAGGAAGCATGCATGTCTCTGCAATCTGACCAGGCTGCTAATTTTGTACATTGTATATATTATGCAGTACTTACAAGGGAAATGGAATGGGGTTATAGTTGTTTCCAGGCAAAAAGTTAGCCAAAATAGCTTTCATAGTAGACTTCTCCTTCACTTGGCTGTCTGTAGATCCCAGTGAGTGCCCATCAAACACATCTGGAACAGAGATAAGTTAAGTCTGCATCGTAATATCTAACTTCAAGCTGTAAATTCAGAAGGAAGGTTGCAGACCACAGAGTTACCAGATTTGCCGTTTCCTAAACGGATCTCATACACTTACCACAGAGAACCAAGAGAAAGAATACAAGGCCACAACTAAACTATACCTTCTGAGCTGCTTGTTGTATCCTGTTCTGACAGTGTGTTGGCACCAGTCATATGCTCGGTAACAACCTCTGGAGGGGTGGGCAGCTGAAGATGGGTGGAGCCTGTGGAGCTCTGACTTGATAAAGTAGTCAGGAAACGATCCTCTGAGAGTACAAGGACAGAAAAAAGCATTTTACATGGCTGTCAGAAGTTACACTGCTTGCTTCCAGGCCAAGCTACCACCAGGGTTTACTTTCAAGAAGTTTTTACTTAGAAAGCTGGTAAGGCCACCCAGAACAAAGGAATCGACAAGCTGATCAACGTCGCACGTAACCTCCAGAAGATGCATACGCTTATACCCACTACCTTCAGTTCCCACAAGGTCTCAGTATGCCTCACACATAAGAGGTCTCAGCACCCATAACCACTTCTCAGAAGCAGCGAGAGGCATTTCCCAAATTCCATGTAGTTATTCCGTTATTTAGAATCCCTCTGAAAGTTTTTAAACTCCAGTTCAAAGGAAAACCCTTGCTGGCCAATTTAGTATCATTAGTAATTCAGCTTCATATTGGAAGCAGACTTTGCTTTTTATAATAGTAAGCTAGAAACTGGCTTATTCCCATCTGACACAATGAGGATTCACTGTTTCTCTAAATTATGACATTTGACAAAGGCTCCCATGTTATGTCAGGGAAATGGTTACAACAAGCTTCTTTTGGTAGCTTATGAAAAATAAATAAATAATCAACAGACCTTTCTCTCCATTTTGCAGTGCTGGAGAAGCATTGCGTGGGGAAGCATCCATGCTACTGATCTAGGCAGAATAACAAAACACCACTGTTGACACGTAGCTCTTTATAGCTGTATCCCTTCCTCTGTGGAACACTTGCAAAAGCAGATGTACCACAACTGCACACTCCCACCCACTGCACTGTCACTGTATCTGCCACCACATGAAAAAGACAAGGCAACAGCAACCCAGCTTCACAAGATGCTTATGACTGCTATCATCTCTATATGCTGCTTTAAAGACTACACTCTTCTATATAAACCCACTTGTTGTCAGATCAAGGTTCAGTGCATTTTAGCATCTAACAAATACACGTTAAGCATGCATACAGCAGAGCAAACCCAGGTTCTCATGGGGTTTCTTAGTGCACCTTGCTAATGTTAGAACTATTTGGAGTTCAGCCTCTCTATATGATGCTTATATTGTCCTGCCTTGCATTCTGGACACTTTCTCAGAGTACCAGCTCCCAAAAGGGTGGTTGTTCAGCATGCTGGCAACTGTACCCTTAGACAGAACTCTTGAGGCAGCAGTCCAAAATAATGTGTACATACCATCAGCCAGTTCCCACAGGACACATCACAGAACAGAGGTGAACCTGAAAATTCATTATCAGTCCTTCATGTTTTCTTTGGTCTGTCTATCCTGATAATTTTTGCCTTTTCTTTTTCACAAGGGATAAACCAGATGGGCAACAATCCAGGGTCTAACGAAGTGACCTCCTTCCTATCTAGGCATACACCTGACAATGACTGCAGCTCTCCACTGTCAGTGTTCAGATTAACACTACACAACCACCACAGAAAATCATCAAATCCTATTCATACTTAGTCTTCTTCTGTGTAATATGGCTCTTGGCTCACATCTTTAGGAAAAGATACATATACGAACATGCAATTCAAGCTTTTACAGCTGAAAACTACATGATATAGTAAAACAAGTTTACTAAGTGCACTGAAGCCAGTCTTAAGACTATTGTGTTGCTGCAGAAAAAAAAAGTTTAAGTAGTTTCTAGCCTGCTACTCATACCTTGCTTTCTTCACCTTGTCTCAGTCTCCCAGGGCTGGGTGGTACTGATGGACGTTTTCTCCCTTTCTCTTGTTGAAAGAGATCCTGCAATCTTAAAACACAAAACACAAAGAAAAATTAAAAGATAGATTACAGGTATTAGCTGTGAAAAGCATAAGTTATGAAGTTTCTCCATACTAGAATACAGCCAAGCATGCCTTCACAAGTCTTTACTGCAAACTCAGATGGCTGCTAACACATGCCAAATGTATGTTTCAAATGGCCAAAACCATTTTCTTCACCTCCAAGAACTTCACCCAATTATTTGCTTCCCCGTGCTCCCCTCTCTTCCACCTTTATTCAAATGACACTTGTGCTCTACAACACAATACTTTTATCTGGCCTCAAATGGTTTTCTGTTCCCAATCTAGCTCTGTGGTCTTAACCAGTAGACGACATTCAGCACAAGCTCTCATAACACGCTCTATATAGCAACTGCACTACAGGGAGAGAAAGTACAAGAAACCTTTTCCCTTCTATAACCAACACAGTATTGTTGTTGCTCATGATTCCAACATTTCTCCTCTTACCTGTTATTCCAGGCTTGCAGCATCTCACAAAGCCCTTGTTTTTTAGCTATCAGAGACTCAAAAACAGATTGCAGCTGCTGAGGTGTGTCTAACGATGACGAAAGCAGCCTCGCTTGGATTTTCTCAGTCCAGTTTCGAAACTCCCCCTCTTCCATCTGCCAAAAAAAAAAACCTGTCAGTGTTCCATGACCAGAGATGACACTAGATTTGAGTGGCTTCTCCACACACTTTGCAGCCTACAGCCTGCTGATGCAGAAGTAGTCCATTACCTCCTTTTGGGCAAAGAGGTCTTCCATCTTCTCTTCTCTTGTTTTGCTGAAAGTATCTGTTTTCAAAGAAGCAAGGCGATCATCAACAGCAAGATACACTTGTGACACCCTGTGGACAGTGATGCAAAGAGTTAAGCTGTGACCACCTAGAACATCTTCAACATTCTTTAACAAGAGTCTGAATGCATTTAAGGTTAGCGTTTAAGAATACAAAAGACAATATATAGCAGTCCTCTGCACAGTAGGCTGTTCCACTGAATATATGGGGAAAGTTAAGAAAAAATTCATTAGCATACCAGAAACACACACTGACATTCCTCTTCGCAACTTATTCTTAGCAGTGGAAGTTGTCAGAGAGGAATACGAAGGTCATATTAATAACAGAGGGGAAGCATTGTGTCATCTGTGTCTGGGAAGAATCTGGGACTTCAAGCTACACCTCCACCAGAAGGGCTCAGACAGTCAGAGCGAGTAACTATTTCAATTCTCAACAAAGCTCCACAGATTCTGAAGTCAGGCAGTTAAGGCCATCAGTCATACAGGAATGCTGCCACCAGGCAGAACAGCAGTCACACCGGATTTAACACAGTTTCCATCATGTCTGTCTCCCACTTTTTTGTTCCTATTTAGAAGGTGTCCAGGCTTACAGTAGTTTACCTTAGACTACAGACTGTCTGCTGCTATCATATTGAATAGCTAACAAAGGCAATGTCTTGTACACACCAGAGAGTTTAGTAGCCAATGACCAATATAATGAAAACAGTTCTGTTTGGACAATAGATTTGAGCAATGCCTTTGCAGTTTTTCTGGGCTGAAGGCAGGATTTAAACTTGGTCAGATATTCCAAAAAGGAACATTAGGTTAAGGGTACAAAGTGTTACCTGCAGTTTTCAGATTAAGCCTTCTAGGACCACCTCCTCTGTTACATTTTTAGAGGGAGAAATTAGAAATACTTTAGCTGTGCTTGAGAAGGAATTTTGTTAAAAAAGTGACATTTCAGACACCAGCTGATGGTCAACCTTTCAGTGGCTACTTAGCAGCATCATTCACCAATGCGCTGTATCACTCAAATATCAGTGCAACACTGAGGGATGGAGAAGAGAATAATCTTAGTTTCTTTCTACTGGCTATGTTTAAGCTGATTTGCCACAAGATGAGAAGATGAGAGATTAGTACTGAGCAGGTAAAGGTAATAAAGAAGATTCCAATACCACCCTTCCTTAGAAGTATCTACACATATAAATGTGTTTAAAACCATTACTTTTCTATTAAGTAATGACTATTTAGCAAGTCTTATCTACACTAGCAAAAATGGGTTTGTGTTCTGCTAATAAAAGTCCAAAACACAAATAAGCTGAGGAAGGCATTAAAAACAAAGCTTACTTTTGAGAGAAGTCCTTGAGATCCTGCAAAATAGTAACCTTTGAGGGAGCCTGCCGTTTGATGTAGATCTTGGGGAGCGGGACACACACTTCAAGCAGCCGGATTGGAGAGTAGCTGAGAAGGCAATATGACAGCTATTAACAAGACTCTCCCCACGTAGGACTAATTCTACACCAAATGTGGTTTGTAGCCCTTATATGAAGAGGGGCACTGTCAATGTGTCCAGGGCTTCAGTTACTTTTAGCAGCAATATCACCCTGTTCGTTTATCTCCTAGGCAAAAAGTAAAACTACAGATCATGCTGCAAAAACAAAATGCTGGAAGTTTTTGAGATTAGACAGCGAAAAGTGCTTCCCTTCTGTATCATGAACTGGAGCCATCCATTCACAGGAACAGTGCGCACCCCATCCAGGACAGTGCCCTCTGCAAGCCAGCACACAATCCTGCACTTGTAGTTATACTGCAGTTATGCTATCTCATGCTGTACTCAAAGTGAAGGACAGACCTAACGAATCCTTACTAGAGCTATATGCTTCACATAGTACTAAAGAGAGAGAAGGAAGTTTTCAGCAGTGGACCTCACCTGAAAGATGCCACCATCTGATTATAGGAAAAATACTGGTGATAGTCATGGTGAATGGAATGACCACAAGGCTCTGCATTGGCCCTTCGAGTGTACTGGTGCCCATAGAATCTCAGCTCAAGGTATTTTGCGAAAGACATAGACCAAGAATCATTGGAAAGGGGAACAACTGGTGTCACCTGAAAAATTGAAAGCCAAGTGTCTTATTGTCATCCTTCAACCAAGATTACGGACAGGCTAATCTAGACAGCAATCTAGTATTTCTAGTACCAGAAGTACCCCTGGTCCTGAAACATACTAAACAACAAAGATAACATTTATGCAAAGCTAAGGCCAACACATAGTTAAAATCAGATAAACAACGACTGCTAGTTGAAAATGACAAGTGCTAAGCTGGGGGAGTGCAAACATATCCTTGACAGAAGTTTATATCTGGGATGCTATTTCTCTGCATAGAGACAATTTCTAACAACCCAGTCAGCTGCAGTGGTTTCATCATCTACTTTTTCCCTGATGATTCTTCAGCTACAAATACACTGGTATTGCTCTGCAGTGTATTTCCAATTCAGCACTGCTTGCAAGCTTAGATTAGCCACCGCTTCGTACATACTTAATAGCCACAAACATATTAGTGTTTACACGAGCACACAGAAATAAAAGGTTATAGAACAGGTGTATACACAGCAGTGTAGCACTTGCCTTCAGGAATTACATTAACTTCCTCTAGGTATCTTTAAATCCAACACCCATGTTTAAGCCAGCGTAAGTAGGTGAATTGAGTCATCCACATGGGTAAACTGAGATGTTTTGCATTTCAGGCACTGCATGAATCTTTTTTAATTAAGTTTTATTCTTGTCTCTTTGAAGGCTCTTAAGTTTTACAATGTTTAGCTAGGAATGAGTATCCAATTGGTAATGTTTTCTTAGCTAAATTACAGACAAGTTTCAGATAACACACAATCTTACTATCTTATGTTTTTTTAACACAATTTATCATTCCTCTAATGAAGATTTTGCTTACTTTCTAATGACTACTAAAGGAAGTCTAGACATCACATTGACACAATGCAGACTGTCCAGTCCATAGCAGATCAAAGGGTACCGAGTGGTTTCAGCCAATTACTAAGCCAGTACATCTCAGTGTCTGCTCTTCCCCATACATTCTTTTGATGCTCATATTGATTCACTGCAGGGAAGGGACCATACTTTTCACCTCTAAGAGGGCAACTCCATTCTTCCCATGTGTCAGAAATTAGTTTCCAGCAATATATCAACTCCATTTAAACCAGAGCCAGGTTTGACACTTTCCAACAGGACTACCGCACACAAGATGTTTCACCCTCAACAACCCCAATTCTACAAGAGGAATTTGTAGATATGTGAGAACGTCTCTATCAGTAACAGGTTTTGTGCAAGTTCAGCCATAGCTGCAGTGATGAGCACTTTCTCAAAAATGCTGCCTTTCCATACAAGGCCAATTACAACAGGAATACTACACTGGAATAGAAATGATTCTTAAGTCCACAACCTTACCTGTTTGCACAGTCTACACCAGGAGTAAGTAAGAATGGTGTGCTGGTACCCAGGGACCGGGGAGTCCAGCTCCTTTAACACAATTTGCACACAGCCTTGCCCATGAACAAAGCGACGAATGTGGTGCACCATTGGTGTTTCACAGAACATGCTGGGGCATTGGTAGGAAGGCCTTATAGAGAGAAATGGAAACACTTAGGAACGATCATATGCTAGGCACTGCTGAAGAACTGATTCAACATATCTCATTTGCTTTTTAATATCATGGTACTATTTATCTTTACTGTAAAGTTTCCTAAGCCTTTAGTGAAGGCTGTTTCTGCAGAGTGAATTCTACTCATTCAGAAATAGCATGTAGGGAAGTTCCCTTGCCAGCAATGGCTGTATAGGTCCCCAAAAGCAGTGACTATCACAATCTTTTTACAATGAATCACTTTCTGCCAATATACTCCATCTAGTCCACAAAACACAGATCAAGCACCTCAAAGTGCCTGGCCCCAAATCAGAAGACAAGTCTGGCAGTGTACCAGCACAAAGGTTACTGAGGACAATGATGGGCCAAAGAGCCTTCAAAATGGTAATGTTTCAACACTTGAAGGAAGAGGTAAGCAAAATAGTGCCATATAACCTCTCCGAACAGAAAAACTCATGACTTTTCTATGAATGGGTTTCTTTTAAGTCAGGTAAGAGAGACTGACATCAGAAAAATAAAAGCTGAATCATTTAGGTACCAAAGTGAAATAGGGAATTCTTCAAAAACAGAAAGAGCCTAAAAAAGCCCAGATCCTCCTTGCTCATATGAGAAAAAGAAAAAAAAAAAAAAAAGAATTATAATTACTGAAACTATGGAGACTGAGAAGCATTCACTTTAGCACACACTAGCTAGTCAGCTGAGAGAAACAAGAACTTAAAAGTGAACAGCTAAGCTCCTCCTCCTCATTGATCAGCACAAGGAGAAATACTTGTTCCTCCAAAGAAGGCTGAACATTACAAGCATTTTGCTACTGTAAGTGGTGAATGGAGAGAATTGAGTAATCCTGTCTTTTGAGGAGCCACAGACTACCTATTCACCTTCAGAGCCCACTGAGACTCTGTATGGGGTTCTGGCAGTACTGGTTATCACTGAAACCTAACAATTTGCACCTCTGTCAGATGAAATAAATTAGACCGTACTTTGCCAGGGCTAAAAGTGTTCTGGACCATTTACATTAGCCACCTTGCAGATATGACAAAGCCTTATTCTGAGATGTTTAGATAACACTAAAGGAGTAGGTTTTTTCCAGAATTCATATGAAAATTCAAATAGGAACCTCAGAAAATTGCAATTAGTACAGTTGCTTGTCTCGAAAAACAGACATTTGGAATACATGCTCAGCCTCTTAACTAATCGCTACAAGAGACCCAATCCCTACAAGAAAGTGTTAAATGAACACATTTGTCTTTATGAACTTGTAAGTCTTGTTTCATAATCAGTTCCACTTCCTCATTAAAGGAAGGAAATAAGAGGGACAGGGCCAAAGTGAGAAAGCAGTGGATGTATTTGCTTGTAAGAAGTGAGCATAAGGAATGAATTCTTAAATCCAGCTCATTTCACTACAGCATGATAATAAAGCACAGGGAGCAACAGATTTAAGTGGTAAGCTTTACTAGGACACAAACAGCTCTGCAGATGTGCATGCTATTCTCCTAAGTGCACAGGAAGTACAGCCTATGAAGAGGGCGGCAGGTCAAGTTCACCAAGGCATCAAAAGCTTTTTTTTTTATTTAGAAAGAGATTTAGAATAAGTTCCTCCTCACCTGAAACAGTAGCGCTCCAAAAAAATCCCTAGAGTCAGGTCATTTTTCCCATAGAACTCCATGGTCACAATCCTAAAGCAGAGAAAGAAAAGCTTTAGACAGTGGATGCTGCCACTGTTAGCTATGCAATGGCCCTTAGGTGCACAGATCTGCATGCCCTGCCAACTTGTTTTCAGCCCTGTATACCTTCAAAGGCTTTTTTTCCCCTCTTGACTACCCTCTTAGATCCCTGCTGTCAAGTTTGCTAGTGAGATCAGAGTCCTACTAGGACAACTTTAAACTTGACATTTAAAAGTCGAATACAATTCAACTGCACTTTTGAAGATCATGTTCAAGAATATCTAAGCACAGAAGTCTAGACAGCTTGAAGCCTCAAACACTAACATTTAAACAGTTACAAAAAGGGTACATCCAGAAGATGAAAAGTGAAGAAAACCTTATGCTTCTAAGAGGTTTAATAGCAACTTTTGTTTTCTCAGAACCTGAGGTGATCAAGCCACTTAAAATGTTTAAGAATCAGTTTACGTGTCACAATTCAGACATCTCTTACATAAGCAATTTACATCCTCTTATTGTTGCTGTTTACTGAGCTTATCACACCCTTCTTTGGTTCCTTCCTACAGGAACTCTAGACCTTTCCCTATAAGAGAGCCATCTTTATACTTTCACCTGAGCAAGATGATGAAACACCAAGACCTGTCCTGTTTATTTAGTAAAGCTAGAAGCATGTCATAAGTCGCACACAACTAACAAATTACAGCCCTCTAAGCTGGAAATACAGTTAAAGCTCATAACACTACTGACTATAACATGAGAAAGATAGCAATATATTCAAATGCCACTCTGAGATAATACCATTTAGAAGTACTGAGATTCTCTCAAGACTTATTTTTGGGCTTGGACATTCTTCCGTGTTTATATACACTAATTCTTCCCCACAAGACTGCATGCAATGCCCTCCCCACACATATATTACACTGCAGTGAAAGGACCAACTAAAGCATTTGGGTTTAGGCTGAGCTTTCTCATTCATGCCTTGGGAATTGCAAAGGCTATGGGATAGTGCTCTGGATCCACTTGACCAGGCAAGACAGAATTATTTTTGGCCACAGTTTCTGTTACAGGATGGGCACAACCTACCAAAGAGTCCTCAGAGACATATTGCTATGAGGCAAGCATTGATATTGAATTAGGAAGAAAGATAGCAACCATACAAGTTGTAAAGGAGTAGTTCTCATACCATGGGCTAACACAGGCACTTGGAGCATTGCTGGACTGAGCAGAAGAGCTACTGAAGAGAACACAGAGCCTCTGGTGGTTTACTGGACTCAGGCAATCCACCTGACAGAGAGAAAACACCTCATTTACTGGTTACAGACACCTCCATCTACACACAATTCCTGATGAGAACATTCTATTCTAGTATTATTTACAGGCGAATCTCTGCTTCCTCCTTTTGTACAGATTAACCTTGCATTGTCTCTGAGTTTCAGGTAGACTTGTACCATGTATAATTGCTAACTGCCCTTTTTAGAACAGCATAACTAATATGCATAATGAAACCAATGCACACACATGTGTTTCTGTGGAAGGAAAGCTAAGGGAAACAGAAAACAACAAAAGACAAACATCCAGAGTCTCCAAAGCACTGTACAGTTTAGGACACCTTGGAGTCAAAACTCTGCCAATATATTATGCCTCAATTACTCATTCAGGCTACAGAAAGACTTCCAACTTTGTCCTCTGTGAAGAGATTTACCACGCTGCTGCTGGAATGGAGCTGTTTCCCCTTCCACGCCCTACAGAACTATGAAGTTACCAAATACTTTCCTTTGATCACTGAATAAATTTAAAACAGCATCAACCAGTTTGATCCAGAGCAAGGGCTAGTCTTACAGCCTATAAGATTACGGCCTGTGAAGCTACACAGATTTACATTTAAGCACCCATTAAAAAGTGACTTCTGCTCATGAACTTAGGGCTGATTGGTTCAGGGATCAAAATGTTTGACTATTTCAAGAGATCAGTTCTGCTACTCTTGTTCATAGACTTTTTTCCTAAACAGCTTCCAGTTCAAGAAAGTCCCAAGATCCTTTTCCTCAGATACAAGTTAGCTGCTTTCATGGCAGTTTCCTAAAACTTTAAATATTTTCATCACAAGCACATACTGCCTGGCTTTGAAATTTCAAAGATTTCCCCCCTCCATTATGAGATTCTCACATTTCTTCACATCCCCCAAACTTCTACAGTCAAATACTTGAATGTAATTACAGCCTCCTACTGTTCCCATGACATTAAGCTCTCTAAAGATGAAAATACTACACTTTTAGAAATCACCAGTACAAGCAGCAAGAAATCTGTTTCAGAAACCTCTTTAAGTCTGCTTCCCCTTCATGTACTCATTTTCAGAAATCAGTCACGTACAGCTGAGCTGAACAGGCAATGTAATACACCGATTCTTGGCTGACTTTGCACATTTCTCAGAAAGCAGAGTCTCACAACCTCTTCCCTTCTCAGGGAAATTTTGCAGTTGGTCTCTTGTTCTGCTGTCTTTTATCCACATCATCCCTGGTTATATTGACTTTAAATGCCTAGAGCACTGAAATCTAAAACGCGCTTTTGATCAAGTCAAAAAAAAAAAACCCCAAAACCAAACAAAAACCCCAAAACAACAACAAAACACACACACCAACTTTAGTTTAACATTTAACATGAGAAACTATGTCTTTTGTATTACCAAGGAGAAACTGATGTAACCCAGGTTTTTGGTCACATAGCTTTGAATCTTACCTTATGAGACCATGAGGATTCACTCTGACCTAGTCCCTTCTCCTCCTCTTCAATTCTGCACCCAGTTTTTCCAGTAGGGACACTAGACACATCCTTACTTTGGGCAAAGGGATCCATGCTTTTCTGTAGTATCCTCCCTCCTCTGGCCCGATAGTCAGCCAGCATTCTGGCTAAGCTCTGGCTATCACCCAGATGTTCTGCTATTCTAGTATTAACCAACTCGTGAGAAGGTAAGATTTGGATAGCCTTGGCTTGGATACTCCCATTCATCCCTTGTAGTCCAGAGAGATCCCGCAATAATTGTCTCTTCCTTCTGCTCTCCAACTCCTTGTATTCCTTATTGAGGAGAGGAGACCAATAAACTTGCTCAGGGAAGTATTCCCGGGCAGGGCACCTCATGCCTTTTTCAGTCAAAAGAAATGGTTCACGGAACATCATTACAGGAGAAATACAGAGAATGACATCTTTCAACTCCTGCTTAAATGCTGCAGAGTAAGTCTTAAGACGATCCTCAGAAGAAGTTACCTCTTCTGTGACATATAAACCAGTATCATCCTGGAGTGGGTCTCTGAACACTCTCATCTGACTCTTGGACTCCAGCAGATCATCTGCCTGTTGAAGAGGCTCTAGTGTCTGGCTATCCAGAGTGACCAAGTGCTGGTCCATGCCGTGGAGAGGCAACAGGGATGTTTCAGGTATTGCAGGAGGTACAGAGTTGAACACTGGAAATGGTGACTCCACTTTGTGGTGCTCTTGCTGTTTTGAGGACGCTGTTTCCAGTTGACTATTCTCTTGGTCACCTCTCTCAAATAAAGTTCTTTGTTCAAGCAAGCCGACCTCATCAGAGGACACTGATTCAGAGATTACAGGCAGCTTTTCAGAGGACAGTTCAATGTCTCTGACTGCTGTGCTGAAATCTTCGCCATTGAAGAGGTTCTGTTGATCGTTTTCATCTCCTGGCTCCTCAATAAGGGAGTGAAAGGAGGTGTTTTTGGTCAGGGTAGGAGGCATGGCAAACTCATCCATAAGGAAAGAGATTTCCAGCTGGGAATGATAAGCCACACACACCATGAAGATCAGGATCTCCTTCACACGGGCCAGCTCATACTCTGCAGCACCACACAACTTGATAGTGCAACCCAGGTGCTGGGGACACCCTTCAAAGAACATGAGGGTTTTTGTCTGATCTAGAAGAAAAAAAGAAAGAAAAATCACACAGGAGTTAGGATGGCAACTACGGTTAACCTGCTCTTGGGTATCTCACACACTGAAGAAACTGTAACAGAGACTAAGAGCAAGTAACATTGGTAGCACAATCCAGCTGCAGAAATTCACATCACTGTACTGAAATAACTTATTTTTGCAAGCAAAACAAGCATTTGCTATAAAACTTCTCCTTGTTTTAAAGCAAGTCATCATAAAGTCCAAGTGAAGGCCGCACGGAACATGCTGGCCTAAACAATGTATTCGAAGATCACTGTAGACTCTGCACCAGTGAAGCAAAAGAACCACTACCTTCCCAGGCTCAATTGCTCATCCTTACAAGTCAAAAGCCTACAAGATTTTGAGTGCAATTTAAAGGCTGGAAGGGGGCATGGGGAAGTGGAAGGGGAAGAGATGCAAAAACTGCATCTCCACAAAGATTTGTATCAACAGCATTTGTGCGTGCCAGCACCACTGGTAACCTCTCAAGGAGCATTTCTTCCTTCTTCCTTTGCAGATTTCCACTGCCTAAAGGGGTTACAGAGAAAAAGGAATCTGATTTCTCAAAGGCACACAACGACTGGACAAGGGGCAGTGTGCACAGACTGCAACAAGGCAAATTTTCATTAGATATGTTAAGGGTCAACCAGATGATCTTTTGAGGTTCCTTCCAACCCAGGCTGTTCTATGATTCTTTGCTTCTATGCAGAAAAATATTTTATGCTGAGGATGGTTAAGTAACTGAACAGGTGCCCAGACAGGCTTTGAAATCTCTGTTCTGCAATATTTTCAACAGTTAGCTAACAAAGTTTTAAGAAATCTGATCCTGCATTGAAATTAATTCTTCCTGATTTGAACAGGAAGTTGGACTAGACAATCTCCACGGTGGTGGGAAGAGGGGAAAAAAAAAAAAAGAACAGTTTGGAAGGAAGAAGCCAGCCTAAAGCCTAGTGTGTCTCATCTTCGAAAGATCACCCTTTTGCGTCCACAGAGTTCACTGTAGTCCCAAGATATAACAGAAGAAAAATGAGTAGGAAGGATAATACTTGATCTCACAAGGCTCCCCATAGTTCAGATATAATTTAAGAGGAACAAAGCATTTATCGTTTCTCACACAGAAACTAAGACACATCAAGCTTTACTCACCATTGGGCAACTGAAAAACTTGCATATAAAATTTATGACAGGTTCCCAAACGTGGTTTTGTCAACAGTTGATCCATTGACATCACTAAGTCTCCCTGGGTCATCCGACTTACCCGGTCTAACACTTGCTGTAAAAATGGAAAGAACAGTAAGAATCTACAGTGCAAAGTAGGACACCAGCAGCTTAGCTTGCTCTTAAAAAAATGGGAAAAAAAACCCACGCTAGCATGATTTAAGAAAATCCTCACTGAGACACAAACTCTGGGTTAAATGCAGTCACATAAATACATACCCACAATATACAAGAATCTTAGAAAAGCAGTTGGGTAAATATTTCTGGTGACAGGTAAGATTGTGCCCTTCACTAGGGATATCTGGATCTGTTCAAGTGAAAAAAGTTCCAGGAGGTACAGTGCAGTCAGCACAGTGCTGGCTGTCAGGACCTCAGCCAACTCCCACAGCCACTCTCTGGCTGGCTGTACCCAACCTCAGAGGGAGAGAGGGGCTCTCTGGGAAGCACTGAGGATCCATGCAGGATTTGCTACAAATAGGAGTCAAGAGTTAACTAGAACCAAGCCAGGGTACAAGGACCTACCAAGCAAGGACACAGGAGAGTAGCTGTGAAGAGCTGAGGAAAAGTTACTCTCTAGGTTTGCATCTCTTGCCTTCTTAAAAGAGAATTACCATTAAAAAAGAGCACGGGTTTGGTTAGAGGAGAAAAGAAGACAACTCTGCTTTCTCCAGGGAGTTTGATACAAGGAGAGATTAGAGATTCACCACAAGGCCCAGTCTGACTCTGACAGGAAATACTCACCGGCTTGACATTGATAACCAGAGTGATACCATGCTCCAAGAGCATGTCCTGTGCAATTCGGGACACAGTCTTCTCAACAAGGACCAAATTAGGCCTGACATCAACTATCCGCTGTACATAGTTCTTCAAGAACTCCCTTTCCTGCAGATGGGAATAAAGTATAGCAGTTTACTGCAAACACACCTGAAAAAACACTTAAATGCTTAATATTACTTTCTCTCTCATTTATATATTGACCTTTCCTATAAAATGGGTAAACCAGCCATCAGTTGTCCATTTGCACGCTTCCCCACCCCCACAACACAACACCCACTTTATCAGTAATTTGTTATATGCACTACCTGCGCATGAGGATATAGTCCAATGACAGCATGAAGTAAGAAACTTGCAGGAGAATCCAAACAGATAGAGATATATAGATAGATATGCACTTTACATCCTTACATAGAAAAAGGCTTTATGTTCAAAAGGTGCTAGAATTAGAGCATTCTAAACCAAAGCTGTTTGCAATATTCACCTTCAGATATATGCTAATGTTGACAGTTGGCACTCGGAGACACTTCCATTCACAAAGAGTATGCCAGTGCTCCATGCCCCTAGAAGTCTGAACACAGAGCCTCAGTCTCTAAATCTGTACTTGGGGACAGTGCTTCTGGAGTGGGATCTCAAACACTGTGCAATGCAAAATTGCTTTTCTAACCACAGCCACCTTCTGGCTTCGTCTCACTATCCCCCTGTGATTTTTATTACCACGCACAGAAAGAGAAAACAGGGCTGCAACTCTATCAGAACTAAAGCCCTACACTGCTAGAGGGAGGATACAACTTCCCAAGCCAGGTATTCTCAGTTGTGTTATTGCAGCTCACATCAGTCAGGTTTTAGAAGTTCTGTGCAAGAGAAAGATACCACAAAAGCAGTTTGCCAGCTCCTCAAAACATAAACATTCATGTGAGTGTAGCAAAGATAAAGCTTTTGTTAGAAGCTAACCTTTTCAATTGAACTAGTGTTTCTGTAGTATTTTCTGTCCTATAGGACTTTAATGCAGATACACAAATAGTTATGATCATGTTCTGAAGCGGACACTGAAATAATCAGAGACCAATATTTAGAAAGTATAGTAGATACTCGTACCCCATTCGACAAAGGACAGGTCTCAGTTTAAGCTTTTACTAGAAAACCAACTTACTAGGCCAAGACAAGTTTTATTGCTAAAGCTTTTGTACCTGTAATCCTGTCTATTAATCACCAAACAGAAGTGGTCTTAAATGCATGCTAAGGAAATAGTCAAATACAGAAACAAGCATTATGGCCCAAGCTCAGTAGGGCACCAAATACCCTTGTTACCAGTATCCTGGCAAACACCTGAAGACTGATTCTCAGACAGGAATGCAGGATGTTAAAGAAAAGGTCTATCATTTCAGCGTTTTCATACTTAAGGCACCTCCCTGCTCACAGGGGCAGGGCACCTGTTCCAAAGTGACATTTTGTAGTTCACCACTTCATTAGGTTGGCTGTTGTCCCATTTTTTCCAAGCCTGACAAGAAATAACATGGGTGCAACCTAACCCCCACCTATACTAACTTTTCTAATATTTCTTCATGCACATAAACCATATCTAGCTCTGACCTTCTGAACCATATGTTCCTTATATCATGTATCATTAAAAACAAAACGTGCTTTCTAAAATGCTGCATTTAATTGAGGATCGTAAGATTGCTCTCAGTACATGTAATGATGTCAAAAACCCTCAGCACAAGAGTACAAGTTTGTACTGTATTTACTACAGCAGTTTTCTTAGCTACCCGCTAGAAGAGGAAATTTTTCTCTTTCCTATGCAATCCCACACACTCAACTCCACCACTGAAAAAAAAAAAAAGAAATCAGATGTGCACTGACCATCATTTCATTTGAATCACTAGACCTCAAGTAATTTTAATGAAGAACAAAAGCATACTCTCACCTGAAGTACTATAGGGTCTATGCAGGTAAACTTTGTTTCTTCTCGATAGAGGTACTCAATTGAGCACTTCAGCAGAAGAATTTTGGGATTTTTTAAGCAAGAGTTCATCTAAGAAAGACACAAAAATAGTTAAAGCAAAAATACAAACACCTGGAAAAGTACACAAGAAAAAAAAATGACAGACTTCCCATGAGTGATTTTTCTTTTTCCCCTCCCAAAAGTGTCTCAGCTATCCCCTCCCTGCAGACCCAACTATACATTCTTCCTTCTTATGAACATGTTATGCCCAGTTGTTGGAATTTCACAGCTACTGTCTAGTAAGAGGGCAACACTGGACATTTCTACACTGACCCCCAAGAACCCCAAAGTCTCGATACACTTTGGAGTTCCCATCCAGATCACCTGTACCTTGACCTCCTGTCTTAAAGGCTCACTTTGCTATATTGTCATAAGTCAGAATCACAAATGCCTTTTTCTGGCTAAAACTTGGAGTAATTATTAGATGCCTTCTGGGGTGGTAGGGGTGGAAAGGATGTTTTTCTATACATGCATGAGGAAAGTTTCCCCCCCCCTAGAATCTCTGGGGTAAAAGAAAACAGCTTGGAAAAGAAACGCTTGAAAAGCCGTTCTTGCTTAGGGTCTCAAACTAGAGAAAACTCGCAAACCTCCTGAGTGGTCAGAGAAGCTTCATAACACAAAAAGGAAGTAATACCAGACTTGTTTCCTCAGCATGCACTACAGCCAGCACTTGATTAATCAAGCCTGCATTACCTTTTTGTGTGCAACATTCTTAGTGCAAACAAATCCATTCACCACCATGGAGTCAAATTTCTTTCCACCAGGGATCTAATAAAGCAAAGGACATTTTTAGAACTGTCATACACTCCCATAACTTCTAATGCAGTAAACCCAGTATGTAGAATACCTATTGTAGCTGATGTGCAAGCTTCAGCTACACCCTCAATTATAAGATGAAAGATCAGATACAGTCATGCTGCACACACAGCTCTCTTCCTTTAAAGTCTGGCAAACTAAGGACAACAGGAAAACAAGTACTAAGTTACAGGATCTCTATGTTACTCCCAACACATGCGTATTCGTTAAACTGGGTAGACTTTGGGAGATAGTAAGGCAACCTAACTTCTGTAGGAGCATATACCTTTGTTGTTAATGGAAGTGGCATGTGCAAACAAGTTGTAAGGAAAGGAAAGAAGAAAGAAAGAGAAAAAGGTGAAAACCAAACAAACCTCTACCTACTATTTGAACACATAAAACACTTGACTGGTGTGCCTACAGTCACAACCAGTCACGGAAATAATAAACAACATGAAACAGGTTTTTGAATAATGTTTCAGAGGACATTTCTGTTATAAGCATGCAAAAAGAGCAGACAGCTACATAGAGCTTTCACCTCTGAACATCTGCTCTTTGAACTGGAGTTTCAGGAGGCAGCAACAACTGATGCTGCCTGAAGAGATGCCACAGACCTCCCACCAGAACTATAAGGCTGTCCTCATATCTTACATGGCTTCCAAACAAGAGACCTCCTGAGGTGAATTTTGCCAAAGAAAAAAAAGCCCAAGCCTTTGATCCTCAGTCACACTAGCTCCTTGGATGCTAGTTTCACATCAGCCTCTCAGAAGAAACTCTGCATGCCACAACTTCAGCCTTATAGTTTGACAATGTCAACACTGGGCCATCTGGCAAAACTGGATGCGCCATCCCATAATAATTAGTTTTCCTCTTGAAGAAAGTCATTGTAGTTGGCACAGGAGGAGTTAAATCCTCCATAATGTATAGTTATAGGGCAATAGACTGCTACACAGAGTCCTGCAAGCTACTTTTCCAGCATTCAGTACATCTTCAATCCAAGCATAAAACAAGTGGAAACCAAAAAAGGAAGCAAGTCATTACAGAGGTGTTGCTCTTTGCTACCTTCTGCAGCCTATAGCCTGAAAGAAGAGGTCAGCTCCAGGGAATTAAAGCACCTTTCACAGGATGCAGAATTCCTCCTGTGCAACTTTGTCTAGAACCCCACCTTATCCAAAGGCCATGTTGGCCAATTACACCACTGAACAGGCTAAGGGTAGTGGGAACAGGACTCATCTCCTCAATCAAGGGGTGCTGCCAGCAGCTGCATCCTTCTGTTTCCCTACATCCACTGTTTGAAACTTACTTTTTTGATGTGAACAAACTGGCGGATATCCATGTCATCATCTCTGTTCTTGACATCAGGCCGTACAGTTTGAACTACCTGGCAGACCACAGGTACAATGATATCCCTCCAGGACAGCGACAGGGACTCATTGTACAGAAGCTGCTGAAGTAGTGCCATCATGTGGTTGTGATTAGCAGACCTATAAAAAAGGCAAAACAAATAGATTTCTCATGAGACAAATACAGAGCAGTGATTAGTTGAAGTCACATTTCAGAACTAAATTCTTTAACATTTACAGTGCAGGAAGTCCTCTGAAGGAACAGCTGTCTAGAATATTCTACAGTCAACTCTGGTCCTGTACTTCAATATATAAAAGTCACAGGGAAAAAAAGCAATCAAAATGCAAAATCTAAAAAGGTTGTTTTCTTAATGCAAATTAGTTTCTTGTATTGTCCACTGTAGATCAAGTCCCACTGAAAGTTGGTGGAATAGAGGGGCTTCAGGAATTGTTACCCAAGATATGCAAAAGCTTTTTTCTACATGTTTCTTACAGCAGCCTTTCCATGGCTTGTTTCTCCCCATTCTCTTCTCTCAGCAGATCCAGACTGCTGTGGTGCCAGCCTAGGGGCGTGAAAAAGAGTTCTTTGGACTTCTCCTCCACCCTCCTGTTGAATAATGACTCTGCAAGACACAAACAAACTTTGTTAATATAAGGACATAGTTGAATGCCTGTCTTTCTGAAAGGCTACTCTGAAAAGGAAAAGATTTACTAAGACATAAGTCTAAGACTCCTGAAATACTGGGTTTGAGCTAGACATCATGGTAACATGATGCAGCAAATAGCACTGAGTATAACAGTGGTGAGTGTACAAAGGAAAAGTGAGCTATTAAAATTCTTGTACTGCCAGTAGAGAGCAGATTGTTTTCTCTTCTGGAATTGAATGGTTACCAAGTTTGTTAAGAGAAGGAAAAAAACTTATATCCCACCTTTGCCTATAAATATGCAAATTCCAAATATCGTGCATATTCATAATACAGAATCATAATGCCTTTTAGGCTTAAACACACTAAGGCACTAATTTGATCCACAAAAGGCTGCTGCTTTTACAACATCTATGTATAAGCGGCATTAAAAGATCTAGTTACTTCATTCAGGCTGCAGCACAAATATCAAAAATATCTTGGTAAAGGCGTTGTTTAGCACATCTCCCAAACATATTTTAAAGAAATGCTTTGCTACCAGTTCATACATCAGACTTTGGAACTTTTATGTGACTTGCAGCACCAATCCCATATACCATCTCTTTGCTGCTCAGGTGCAGAGGGAGCTGCCAGCAAGTCGGTTCACCTAGCCTATGTCACAGTATTTAATATGACAGCATTCTCAAGTTTCTTCTGTTAAGAAAATGGCACAAGCTTTTCAAAAGATCTCAGCACCTCTTTCCTCCTCACCTCCATCCACCTAACCATCCTCACCTCCATCCACCTACCCATCACATACACAGGTATCTTTCCGCTACGATAAACAGGATGCCAATGAAGGCTGTATCCACTGAACATAATTTTTTAAATCCTAAATGTCAGCATGAACTATAGCCATTTCTGATTTTGGAAACAGAAAGCATGTTTCAACAGTGTAAGACAGTCCTCACTTGGAGGAGGCTTGCCGCTTTCAATCACTCTATTGTGTAGTAACTCCTTAGAACGGTACTCTGTTTTGCAGTACCATGTTTAGAGGTTATTTCTGCAGTTTTCTGGGCTTTGAAAGAGTTACTAGGCTATTTTCCACACAGGTATTATGATATTATAGAGGGAAGTTATAAACTTCCCTATTCTCATAATGGCAGAGTATAAGTCATTTATGCTAGTATTGCACAAATTTTCATCAGCGAGTATGTAAGCATTCGGAGTAATGTAAGCTTAAAACTTCTCAGAGCGCATGATACAACTTCAAAATCCTTATACAATAGTAATCTGAGCAGAACTACTGAAAAAAAGACTTTAAACAGCTAACTTCTTCCTGATGCTCCATACCCAGAAACTGCTGTGTAGAAGATTAACAGAAGTTACATTGGTTTTCCCCCCTTTCCTTTCTCCTGCAAAAAGCTCAGTCAAAAACTAAGTATCAGTTTAATCAAAGACTATTTTTCTGGCTGCACAGACATTGGGGTTTCCCCCTTATTTCCTCCTCTTATGAACTCACCAAAATCAATAGCATTAACTAGGAGAAAAAAGCCCACAAGTGCACCTGGCCATGATATTGGAAGGCACATGGGTTTTAAAACTCACAACTGTGTCTATTAACTTTTCATTTCAGAAGTAGTAGTGGTGGTAGTAATGACAGGAAACCCAGAAAGATTCAAGAGATTAATCTTTAAGCTACTCTGTAGAAGCAGTGCAGTTAACCATATCACATCTTTATTTGCTTGCACAGAAAGTTAAAATCAGTGTATGTTACATAAGTTTATGGTGGGGAAGTTGTGAACAGACTTGACACACTTATTTTTTAAAAAAAGGTAAAAGCTTTTCCTTGAGTGCTTTTGAATGAAGAAATCTGAGAAGTGAAAGAAATTTCAGCTTGAAAGTGCATTCAAAAAAGTTAAGAGTATAGTTTATATATCAGTTTTGCCACAAATAAATTCAGATTTACTGTCAAGTAAGTATTTCTAAAGGGTCAATGCCCTGTTAAAGGAGTATTGAGGAGTTCTCATTATATTAAAACCACACAACAGCAACATTTGAAGTTTCTCCTTACCTTTAATAAAAGCATCACTTATAGAGAACATCTGCTGCCCTCCGTTTTCAGGATTCAAGTACTCTGAAAGAAGAGAGAAGAGGGAGATAGGCGGAGACAAAAAAAAAATGACAGGTTACACTGGTGCGCCCATAATAATTACAATGTACACGCCTACACCAGAAGAAGCAGCATTACTCATCTAAGTGTTTAGTCACCAATTTAGCAACAGCTTGATGAGTGGTCAAGACAAGAATATCCTCTTATTCTTGTTCTATCAAAAAGTTCTAAGATGACAAGAAAATAGTACTTATTACTGTGAAGAAACAAAACAAAACAAACAAAGTAGACATGAGCAAAGACTGAACTAGGAGTTAAGAGTTTGCTTTTCCAATTGACCTACAACACACTTTTCTAGATCTGAATACAAATGTGTTAAGCTGCAAGCAGGTACCACAGGGAATGGCCTCCTCATTCTGGTCTAAAAATGCAGCTTCAGAAGCCATTTTGCTCTCCCACTCCAATGAAGTATCTCAGACTGAAGGACAGACCAAACATAAAATTTATCTTACACAGGGAAGGAAACAAAAGACAGCCTGCCTTTCAAGAGCCAGAATTCGAAAGTCTAAAACAACTGAAAGTGTTTTGAGGAACCCATGCTGACAGAGGTGGACTCCCAGCAACAAAGGAAAGCAAGAGCTATATATCACTTTACATGTGGGAAACAGGGTGAAGCTCCATCTACTACACTTGTTTAGTTTGCTAGATCTTGATCTTTCATGCAGGCTGGCTATCTACAAAAAGCTTGTTTTCTCCAGAGGCCGTTAGCTTGTTGCACCTTTAGTTGCTTCCCTGCTTCTATGAAAAGGGATTGTACAGTGGGAAAACAAGAGCAATAGCCCAACTGCTTATACATCATGATGATCCAAAGTCTGAAGCTAACCTTTTGTCACCTTTCCTGAGAATGGTCCAGACCTACTGCCACAAACAGAATGCAAAGCCAGGCAGTTTTCAGACACCAACAGAAAGCAACAGAAAGTTGACAGGACACAAGCAATCACAAGTACCTGAACAGCAGCACTCAAGAGACCCTTTACATGCCACCAGTTTAAAAATCTGAGCTTGTCTGTAGTTGCCCAGTTTGCAAACAGATACCCAATAGATGATCAATGTACCAAAGAGAAGTTGTAAGCCTCCCTTGCAGCTTGATGGTTATTTGCAGATTCCTTTCATCTCTTGCTTAGGTAAAGAGTTCAGCATTACAAGCAACCTACTGCTTGATAAAAGCTGGCTCACCCTCAGCATTCGTTCACCCACAGCCCCACAGACTACCTAAAGAAAGTCATGTCATGCTATACCTACAAATGAGCATGTATACTAGCACCTCCATCTCCTTCCACCTTGCAACAGCCTCTGGTCAGCAGCTCTTACTGTGAACACACTCAAATTAAGTCTGACGCATATCCCTGACTGGCATGGCCAAGGCAGGAGTTAACCCCAGCTGAAACCTAACCTTAGTTATGCTCTGGACAAAGACAGAGGTGGCACCTGCAAACCAGGAACACGTCTTTTCAATACAGCCTCACCTCCTATAACTTTGCTTCCAATTGTGCCCTAGAGGAAGTTACTGACAAGGCAAGATACCATACCTCTTCCTAGACTGGACAGATAACACACTCAGAGGTGTGAGTTTGAGATGGTTAGAGTAGCTAACACACACATTTCTTACCTCACATCATCCCCAATGCATCATGCTCCACAGAATGTTGGGGGCAGGGGGGGAGTGGAGCAGGGAAGAGGTTCCTGGAGCATATTTTGTAGCCTTGTCTGCAAGCAGCTGGCTATCAAGAAACTATCTTACAAGCTCACCTGAACAGCTTCACCAAAACAAAACAACAAAAAAAGAGCCAAAAATGCCCACCCCAGAACATACAGATTCCTAGGTCTGATATTCCAAGGGCATCACTGGAAGCAAATACCACAGTGCACACAGAAATTCACAGGTCTCCAATGGAAACCAGCAGGTACAGATCTTATACGCCTTACAGATTGCTCGGGTTAAACATCAAAACAGACTGGCCAGCAACCACAGCTTTTCCTCTAGATACACAAACAAGGATGCACGCATCCACAGATATCCACTGAAAACTGATGTGTACCTTTTCAAAAGATGCACCAAAAGGGCTCCCTGGCAATGGCACACTAAAGCTTGGCAAGCAATGGTGATAAGAAACCGTCACGGTTACTCAGATCCTCTTTCCCCCCTCCTAGCTAGATACAGGCATCAAAACATAACGACCCAAAAATACCTGTTACCAGGATCAAGGCTATCTGTCTGCAAGGACACTTAGGAAATAAAGTTTCCCTATTAATAACTGTATCTCTTTAAAAACAGCAACTAAAACCTACATTTCAAGTAAGTCACTCATCTCTTCCCCCCAATTTAAATGCAGAAAGCAATCATCTTGCTTTGTTTCCCACTTTGATACACACTATAAAGTACCATTGTCCTTAGGCGGATGATACTGTAAATGAGTCACTATACTCACTTGTAAGACACTACAAGCCAGCTAACTTGGAGTCACTAGAATTTCATGGAAACACACCAGACATTAGTCAGTCTATAACATCACAAGAAGCCCTGCCATTAGACTCAGACTATATTCAAACCATTCTGTTCTACAACACAGCTGGTACATCACAGGCCATTGCTTCAAAGCAGCTGATCCCTTAATCATTTGAAGAAACCCACTAACCTCTTAGATCAAAGTTGACCTGCACTTCTAGCACTGATGTTCTGTCCTGTCAGTCCTCCCTCAGAGACTGTGATTTACACAGCTGGGGGGAAATTGAGTTACTAGCATCAAGAGGTGGGTGTGATCTTCAGTTTTACTTCATTATTTCAAAGAAAATCAAGTCACTATCATCCAGTCTAAGGACAATTCCAATGAAATCAAGACAAATACATGTGTCCATAATGTTCATATGGAGATTACTGATCCCTGACAGCAGCAAACACACCATGCCACTGACTGACTGCGGTACTCTGTTCTTAAAATAAGCACGTCCCATTTTTACATAGAAGCTTAACTATCTAGTCTTCACTGTGATAATCTGTAACATCCTGGATGGCATCTTTTGTTGAATATAGCCAAGATAAATCAAGAACACAAGCTGAAAGTCTTTGTACTCTGAATTTATTATTTCCAGAACAAAATTTTAGAAGTCATCCATTTCACTACTCTAAGCACTGCAGTACACACTGTAAGGGTTTGTCCCACTTAATTTTTGAAGGCCCTGAATAACAAACACCTATAAAATTTCAGTCTCCCTATTGCCAACAAGTGTTTCTTGCTATTCAAGATGTCATCATTCATTTTAACTTGTTGCTCACTAGTTAGGTCTTTCCTTCAGAGACTCTCATGCCAGGAATCCAAAAAAAAAAAAATTAAAAAAAAAATTAAAAAAAATGTAGAGTAAGTCCTCTGCATTTGCAGAGGATACAAGTTTTTTCAAAAAACTGCAGGATAATACTACCTCTCCATAGTGCATTTTAATGATCCACACCTCCACCCTATCCCATTCTGGGCATATTACTGATACCTTCCCCTCAAGGGAAATCCATTCTCTTAAAAGGAATTGTTCCCAGTTTTATACTACGAATTACACTCCTACAGAATAACCTGGTTAAAAGACCACACATTTCAGGAACAGATAACAAACACCAGTCAACAGAGATTCACCAGCAGAGTGCTGCCAACATATGTAATTCAAAGGCAGAAGTCTCTCTCAGTCCCCTCATCACTTGCCTTTTCTGCTGATCTTCTCTGAGCTCTCCATCATAAGAATCCTTCTCACAAGAGCTTCAGTTCTGGCTATGAGAAGCCTTGATTTGGTCAACAGTTTCCGAGAGAGGTAGGCTCTCTTATGTTTCCCCTTCATCATGTACTACTTTTTGTATAAGGAGCTAAAGACTGAGATATCTGAAACCAGGACTATCACTCCACAAGTCCTTTAACACCAGCCTAAGCCAAACTGAGTACAGCCTGCTTTACTGTCAGCACACACTGATAAAGGTAAATGTGCTACACCTGTAAATTCATAGGATACTGCAGTACACCTGGGCCTGTTTCAAGCTTGCTTAATCCAGCATCCCTCCTTCCTAAAAGGAATTCACTGATATATTCTCCCTCTCCACACCTTTCCCTTCCTGCAGAAGCATTAGGTTTTTATTTGATTAGGGCATGAGCTGGAAACAGGTTGAAACGAACCAATAACAAGCTGGTGTCAGTAGTGCTGACAACCCGTAGCTACTGTTGACTCATCTGACATCAACTCAAGTTTCAAACCTGCCCTGCTCCTCTCTTTGGCGGAAAAAATAAGCAGTTAGATTTCCCTTCTTCTAGCCATATTTTTAGCAAATAACAAAAGGTGACTGCAATAGGCACTGATAAATGCCACTGATAAATTTGTCTCACACCCTCTCACATGTTTAACATACTTTGAAAGTCAGCTGTGGCCAGTTCTCCTTCCTCACTCTCTTCAGTGACCATTTCAGTTTCAGAAAAAGCAATCTGTATGCAAGCATAAGGTCAAGTCTTGCATTCTGATCCACAACAACGGAAGAGATCTGTTAGACTTTATAAAAGGATGAATCCATTAGAAGTCCAAATTATTTAACACTGGATCATCTTTTAAAGTTTGAAATACTGAGGGGGCGGGGTGAAATAATTATGAATAAGAAACTCCTTAGAAGCAAAGACAGAAGTCTACAAAGCTGATGTAACCTTAATTGAGGAAGCAGAGCAGAGACATCAGTTGCTACCTGGCATGTAAAGCAACTAGAATATACTAGACCCGTCAGTGGCAAGCCCTCATTTCAGTCAGCCTTGTCCAATTTAGAGAACGCAGTTGTCAACAGGCAGGTGCATTATATTTTCCATAAGGATTCTGTTTATAGTCAAAGTCTTTCAATTTACTACTTTTTTAGGAGAAAAAACTTTCAAAAGAAGTCTTCAACACTGAGTATTTGATTCCTTCCTACTTCACATAAATGGATGTTCTCTTTTGAACAAATGTGGCATATACGGATTAAGTTAGGCCTTACTGTTTGTCAGTAAGATTCTTCTGTCAAAATGTAAGCTTATTAAGGTACAATGAGAAGTCAGCACAGAGCTCTTCCAAGTTAATTTTGTTCATTTGTTGTTTGGGGTTTTTTTTTCTTGCTTGCTTTTCCAGTTTAATCTCAAACTGTAGAGATATGTATCAAACTGGACAGACTATTTTTCCACCCCAGTTAGCCAGAAACTGTATAAGTCTATCTGCCCTATTATGTATGGGCAGGAGACTTTGCTTCAACTGCAAAGAGAAAGTCACAGGGGAAGTTACACACTCTGCAGAGAAGGTGTTTCAACAGGGCTACTGAGCCTCCTCAGAGGTGAGCACATCAAAACTGCAAGCAAGTGCCAGCTAAATATCATATTTCCCCCTCTGTAAGACAGCTACAAAAGTAGTGTCCAAATAGGTCAGTATTATTAGGGCCCACCTCTCCATCATGTGCAACTCCAGCTGGTGACTACCTCATACCTTTTTGGTCGGCAGGGTGAGGGGGCACATGTGGGTACTTGGAGTGCTTCTTGATATGGAAGTTCACGTTGTCCAGCTCCACGTTCAGGCTGATGGAGGCGGCTGAATCACTGTCCATTGTGGACTGGAAGCTGCTGACTGAAGTGCGCTTGCTAGGGCTGGCGGAGTCTTTTAGTGTTGGGTAAGGGGGAAGATACAGGGAGGAGAAGGGTTCAAATGGGTATCATGAGGGTACCGGAGAGGAGAAAAATTGTCTTTAATACATAAAGACTAGTGTGCAATGCTACAGGAATACAGTATTTTCATAGCTCTAATCTTATCTTCATGTGTGCATGCTGACGTACTGGGCATTCTTTAGCGCATTACTACAGGGCCCAAATCAAGCAGAAGTCTGCCTGAGAAACAGAAGGCAGCAATTTACATGCTCCTCCTCCATTAGAAGCATGAAGCTTTACCAGTTCCACTAAATACAAAATACTGTATCCATCGTAAGAAACAGGAGATCTAGCTAGGTTATAGTTGGCTTAGATACTTACAGCCCCATGCACGCACACACACAAGCACACACATAAAGCAAGACATGGTTAAACTACTATGTCCCAAAGGACGGGGGATAACAGGGGTGAAGGCAGAGTGAGAACAGGATTCAGGTGAAACTCACTGGCTAAGTTATCTTCTCCTTCATCAGCAATCTGCTCTGTGTCACTGTCATCAAATTTGATGTCTTTGAACCAGGATGGCTCAGAGTGCCCCTCTACAGAATTCACAGAGTCACTGTCTGGAGATGGGGTTTCTGAGAACTCTGTGCTCTAGAAGACAAGGAAGAAAAAAAGGTGTTAAAGTGCAGCTCTGCTGAAATATTAAGCAGCCTTAGAAAGCAGCCTGCTACAAATGAAGATCAGATATTTTAAAAATTAGAGGATACTCTCAGTGGGCTGAGCAAGTTAGTCATAGAGCCACCCCCCTTGGCATGAAATAGGAACTCTTTGGGACAGGAAACAAGTATTTCTTTACACTTCCCACATGCTTAGTCTCTGTCTCCTCCCCCACCTCCACACAAGTTATGACTAAGTGGCACTAAAGGACAAGTTTATTCTACTCCGCAGGTTCTGTCACCATGTCCAGCTAAGCAGTTTTGCACGCTTTGTATTCCCAGCTGAGGTGGGTGATCACTATATCCCTTGCCCAGAAACCAGCACATGCAGCTTTTGGTGGAGGCTAATTCTAGTTACTGAAGCAATTCTGTAACTGACCGAAGTAGCTCTAAGTTTTGCTCACAAGTCAGGCTCTAGCTGGGGCTACTGTGCCAAAACAAAGCCTGGCTTTGCACCAAATAATCTGGAGAGCATCTAAGCAATTTCCATCAGTCATCCAGATGCCTCCAGTCACCTCAAGAGGAACTTCTCACTATCATTCTTTTGGCTTCAGTGAGTGCAGCAAGCAACTGAGTCAACATCACTGTTTCTCCTGACTCTTGTCCAAGAGAAAAAGAGATCAGACAGTGCTTTCTGCTGATGAGAACAAGAACTGGCTTTAAACCTTGAATAACATAAGTCCCTTACAAATAGTTACAAACAGGGATCCACAAGCACTTGCAAGGGCAAGCTTTTACTAGCCAACTGAGACAGTAGAGTTAACTAGCTGAGATGGCAGAGGAAGCCCAGAGCAATCTCAGTGGAAGACCATGTGACTGTGGCCAAGAGTTGAAGTGCACAAGAAAGACAAGATGCTAATGGCTTCTGACTGAGGTCCATGGGACAGCTTAGCCATTCTTCACTGTGAGAAGCTGCAGAACATGGAAGACTCAGCTGAATGCTTTCAGGTAACAGAGGCTACAGAGATACCTTGTTCAAGTTAAGAAAACAATTCAATCATTCAGGCCAGTGACTGCTCTTATCCCTCAGCAAGTTTGACTGCAATGAAATACAGTAGGATAGCACTTCTGGTCACTGGATCCCCGCCTCCCCTCTCAGCTAGCCAGTCCTATTTGGGAGACATGACAAAGACCCCTTCCCAATCTTGCATCATGTAGCTAAGGTACTGAATTCTTTATTACTGCCATCACTGGAGTTCAGGAGAATGTTACTAATACAATATATAAGAAGATCCAATACTGTGTATCTAAAATATCTATTCTTTGAAAGTTTTAAAGAAGGAATTTGAAACAGAAGACCACCATTGTGTCAGTCACCAGTAATGGCACACAGATTCTAGATTCTGCACATGACAGCACAGCTGCTACAAGCAGAGACTGTGCCATTGCAAGGCCTCTGTGGAAATTGTCCACCATGAGAGACATTGGCCTAGACTAGAGACCCTTTCCTCCACTTTATGCAGCCCTACGTGTAACAACTCATCCTCCACAGAGGACAGCCCCAAAGCTTTCTGAGCAAATGCAGCTTCCTCAGGCCTTAAACCACTACAGAAAAAGGCCTGGACCCCAATTCTCTGTGCAGGAGAGCTGATTTAGAAAACATACAACAGCTGCTGAGAACAGTATTAGAAAAGATTCTAGTCAGCAGCCAAACCCAGAAAGAACCATAGCTTTCCTACTCCCTTTACCTGTAATGGTCTGTAGAGAGCATACTCATCTCTGAAGAGCTGATCATGATGACTGACACATTCCAGCCAGCGTCCATCAACCAACGCTTGTCCTATTGCAATGGCTTGGACCCTGGAGGATAAGAATATAGATTGTTCTCTAAGTCTAGTTCTAAACATACACAGTTTATGGCACAAAAGGAGGAAAGGGTCATCTGCTACACACTATTTGACTCATCAGTATCTGATTGCCGTGTTTAACCAGACACTATTTAAAACATGGAGAGGCAGCAGAATGTACTGGTTCAAGTATGGAGCTAGATGAAGTGACTGCCAGTACTCTAAACTCAGCTTGAGGTGTCCAACAGACAATAAAGACACATTGTTTGTGCTCCTCCAATATTGTTAGCTTGAGTTATACACACTGAACATCTCTGCTGAATGAGGACTGTTGCTCTACACTTAAGAACCATCTCAGTTTTATCCCCCTCTGGCATAGTTAAATACACTGGATTCTTTATACTCACTTACAAGGTTAAGAGCCTGCCAGCCCCACCAAAACTTTAGCTATCAACAACTATTAGTGATCTCTGATCCCGGGGACAGACTTGCCCTTTGGAGTATTAGTGAACATTTTAGACAGTATTTGTAACACACTCACTATTCTCCAACTGTCTGAGTGCTACTTGTCCCAGAAGCTGCTTCCCACACTGGCTCCTAAACCAGACAGCTTCCTGTGCCCTGTTGTTTTGGGCCACACAGAGTTGGAATCCTACCTTCTTTGGTAGGCAGTAGAGAAGAAATCTGAATTTTCTTTCTTGTCTCCCTGCAAAGGGGTTTATCTCTGCAATCTAAGGTACCCTGTATCAGCTAAAACTCACAATCTCCTGTCACAGAGGCAGGAGACACCTGCTGACCTAAAGCATTAGGGTTACCTTGTGGTTATGTGCCCATTTCTGATGAGCCAGTTGACCAGCTCTTTTCCCACAATGCAGTTGGGATGTGTCCGCAGCCAGTAGCGATGGTCTTGAAATTCCATCCCACTGTTGTGATGGCAGATTTTCTTCCACAGATCTTTCAGCTGAACTGAGTCCTGGACAGGGAGACGTGCAAGTTACTTACTAGTCTGACCTTAGCACTGATTTCAAGAGCATCAACCTGGGCCCTCAGATTGGCTTCTAGATCAAGAGCCCTCCACAAACAAGCAGAAAATCTAAACCATTCTGCACAACCTATGCAAAGGTGCAAACAAAAACAGCAAACAGACATGAGAGCAGCTCTTTATATCCTTCCTTTTATATAATGTTGAGAACAAGGAAGAAACAAAGTGGGTACCCTCAGAGTTAAGAGGGTTTTGTTTTTAATGTGGCAAGATTTTGTACTGCCTACAAGATACTTATGTCCTCACTACTGCCCTCTGCACCCTATTCTCAAACTCAGGTCATGTATGTAAATATAGAGGACAATGAAAACTCATCCTTTGGAAGAGGTTTTTCTACATAATCTGTGCTCGACTTAGGCTTTGTGAAGCATACTACTCCATTATCAAGCCCAGACATACAACAAGGACTTGACACAGCAACGTACACTGCTATGTTCAAGTTCTAGGATGCCATTTCTTACTGAGGATTCCTTTTTAATTGTCCAGTATCAAGCCTGTTTTAGACACTACTAGCTCTGGCCACTAAGCAAGAAACATGTGTACCCCGCCCAACTCAATTAACTATTTTTACATCTGTGGATCTCTTCCCCTCACCACTTGGAACACTTCAGCCTGTACCTTGAACTTATTTTCAGGTCTGTTAAGCATGTGCACCAACTCTTGTGTAGGCTATGCTCCATCCAAACTGAGCTGACTCTCTGCACCTGGCCCCTTTTGCTTTCCCATATGCACCCTGGCTTGGCACAGCACAAGCCATTGTTGCAGAGTCAAAACTGGGACCCGGGATTATTTTGAGAGAGCAAC